>NC_034604.1:27440156-27491048 GCF_900095145.1 Mus pahari | reverse complement strand
AGCAGCAGCAGCAGCAGCAATAGCAGCTAAAGAGATGGATCAGTGGTTAAGAGCACTGGCTGCTCCTGCAGAACACACAGGTTCCATTCCTAGCACCCACATCAGATAGCTCATAACAGCCTGTCATTCCAGTTTGGGGGGATCGTACACCCTCTTCGGGCCTCCTCTGGATACAAATACATATACATACACATAAAGTGTTTAAAATCTTTTTTTAAAAAGTGTAAATTGTATCTAAAACAACTATTTAGTGGAGCTGCCTTAGTGTATAAAGTGCGCGCACGCATGAGAACCTCAGCTGCGATCTCTAGCACTTAAGTATAAAACCAGGAATGGCAGTGCGTGCCTGCAACCACAGAGCTGAGGTGGCTGGAGATAGGTGAGTGGGCGGGCAGGCAGATGAAGTTGGGGTGGGACATGGGGGGCATCGCTGGCCAGTAAGTTTAGCCAAAACAGGGGGCTGGGCAGATAGGTGAAGAGTGACTGAGAAAAGCATTTCTGGGCTCTGTAAACAATCCCTGCACATCTACCTGCACAGGGTATGCACATATACCACACAAACAGATAAATGTTACTTACTGACTGTATGTGGTGTATGTGCATGTATGTGAGTGCATGCACGTCACCGCTCTAAAGTGAAAGTCAGAGGAAAACTCGCCAGAATCGGGTCTCTCCTCCTCCTATGACAGCAAGACCCTTTACCTCCTGAGTTATCTGGTTGGCCATCATATGTGGGGGGCTGGGGTGAAATGGAGAACACCAGATCACACCAGCTACTCCAGTGTGCACCTATGACAGCCGTCTCTCCCGGCTGCTTCAGAAAGGGCAGCATTTCTCACGTTTGAATTTTGGAGGTGTAAGAATGTCCAAGATTTAGCTGCCGCCCAGGCTTTTCGGTCAAGCTTACCACCCAGAGGGGCCTGGAGGTATGGTCACCCTTTAGTGGCATCTGCTGTCTGTAGTCCTTTGCTCCATACTCATCCACTTTGGTGCTGGACTCGTCCACCTGTTTCCCAGCGGCGGAGGGCACCGCCTCCTGAGAATCGTTCCCAGGAGCGTCATCTTCGTCTTCCTCCTCCTCTTCATACTGCCTCTTCTTGGACTTCTTTTTGTCTGCGACCGAAGACACAGAAGTGAGCCCTGCAGGATTCTAGGGTTCCCTCTTCACCACCCAAGGAAACTTCTGGCAAGAACTCCTAAACCAGCGCCACCCGCATCCCGGCGTCCGGCAAACACCTCCCACCCGGCTACGTTCCGCATCTCCCGGACCCAACAGGCCGGAGAAGACCCTACGACAATGACAGTTACAAGAAGTCCTTACCGCGGTCCGCTCGATCTCTTTTGCCCATAATCGCTCTAGAAGCAGGCAGGCCCGCACACCGCACCACCTCCGCTCCGCAGGAGTACACACCGGAAATAGAGCACCAGACTGTCGGAAGTCCCGCCTCTGAAGTCTTTAACCGGAAGAACAGAACCACACTGCCCCGGAGCTGGGATGACAGGCGTGTCCCACCACATCTGGTTTCTGGAAACTAAATTCCGAACGAGAGAGGTGGGAAATACACAGCGTTCTGACGTAAATAAAAATGGGCAGTGTCATTCTGACCCAGGCTGGGGATGTGGCTCATTTGGTAGAATTTTTGCCTATGTCAGGAACCAAAGAATAATCTTGGTGTCTCACCAAGATAGCACGAAGAGTAACTCAGCAAGGCAATTCTTTTTGGAAGAGAGTGTAGCAGAACCCAAAGGGACTAACACGACATCAGAACAGGTAGTTGATGTCGTTTTTAATTTAATAGTGTCTTTTCCCTGTTGGCTAGGGTCACACCTCACAGCCTTCCAGATGTTTGGTTTGTTGTGGGTTTTTTGCTTGCTTGTGTTTTCCTTTCTGAGACAGGGTTTCTCTGTATAGTCTTGGTTGGTCTGTCTTTCTTTCTTTTTTTTTTTTTTTTTCCCGAGACAGGGTTTCTCTGTGTAGCCCTAGCTGTCCTGGAACTCACTTTTATAGACTAAGGCTGGCCACGAACTCAGAAATCCGCCTGCCTCTGGTTGTTCTGTATCTCATTCTGTAGATCAAGCTGACCTCGAACTCGAGATCCACCAGAGAGAGAGAGAGAGAGAGAGAGAGAGAGAGAGAGAGGGAGGCTGACTTTACAGGCATCAGTCACACATGGGGGACAGGCGTTCAGCAAAGCACTCAACTCAAATAAGTCTTAACAAGAATTAAAAAAATAAATAAAAATAAAAACCACAAGGTCTCTGGAGCAAGCCAAATCAATGGACTATGGATTCAAATGAGAAATCCTGCCTCAATATAGGTGGAGAGCAAATGAAAAAGACACATGCACACACACCAAAATAAATGAGGAAAACGATAAGACAACCGACATCACCCTCCTGTATCAGTGGGTGTGCGTATACACGAAGCAAGCAAACATGGAGGAGTGAAAGTCAGCTGTCTGGATTTGTGAACTTGCTTTCCTTTGGTTTATATTGCTACTGAGTCTGTATTGAAAATGGATCTAGTGTCTATGAGTGGCCCCTTCTTTGTGCCTCCACTTTGCGCTTCAGGTGCCTCTTCTGGCAACACCCAGTTTTGGATCGTATGGGCTAGGCAGGTTCTCACACTCTAGAGACTTCCCAGATCCCACCTCCTAGCCTGGATGGATTAGCTGGGGGCAGGTGTTACCTTACATTCATTGGGAGTATGGCAGAGGCACATCACTGAGATCACTCCGGACGGAGGACCTGCCTCCATACTTTCAAAGCCTTTAGAGGAGTAGTACTCATGCTGCTGGAGGTTTGCACACGTAGCTATCATCCCAGAAACTTCAGAGGTCTTGGCCTCTAGCACACAGAACCATAGGTAGCTTTCAGAATTTGATTCGACGCACTGGCTTCAGGGTCAGTTATCCAAACAGGATTACTGTCAGTTGAGATCTGTTCTCAGTTCACTAAGGACAAAGCTGTCTCCCTATGCACTTCCCCATCCTAGTCAGCCTCCTGCTACATGCACTCTTCAGTTTATCAGTATCCAGCCACAGTGCTCACCATAGCTGCCTCTCTGAGCCTGCCCTTATGCTAAGCATATGGCCCCATGGAACCTGGAGTTTTAACAATGGATTCCCTCTCAAAATAGTATCCAGTCACATACATGTGACAAATGGGACTTCTCTCCTCTGCTGACCCGTCTGCCAGAGGAATCACTGTCTTACCAAACCCAGATTGAGGCTCACGAGGGCTAGGGCTGCCCTAAGAACAGGACTGCCCGGTTTCCGGCTAGCTTGTCTTTCGAAGTGCTATCTGAATCCCCTTTCCCCATCAGGATGCTGTATACCTAAGCCTGTCTCCAGGTTGTTTCTGTCAGGCTGTGCCTGCTTTGGCTCTTAGGTATCCTTTGTGGATTTACAGAGCATTCCGTTTCTCTCCTTGAAAAAAAAAATAATTTTCTAACTCCCAATCTCTTTCACTGGATGTCTTGGACTGTTTTTGTTGTTTTAGTTTCTTAGTGGGCATGCTCAGTCAGAGGACATGTTCAGGGTGGGTTCTCTCCCTCCACCACAGGTTCTGAGGATTGGATTCAGGTTCCTATGCTTGTGGGGCAAGCACTTTACCCAACCTGGTGCTGGGTTTTAATCACTACAACATTCAATCTGAGCCATCATCATGTCTACACAAAGATCCATAAAACAGGCTTTGTGGGCATTGCAGGCTTAGACAACAACGGTCGGTTTCTAGGTAACTGTGCTAGGTGTTCCAAAGAGCAAACAAGAGGGGACTTCTGTAAACACACTATGTCAAAGATCATATCTATACACACAAATCACAGTGGGAATAAATACCAGCTTTATTAACACTCGAATTACCATTCATTTATGTCCATTCCACAGTTCAGAAGATTACTGAGAGCAAGCCTCTGCACCACAGTCTGTCAGAAGATGAATAGGAATGAAGTATGTCTCACTGTACTGAATATCGCAGGCCTTCATGCATGACAAATCTAAATAAAGATGTGTCAATAATTCACAAATTGCCATATAACAAAGTCATCATTGCTAACAAAATATAAACATGGTTTCTTTTATATTAAAAAATTTAAAAGCTATTTACCAGCAAGAAAAAATACATAGAAATTATAAAACTCAAGAAATTTTACACATTTTTACAAGCACAATTTTGAATGAACAACAGACCCACATGTGTGTGAGATGTGGTACATACTGTGTCTGGCTTCCGGGTAGGTTCTGATCACATGGGTTCCTCTCAACATAATAAACTTAGTGATAGTCAACTTCAACTGTAGACTTTATTCCTAACACAAATAACTTTCCGCCACCACATCCTTTTAGAAGGCTTTCCATTGAATATAGTAACATTGTCAGATGGAAACCTAGTTTCCAACTCTTTCTGCCAGCTGCTTAGAACACACAGTACACAATAAAGACACTGCGCATTTGGAGATTCCTAACACAATGGTCATCAACTGTGAAGAGTCACAATATGCCAAGGCATTGTTTCAACAACTCGGTCTAACTTTGCTCAGTAAGAGAAAACTGAAAACTTTGGAAATAAAGGAAATATTCAAAAACACAGTCAGACAACTGGAAATATAAAAGTCTCCACATGTCTTCAAGACGATTTAGTTGCTCACATGTTTTAACAGCTCTGAGAGGCCAAAGGCCATGTTAGTGGACAATGTGTTTTGCTACTGCTTAACAATCTCCCCCCACCCCACCCCAAAAGCTGTTAGTTGCAAGAGTATTTTAACTGAGCTCTAAGCAAAATTTGTATCCAATTGTGCTCAAATGTTAAAACCAAAATTTAAAAAATAATTTGACCAGCCAGCTGAAAATATAGTGTGTATATATATATATAGTAAATAATCTTTCAGAAAGCCTTTACACATATTTAATTATCATAAAGTTCTTAAAATTGTAGAAATTAAATGAAAATAAGAATTTACTAAGATCTATACACGTGTCTACACAAAGAAAAGGACATCTCCACATGAACACATATCTCTTGATACACACAGAATACTTTCAACCTAGGAATGGATTCAGAATACAGGACAGAATTAGACTGCAACACTGAACTCCTGAGTTCTCCAACAAACACAGAACCACACACAGGTGACTTTGCAAAAGCAAGAAGGTCACCCTACGAAGGTCACAGCAGCACAGAAACTGAGGGAGCGCTACATCTAGGGAGAAGTGCAAACACAGAGACAGTAGTTCAATGCACACACTCATGACTCTCAGACACTCAACAAGTATTGGTCATATAAATCAGTGTACAAATTAAATGTTTGAAAATGTGCAAAAAGTCAGCATTGATAGAAAACAAAAAATATTTGTACATAATTATAAACTGCCCAGTATTCAACTGAGATTAAAAACATTTGCCAAAAATAATACATTAAATATAGAGAATTTAATGGATACATTTTAAATGTACATAAGTCAAAGGGTAAATTTACAAATTGATAATCATAGTCTGCAAGATAAAAGTTTATTTTCAAATTTATCCAAGTTTATTTACAATGAGTAAAAACAACCACGTGAAATATAAGAGATGTCAGACATTAAAGGTGTTTTTTGGTATTAACTTTGTTAGGATATTTCAGAATGCAAGCTAAACTTTAAAACCAACAGCAATGGAAGAAATGTAAACCTTTTACTTACTAATTATAAAAAAACTGTCTATAAAGAAGTATTCCCATCCCTAGACAATATGGTTTTGATTGACAAGGGTTTGGCCCACTTCCTTTTGCCCATAAACCTTTTAGGCTTGCAGAGTCCCACACTAGTCTATTCTCCTTACTGCAAGGAGGAAAAAAGTCTTTGGATAACTGAGACCATGTCAAATATATTCTGGAGTCAATGCAACTACTAGAGTTTAACATATAATTATTTATCTTCTGTTCTAAATAATGCTAATGCTAAAATCATTGATTATACAGGATTTTTTTAAAGTTCTAAAACATACAAATAAATGAATACAAAGTGCTTTTCAGAATAGTCATAAACTTTTCTCAACTGGCATTACAAGATTCATAAATCCTTAGTGGGGGTCAAATCTGTAAGCTTTAAAGAATAGAGAGCAGACGCTTCCTTCTGTACATTCCAAAATGTCTATGGCACAAAGCAGACTAGTTCATAACCTACTTTTCTTCACAGCATTGTTGAAATGTCCCTTAAGTCAAACAGAAACTCATAAATGTTAAGACACTAGGTTGGTGATGCCACCAACCTGAGACATCAGATGTCAACACAAATCTACACACATCAGTGGCCAAGTGACATTATAAGATTGGCACACATAAGAACTTATGTCTGCAGTGTCTATATAGCCCCATAATAGTAAGTATTCTGCATGTCTAAATGCAAGCACTGAGCACTGAGCACTGAGCACCTGTCCTTTTCCTTGAAGGATAAGATAGATTGGCAAACAAATTCTACTAGCATCTGCTCTACCATTTAGATACTATTAGCTCACACACGGGCAAATTTATCAGGGCTAATCATTTTGGCTATGTATGCAGGGAATACAAAAGCTTTGGTTTAAAGTGATTCTGGTAAAAGAGACTGAGGTACAAACAAACACCACCAGGCAGGAGGACAGGAGTATTCTCTTATTTAATGTCTTTGCTGTTGGGAACGTAATACCTTATCACTGTCTATTAAAATACACAAACACAAAAACCATGAAGAATTATGAGACTGTATATAGGCAATGGATACAGCATATATGTTTTTTTCACTATAGCTATGAGTCCTCCCTTATCTTCCTGAAGCTCAACCTTGACCACTTTTAGTACCTCTGAGAAATGTCTTGGTCCCCTGAGAGCTACCCATCTCCAGCTCTGAGAGAGCACAGAGAGGAGGACAGCTCTGGATCCCACAGCACTCACGGCGTCTGTCAGACAATGGGAGGAGTGGAAGCAGCACTAAAGATGACAGGAAGCAAAGAGTGGCTCACAGCACACCTTCCCCAGCAACCAACAAGAGGTATAAGAACATTTCCTTTTGACGACCTGGTAAACTAAGGAAGCTTGTCTAGATAATATCTGGCAGAATTTTACTCCAAAAAGTTCATGAAGAAATTCCTAAGATCACATACTTTCTATTGAAGAATTATATATAAGCTAATTATTACAGATACAAACAAAAATTGAATTTTAATCTATTTTTAGCAATTAAGAGCTTGGCAACTTACAATAAATACCTTTATTAAACAATCAATCGTACTAGCTACTTATGGAAAATGTCCTGGCATGCCTACTTGGGAATGATCCTTCTCATCCTATAGTAGTACATCAGACATTTTTTCAGTTGCTCTTCCAAGAACAAAAACAGATCTAACTGAACAACTACACATTCCTACCCCTGCCCTAATGCCACACACACACACACACACACACACACACACACACATGCTCACACACACACATATGCATGCACACATACTTCACAGAACAGTAAGCTAGAGTATTGGTCAAATGTTACATACTAAGGATTAGAACTCATTGTCCCTGGATTTCTTGCTCATTGCCTCAACCTTCATAAAACACTTAAAGGAGCTCTTAAGGATAAAACAACTGCTCTAGTTCCATGAAATCATAACCAAACAAAAATACACAAAGAACTTGGACAGTGCCAGTATGACTGAAAATCAAGTACTCAACCCAAAAATCAATTTGCTGTGTCTTTTTGAATGAGAATACCTTTCCATATTTATTTTGGGAATTCGCATCTAGTGGAGCTTGCAGTCAGTTAAATGCTACCGTTCTCTCCTAACGTTTTTTAAAAGGAGGTAGAAAGGGTGAGAGGAAGAAGCAAGCATTAAGAAAGACATGGGGGCCAACACACAGTCCGAGGCCAGGGAAACTCTTGGGGCCTAGCATTTTGGAAAACTCTTCATCTTGTTAGGTAATCTGAATTACAAATATAAAATAAAATTAAGGCATACAGAGAAAAAGGCACTACTAAAAATTAACAAATTGTTTTTCATTGAACTTTAACCAGTGTTAAAATCAAATAAATATGAATGTCACATCTAAAAGTAAATGCTAAATTTAACAGGACATCAAAAGAATCTGACCTTAGCATAAGTAACACTTGACGAGTTCAACCTCTATCCAAGAGTTCTTGGTATTTCAACACCTAAAAACCAAAATAAAGTTTTGGGCATTTTTTTTCCTTAAAACAAAAACAATAACAACAGCTGGGGTGAGGGAGAATCCCAATACAGTGCGCTAAGGAATAAATGTTCCACTGTCCCAGAACAATCTGGGACTGTATTGTATGGTAAGAGCAGGTTCTGACGTGGGACATAGAGATACTTTTAGAATAAAAGGATTAACAAGCAATCCCCTTGTTAATATCTTTGGAGTCCATAATTATGGCCAACAGTTATCTAAAATTTCTTCCTTATTTTTTCATATAAAAATCCTAGCATTTTAAACATCACTGCTAAACTTTCAGAGTTAGGGTATGCCATAAAGTAACTGTCTGCCCATGATCCTCAACTGTAATTTCCTGAAGAATATTAATTTAATGTAACACAGTACATCACAACTGTTGAGTAAGAAAATGGAAAAGATTGACCCTATTTAAAAAAAAAAAAATGGGCAAAGCAGGGTGTGGCACATGCATGTTTTCCCAGCACCCGGGAGGCAGAGGCAGGAGCATTTAAGTTCCAGGCCAGCCTGAAACACATAGTAAGAACCCTGACTCCAAAAACAAACTAAAATAAGACTGATTTGTATACCTGGTTGTCTCCAGCTGAATTTATATAAGGGTTTTCAGACGCCAAATGAAACCACTGGCGTGAACTCTGCCATTAATCAAGGAGTCTGCATCATACTGGGTCATCTGCCAATCTATTCAGGTTTGATTTTATTTTAGATTTCCTAATCTTCTAACAACACTATTTCAGAATAGTGCAGATCCGACCTGACCAATGTCAGAACTTAGTAGCAGAGAGCTACTCTAAAGATATATTTTTACTCTTTTTATGTAACTTCTAATGGAGTAAGACTCAAATGAAAGCCAATTACATTTATTCTGAAATAAAGGTTTTATCTTTTATAGTCCAGCATGTGCAATACTCAACTTCTCATATGTTGTAGATTGTGCCTCTTAATACTTTCTAAGGCAATAGTCATAGATGTTTTTAAAGTTAAAAATATATTTTGTAAACAAGGAAAAGTGCTGAAAATTTTCAAGGTATTCATTCTGAAACCTCAAAAGGTTTAAATACCAATCCATTAAAATTTTATTAGTTACGTTTTTAACTCTTTTATTCAACTACTTTTGTTTGCACTATGAAAGGCCTTCCCCTTGACTTAACCCCATCCTGCCACTTGGACTCTCTCAGGACCTATGCGGAATGTGCGCCCTGACAGCACATCTGACACTGCTAGTGGATCTGCTCCAGCACCGGAAGGAAGTCTGCTACTGGCAATGCAGAACGCATTTAAAGGCACAAAGTCAGCCGTCTGGCCATTTTCTAGCCACAAAGAAACATTGCAGTACCAAAGAATCAGTTGTATATTTAAAAAAAAATCTAGAACAATTTTTTACAATTTAAACTTCATCTGTTAATCCATACCATTAGGCAGAAAAAAACATGGAGTGTAGTATTTTACTTCCTTTGACAACATTGTTTCCTTTCAAAAACTTATTTTTTTACATTTACTATTGGCCTTCCATACCCCTACCTACTTCAAGCCTTTTTGCTCTAGCAGGGTTTATATATATTAACTTCCATTGTGTTTTTTTGGTACCTTCACAACTGGTGTGAAATAAATTCACATCATATTTAATATAATAGATCTGTAAACTATTAGTCTATTCCTAAATCTTTATTTTTTTATAAAGCAAAAGTATTCTGATGCATGTGTTTACTAGTGAGTTTAGAAAAGAAAAGGAGACTCTTAGAAAGCTAACAATTTGCTTTGCGTTCCAGTGTGCAGATATCTTTCTGAAGAGTGTTTGATCTCTTTTGTACTGCACATTACCCTGACGGACCAAAAGTGAGCCAAAGGGAAGTCACAAGCACACTAAGAGACAAATAAACAACAAAATAAAGGAACAAAAGAACCCAGCAATCCAGGTACCATGATCTTGCTCAAGTAGAAGAGATGCCCTCACTCATGACAGATAAAGAAATTACAATAGGCCTATGCATTAGGTCTCCAGCCTAAGATTAGGCATCTGATTTGCTAAGGGTGGAGGCCCCTGATTCGTGGTCTTTGCCGGGGGCTTCGTCTGATTTACAGTGTACAGGAGAAGAGTTAACTGTGTGTGCTTTGACTCTCAGACTACTGGAATTTCAAAAATTATTACAGGGTCTGCCAGGTAGGATCTTGATACATTAAAGCCATATCTACAAAAATTCAAAAGCAAAGTACATAAAAATTATCTCAATAAACATACCTTGTAATAACAACAACAAAATCTGAATATCTTATTTAGTCCCTTCTGATGAAGCATCACACTCAGCGTCTCCTGGAAGACTTGTTATCTTCTAGGCTTTTGGAAAAAAAAAATACTTAGCACTTGGTTTAATGTTGAAGAATTTGCAAGTGGCCAAATTACTGACACCTTCATGTTTTAAGTTTTATAACTGTACTAGAGACGGCAGGATCCTGCCCAGCAGTGTCTTTCCATTTAATTACATGGCTCCAAAGAGATGCTTACACTGGAAATACCTGGCAGTGTTTTAACCTCCCCACTGCTAGTAAACACTATGTTTTGGTGTACTTTTCTTGACCTAGGAGGAGGAGCTCCTTTTAAGGGAAGAATATACAGAGATGCTAAATTCAAACAGTTGAATACTTAAATTCATTATTTCTAAAGTGAGTTAGTGATTCAAGTGCAACCGACAGCTGTCAGAGGACCATCATCTGTTAGGAGCTGAGACTGTTCACCCGACTCATCATCTGCTCTTATGAAGCCCTCGTCTGCCCCACACAGTTCCTCTGACTGCTGTCCTGACTGCTCTGTGAATGGCTGCTCGGTTTCCATCCTAGGCACTTTTGTCATGTAGCAGAAGAACTCCTAGGAAGGGAGTCCTTGTGCACTACAGTCTACTTAGCAGCACCTGCAACCCCTGCCCACCTGATGCTAGTAGTACCTTGCCAGTTATGGCAACAAAGTGTCTCCAGGCATTGCCAAATGCCAAGGGAAGGAAAATGACTCCCTACCACAAACCTCATTGCTTTCCCTGATGTTTACTCTTCTGAGGAGCCTCTGGTTTAGTACTCCAAGACCCCAAGAACAAGGTTTTTACTGCATGACAGGAGCTTTAACAGGTGGGTATCTGAGCTAAAGACTGTTATCTATGGGAAATCAGGGGTTAGAAATAGGAAGCTAATATATAAACACAAATTTTATTATTTCTCAGTTCCCTCCATTTTGGGACTTTTGCCTCAAGTAAATAATATTTAAAATATACTAAATAACACTAGTTCTGTTTTTCCATATTTTTCTACTGACTGGCAAATGTTGTCTCTTCTACTGCTCATACATTTAATGAGCAGTCGTCTGTGTTTTAGCTGAATTCATTCATTGGCTTCACATGTCTGCTTCCAAATACAACAATGTTTTAAAGCAGAAAGCTGTCTCTCAATGTTTATAGAGCCCAGTAACACAGCTCTAATATAGTGTATTTACCTAGTATACTGATTAGGATTAACAAACATACCTCTTAGAGATTCGTATCTTCTATTCAAGATTCCTACTGAGCAAAAAAGCTTGTTAGGTAGAGGTTAGGATCTAAAGAATACAGATCTAAGAAGAACCCTATATTCTTTACGATCAGTACCTACCCTAAACTCAAGTTTAGGGCTCAACCCCACAGATAAGGATCTACTTAAATACTATCACTAAAAACTACAAATTGTACATCACTTTCTTCTCTTTGTCTTCCATGTCAGTGATACAGGGCAAGACTACAATCTTTATATATTCCAAATGATTTGTTTGTACTAAAAGGAGCAACTATGTACTAAAGTGCTTTATAGCTCTGAACCACATCAGTACATTATAAAAATCTTTTTAAAAAAAAAGAAAAGAAGTTTCAAGTTCTTGTAAAGAAAAAAAGATTAAATATAAAAAATTTAGTTTACTATTATTATTAAACAAATTTAACCAAGAATCAAGAGAAATATTTTCCCTCTTGTCTTTTTCTCCCCATCTCTCTTTTTTTATAAAAAAAAGGAAAGTGCAGTAAGAGAGAAGGTGACAGCGAGGATGGAACTGATGAAGGACCGAAGCCGCCGCTGCTAGTGATAATGCACAAACATGTGCCGCAAGAGCTCCTCCGCTGAAGGTCGCAGTTTGGCCTCTACAAAAATCCGTTTGAGGAAGTCCCGAGTATAGTCTGAGACGTGAGGTGGCAACTTTGGGTTTGTTGGCTGAGTGGCGATCTTAAAGATGGCAGCCATTGCTTCAAATTCAGCCCAAGGTGGCTTTTCAGTTAGCATTTCTACCACAGTACATGCTACACTCCTAAAACAAAACAAAAAGGAACATTACCCAAACAGTGTCTTCAGGAAAGAAAGCTGGTTAACAGAAAAATGAGAAGCTGGCATAAAGTCCACATATATTTCAATATTATTTATTAGAAATATAAAGTTTCATTCAAAGGTTAATCAAATAAAACTGTAATTCAAGCATGAATATCAGTGAAAGGCTGGAGCAATAAACATTTCAATGAAAATATATCATAATTATCTATGATCATAAATGTATGGTTAGGCAAAAAACTTTTATTATTATTGTTTTTGATCATTTTCTAACATATTATTAATAATTTTGTCTCCATCCTACAAAGAATACAAGCATTATAAATTATTTGCCTTTGAGTTCCTAAAATGTGTATTTTCTTTTCTGGTTGGGAAGTAGAAAATGGTCATTTTATGCTCTAACTAAAAACTATTATGTAATTTATCAATTCAATTTTTTTTAAAGATTTATTTATTTATTATATGTAAGTACACTGTAGCTGTCTTCAGACACTCCAGAAGAGGGAGTCAGATCTTGTTACGGATGGTTATGAGCCACCATGTGGTTGCTGGGATTTGAACTCTGGACCTTTGGAAGAGCAGTCGGGTGCTCTTACCCACTGAGCCGTCTCACCAGCCCTATCAATTCAATTTTAAAGCACTAATAACTAAATGCACAGCCCTGCCAGGGGTATAGGCACCACCATAATTTCTCTTCTTCCTTACCTGAGAGATTCGCAGATACCTTAAATCATGCAGAATCCAATAAAATGTATTTTCCAAAAACAACAGAGCTAAGCATATTATGAAAATACCAAATCACCACCACAGCAACAGTCTCTATTTCTGTAAAGCAATCATCAATTCATTATAAATAATTATGAGCTGACATTCAAAATCCTTGGAAAATATGATGGTGCAATCAAAACATAACTCAGCTATTAGTGGAAACGGCCTTGTTCTTCAAACACATAAACAGAAATTACATGAAGACCTATCAGAACTGCATCGCTTCACTGTGTGTTTTTAAATTGGTAAGTAAATACCCTGCATAATGGAAAGTCCCATATCAGTGGTGAGGAGCCAAGCTCTGTGTCAGGCTGGGCAGGAGTGGTCAGGAGTGGTGAGGTAATCTCCTCCGTGATCTCAGAACCCATTTTCACCCCAGTCACTATTTGTAAGCTCAACCATCAAACAGGTAGCTAGTATCTGTTTCTAAAGTTTATACATACCTTTGTAATTTAGGGAAAAAAATCATGCATCATTTTATGATTTGTATTTTTTCAAAGACACTGATAACCAAGAGTACTTTAAAAGTTATTCGGGGAAATAAGAGCTTTTTAGTGTTGAGATCTGCTTAAGACAAAATCCTTCCAAAGAAGGAAAAATAGGTTGAAAGGCTCACATATTTAGTCAGGTTTGCCTTGACAAGGTATAACTGCAATGGCATTAATACTTACAATTCATATATCCTGCTTCCAAGGTACAAAGCGTCATTTAACTGGCAAGTTTAAATGTGGAGAAAAATGAGGTAACTTTCCAGGTAAATCTGACATCCAAACTTACCAGATATCTGCTTTTCTTCCGTAGCCTTCTCCACTAATGACCTCAGGACTCATCCAGTATGGTGTGCCTGTGACAGACTTTATTCCTGTGCCTGAGAGACAGATGGTCTGAAGCCGTTTGCTAGCCCCAAAGTCTCCCAACTTGATATTGCCTGTGGAATCCCTTAAGATATTTGCTCCTAAAAAAAATAAGAAATAGTTTTATTTCAATGATTTTATTGATATCCTAGAATGTATGTAGGTGACAAGAGAATTACTTTGTAGATCCTAATCTGTCTCCATATTAGGCTGCTTGTCCACTCTGAGCAGTGCCTTGAAAATTGTATTTATCTTACATTAAGCACCTGCTGTTTGTACATTATTTAGCAAGGTATGTTTCAGAAGCTAATGAGTTTCTCCTATGAAGGATGGGACAGGGGCAGGTGACGTGAAAAGAAAGGAGAAAGGGCTAAGAAAGAATAAAGCTTGGTAAAGCACCAAGACAGGCTCAGCTCGGAGAATACAAAAAAATGTGTATTCTCCATCTTCACAATGAGCTTCTATTTTCTCAGAAAATCCCCCATCCTCACCAGCAGTAATTCTCCACAGGAGTTTACAATGCCTCTCATCAAAACCTATTAAGCTTAAATGTCTGACCTACCACCAGTAATCTTCTAATGTAGCTGTAGCTCCGCTTGCTTATGGTCTCCTACCATCTAGTATATAAAAAGGGACTATAAATAAATAAATAAATAAATAAACCCGACCATCTCTAGAGTTTTTAACGACAAAGAAGCAAGACAGACTTGTTTGCCTGAAATGTAGACTTGCCATGTTGTTCAAGCTGGCAACTAGAACCCTTGGGCTCAAGTGACCTTCCAAATGTATCCCAGTTTTCCTCAATAGCTGAGACTACACATGCTTAATAAGCCAGGTTTTAGTGCCTACAAGCCAAAAGACACCTTCTCTACACATACACACACACACACACACACACACACACACACACACACACACACACACAAACACACAGACATACCACATACAAGAAGAGTCATCTCTACAAAGGTGGCATCAATACTGAAACAATGCTCACCCACAGCAGGAGCTGAGGGGAAAATAGGTAGCCAGGCTGCCAATATAGTTTCTATTTTTAAAAACTACTTATATTTTAGTAAAGTAAAAATCAGACTTTTCAAGCATATACAAGAATAGAAGAAAACTGCTTGTATTCCCATTATCCAGATCCAACATTCAAGTGGACAACTGTCCCAAATTATTGTCACATACTTCCCCTCTTTTCACATAGTATCTGAGGCAAACTCAAGGCAGTGAGATCAATAAAGAGCTAAACTAAGTGCACATCTTTAAAAGATAAAGCCTCTTATCACATCTAAAAGCATGAACAGTATTTAACATTATCAAAAATATTTTCAAGTTTTTACAGCAAAAAAGAACCATCCAGGGGCTGGAGAGATGGCTCAGTTGTTAAGCACACTGGCTGCTCTTCCAGAGGACCTGGGTTCAAATCCCAGCAACCACATGGCAGTTCACAACTGTCTGTAACCCTAGTTCCAGGGAATCTGACACCCTCATACCAATGCACATATAATAAAATTAAATAAATTATAAAAAAATCCATCCAAGGAAGATCCACATAGTGAGATTGTATAATCCAAGTCTCTCAAATATTCCTTTCATTTGCAATTAGAAAGAAAAAATTTAAAACCCTGTTGCTTACTTAAACCTTTCTCACAGTTTAGATTTTGCTAATTGCATCCCAAGGAGTCATTATAATCTGCTGTCTGTCAGCGATATACAAACTAAATTGTGATGTGTGTATGCATGTATGTGTGCATGTGTATGCCCTACCAGGTTTTGCAGGCAAACATCTATAATCTTAGTACTCAAAAGCTAAAGGCAAACTTCCAAATCAGCAACCTGGACTATAAAGAGATACTGCCTCAGAACAACAGAAGACTCAAACCAAAGCAAAACAAAAGGCATTAAGGATGGGTAAGGGGGCTTGTTATTCAAGGTTGACAACATGCATTCAGATCCCCCAAACACACACGTAAAAGCCATATGTATCTGCATGCATTTAGGACATAAACAGGATGCTAAATGGTACTCTTAGCCAGCTAGCTTAGCTGGAAAATGGTGAGAACTAGATTCAGTGAAAGATCCTGACCCAAGAAAACAAGACAGAAATAGAGCAGGACATTTCCTGTCCTCTTCTAGCCTCTGTGCATATGTGCATGCACATAAGTGTGCACTCACCCACCACCCATCCCTACATACAAATAAAACCATTTTAAAAAAGAAAGTCTCCTTTTATTAACTATTTGGCCTTCAAGAGTATAGTTCCTTTGCTTTTTCAATATATAGACCAGGCTGGCTTTAAACTCATAGAGATCCACACGCCTCTGTTGCTTAAAGGCATGTACCACCACCATGCCATGCCTGTCAACAGTATAGTTTCCTGAAGGGAAAAAAAGATATAGAACAGGGCCAGAGAGATGGCTCAATGAGTAAAGGTACTGTACCTGTGACATGTATGGTGGAAGAGAATTAACTCCTTCAAGTTGTTCTCTACCCTCTGTGCATGCACTGTGGCACTAGCATGCATGTGTTCCACACACACATAAATAAAATGAGATGAATTTAGAGAGAGAAGGAGAAGGAAGGAGTGGGAGAAGGAGAGAAGAGGGAGGATGAAAGGGGAGGCAGGAATAGACTTTAGAAATGAGTATGTTTCCTAATAGTAATGATCCCACAGGTCTGAAATTATGTAAAATCAATTATCTTTACCTTTCCTTTTGTCACTTACAAGTTGTGCATAAAAATTAGAAGACACAGAACAATTAAAAAGTATACTGTAGAAAACAAATATGTTGCCTTTTGGTGGCCAACATTTTCCTTCTGTCATGCTTAAATTTTCAAGCTTGAGGGACTATTTTCTCCTTTATCCATCTATGTGTCTTGTAATATTTATTTCTTTATCAGCTTGCTTCCTTCCCCTCACCTGACCAAGGCAGGTCATTATCCATTCTGGGAAGATTAGAAGATCTATGTATACACAAGATGGCTCCCTCTGTTTCTTTTCTTACTTCATTATGAAAGCCAAAGAGAGGCTCGCTTGACTAAGAATAGATTTTCCTAACTGAATAATTTCTTTAAACGGTTCTTTAAACTAACAGGTTTTATATGTAAGAAGCCCCAGACTGGTGCATACCATCTGCCTCAGGAACTCTGCATACTAGACTCATTCTAGAAATTAGTGTTCAAACACCAAAAATGATGGGTAATTTTCCTCTTGGTCTCATCTGGACAGTCAGGATGCACCACACATATAGGAGATAAGTCTGGGAACTTGTAAAAGTGCCAACAAAGATTAATGACTAAATATTATATGGGCACATTTACTTTTTTAATTCGGTGATTTTAATTCAGTAATTAATTCTAAATTTTGGGTCATACCCAGTTTTTAGATACTCAAATAGGCTTAACAGTACAGAGATTTGAGCACTTTCAAGTTTAACACATCTCTACCATTAGCTCACTTCACATACTCATTTCTGTATCTGATCCTTAGGGGAAAAGGTTAATTTCCCCTAGCTGGAGCTCATTAGAGCTCAGTCTGGGATCTTCCCTCCCTCCTCTTTATTCTTTCATGACATCTATTCCCAAGACTCTGCATAAACAGCAACACAAAGTATGTCATCACAATAGCTAAATTTTAAGTAGTGAGCACCAGAATTGTTTTAAATATTGCAACATGCTAGCATATTTGATCCTTTCAAGAATCCTATAAATTGCTGGGCAATGGTAGCATGTGCCTTTAATCCCAGCACTTGGGAGGCAGAAACAGGTGGATTTCTGAGTTTGACACCAGCCTGGTCTACAGAGTGAGTTCCAGGACATCCAGGGCTACACAGAGAAACCCTGTCTCGAGAGAGAGAGAAAAAAATCCCATAAACTGAACATTATTGACTCTCACTTAAGAATAAGTAATGAAGAGACATGGGTACATCACAGGGATAGAGAACTCGGGGTTCCATATCTAGAAACTAGGGGTTCCAACATGGGAAGGGAAGAAAAAGATGAAGGATAAAGAAGAGAAGGAGATGGAAAGATTAATGAGGATATAGAAAGATTAGTATGTCCAAGGTTATAGTTAGTATCAAATAAAGTCCAAGTTTAAATTCAACTCTGGGGTGGCAGAGCCTCTACTCCTCATTCTAGACCTAGTTAATACACACGCAAACACACCCACATCATTCTAGGGTTTCTGAATCAAATTCATTCTATGGGTCCTTACAGCAAAGCTATCATTCAAGAAAAATCTGAACTGCAGAACTAGTCTGAATGGACACTGACAGAGTTCATGAGAAAGCTATAGAAGGGTTTTCCTATGGCAGTTTACAGGCAGATATATTATGTTAAATGTCCAATACCATAATGACATGTCTTCATTCAAACCAAACTGTATTTAAAGTAAAAGTAAATCATGGCTTACCTTTGATATCTCTATGGACAATCATATTACTATGCAAATAATGGACCCCCTCCAGAATCTGACGGGTGTACTTCCTCGTCACATTCTCAGTAAGAGCTCCGTAGGCTTTTAGTTGGTCCTTAATTGAACCCTAGAATAAAAGAAAATAACTAAACCTTCAGTTTAAAATAAAAACTGCTGCTAAACCCTTACTTTTAAGAGAATCCTACTTCAATGCTGAGAGATTCTTAGTGGAGAGGACAGGAGTTCTCAGGAAAATAACTGTGCATAGTTTCTGTTCTTTCAGATTACTTACGTTTAACTAATTTCTTTGAAATTAACAAATTATAAGGTTTCCATATTTGTAAAACCTTTAATACAACCCCAATTTGTTTTCGAAAATAATGTTTAAGCTAACTTACACTGGAAGCAGAATATCTGAAAACATAATAGCAAATAAATCTAGTGAGTAGTAGTAGGGTCACTATAACAACGATGCATAACGGTAAGAGTTACTGATGTTGTGTGACATCAACACTACAACAGCACTACCAGGTACTGATCTGCAGGTTTGAAAGGTAACCTTGTACCCTCAACATGGAACTCTAGCCATCTACTACCATAAAGACCCATAAATCAAATTTCTCCTTCCTAATTCACTCTACTAATTATGAGACTACTGGTTTTTTTCCTTTTTAGTTTTTTAAAAATCATTTTTGTCAAGTCTAGGTTGGCTTTGAACTTGAACTCCTAACCTAACCCTACCTCTACCCCCTGAGTGCTGTGTTCACAGAAGTGTGCCTCCATGCCTGGGGTAAGGCACCTGTCTCTTAATGAGTAAAGATGCTAACTGCCATCTTGAAATTTTATTAGAATTAAAATTTACTCTACATATACAAAAAGAAGGAATATACAGTGGTCACAATTTCATTTTACAATTATGAATGAAATCACTGCCACATTCTCCTGCAATAATTATTGTCTCCAAGACTCTGTCTGCGAACCTAGGCCTATTCCTGTAAGCTTCTAGTCTCCAGACAAATCTAACCTAGGCCTAGAATGTTTTCAGCCTCTGAGACTTACTGCTGAATAAGCTCACCCTTTCTAGTTCTTTCTAAACTCTGGCTGGCTGGTTTAACTCAGCTGGTTCAACTCAACTCCTCTCCAAGCTGACTGATTCAAATTAGCTTCTCTGAGCTTCTGACTGAATTGCTCTACTTGGCCTCAAACTAACTTTGGCAATCTATTCTAATCTTTTGGCTTCTCATTCTCTGGTCCATTCAATCTTTACCTATGTCTAGCTTGTTTTCACTTTGCGACCTGTCTCTCTATAACTGTCCCAGTAAAACTGCTCGCTCGCATGCCCATGCCCTCCCTCACGCGCTCGCGCTCTCTCTCTCTCTCTCTGTCTGTCTCTCTGTCTCTCTCTCTCTGTCTCTCTGTCTCTGTCTCTCTCTCTCCTTTCTCTCCTTTCCACCCTCCCTCCCTCTCTCAACTTGCCTCTCCTTCCTGTCTGTTCCCATGTGAGTTGGGCATATCCTATCTCTGACTCAGTTCTTTCTCTGATTCATCACTTTGCCCCTCAATTAGATATCACTTTCAAACATGGCTGCTTCCTTCTATATATTAACTTTACATTCATTGCTTGGTATGAAAGATGTGTACTAACGGTGTATCTGTATTCCAGCCAGAGGGATTAAAGGTGCCGTTTGTGTGGCTGCATTCCAGCCAGATCATACAGACCTAGAAGGCCTTAGGATATGGTCAGAGTAGCCATGTTGCTGGATTTAAAAAAAAACAAACATATATATATATGTATATGTATATGTATATGTATATATGCACATACATACATATATGTGTGTAATATGCATACATATATGTGTATATACATATTATCATGTTTAATATATACTATATATGTATAATAGTATATAATATATATTTAAAATTTGGATAATGTTTAAAATAGAATATTCCTATGTACCAGTATTACATCTCAGATACTTTCTTATCTACAAGAAAAACTGAAACTTTACACTAGATGATGATCAGCAGTTCTACAGTAAGCAGTCAATGTCAGGTACAGACGTTCATCTGTGACACAGCATATCAAAAGACTGAACTGAAGTCTCTTCACCTTATTTGTAAAAGGAATGTGAACTTACCCCTGGCATATACTCCATAAAGATGGAAAGGGTTTTCTCCTGAGGATCCCTCAAACAGCCATAATACTGAACAATTCGCTCATGCAACAAGTTTTTCAACAACTGAATTTCACACTCAAGTGCATTTACTTCCTGAAAGACAGAACTCCTGCTAAGTCTTTTTAAAACAGATTTCACTACACTTCTCTGAATGTCTACTCTATGTGTATGTTTGCACATGCACCATGGAAACCATGGAGAGGTCAGCGACAACCTGCAGGAATTTGTTCTCTCCTTCAACCATGTGGGTCCCTGGGAGGTGGGTTCTGGGAACTGGGTGGCAAGTACCTTTACCTGCTAAACAATTTCACTGACGCCGTGTTAAGTCTTTATAGCATAATACAAGCAAAACACTCTTAGCTCACGGACTATCATGGTGATATCATTATGAAATGTTTACTGTTACATACAACATTTTAGTCTCTAACCAATATATTTTTTTAATTTTAATTTTTTAACGTATGTGAATTTGTCTGGGTGTGTCTGGACCACATGTGTGCAGTGCTCTCAGAGGCCAGAAGAGGGTAATCCACCATCTCTGGATATGGAGTTAAGAGAGAGTTGTGAGCCTCCACGTAGGTACTGCACACTGAGCCTGGGTCTTTTCTAAGAACAGTCAATGTTCTCCACTGCAAGCCATGTCTCCAGACCTCGATGCCTTTTCTTTAAGAGCCACGGCTGCATGCTAAGGCAACAGCAAGTCAGCCTAGAAATACAACTGAAGCACTAACACAGCTGGCCATTTCCCACAATCCCCAAATTCCACCATATGTTGTTATATTACATTTTAAAACTTTGTATATACATTCAGTCAGTCTTAGGAAGGGGTGTGCACACACACCATAGCACACTGTGGCTGTCAGAGAACAATGTGGGAGTTGGCTCTCCTCTTCTGCCATGTGGGCTCTGGGTAAAGAATTATGTCTCTCTGCTTGAAGCAATCTGATTAGTCCTGCTTTTGTTTTTGCTTTGTTTCCCCTCCAAAGAAAAAAAAAGCTTTTACAGTGGCCAGGTGGTCCGCGCGATGCCTTTTTTACCTTGCTGGTCTCTGGGCTGTCAGGGTTAAACTGAACTTGTTTAACAGCCAGCTCTCTTCCGGTATCAACATCATAGCAGAGGTAGACCCTACCAAAAGCTCCTTGGCCAAGCAGCTTGCCCAGTCTCCAGTTGGTTGGAGCCCGAGGTGCTGAAAAAGAACACATTCCTAAAATGAAATGTGATGCACTCAGATCCCTGAACATTCTAGATCCAAGGGGAAATGATGACCACCCAAATCTTTCAAAAATGGTCTCCTTATACTAAGGATTCTAACTAAAAGTTTGTTCTCATGACTCATTTTTCCCAAATGCAAATGTGACAGCCATCTTTCACTCAATCTAAAATACATCGACTATATGATACCCTATTTTTCCATATTTTACTACAGCAAATTACAAATATTTATAAATAGTCTTGTCAGACCCAAACAAAGAAGTAACAAAGAAGTCTGGAAAAAGTATCATTTCCACTCTCTATAGGAGAATCCAGGCAATATATAAAATTACAACTTTAATTTATGTATATGAGTGTTTTCCCTGCATGTGTGCATATTATGCACCACATGCATACAGTGCCCAAAGAAACCAGAAAAGGGCACAGGTCTTACCCAGAACTGGAATTACAGATAGTTATAAGCTGCCTCTAGAGTGCTAAGAATCAAACCTAGATCCTCTGAAAGAGCAGCCAGTACTTTTAACTACTGAACCATCTCTCTCCAGACCCTATAACTATATATATATATATATATATATATATATATATATATATAATTTATTTATTTTTGAGACTGTCTCATTATGTGGCCCTGGCTTCCTTATAACTTGCTATATAGTTCAGGCTGGCCTTGAACTTTTGGTATGCCTGCTCCCAAGTATTGAAATTGTAGTTGTGTACCACTCTGCCTGGAAAAAAAAATCGTAACTTTTACTGAAGATTTTTGATCAGAGTACAGGGTACCCAATTAACCTAAAATCTAAGGAAAAGGAGGCACTCTAAACAAAGATGAACAAGAAATAGTGACTCACAGAGAAGAGCCCATTCCAGCAAGTAAGGAATGTCAGGCCCCACTAGAACACGCGTGGCCGCCAGAACAGTACTGAACCCCAGGAAAAGCAAATATACATGGGGTCCTACTTGTGCAATATCTGCTGTTTATCTCGTCCTTGGATCACTTACAGAAGTGAGAGATCACAGAGAACCACATTTGGTGGTCAAGGTTAGAGAATGGAATGGTCCTGTGATAGCTGGCCATGGTGACATATAATTTTAATCCTATAACTAAGAAGGCAGAGGCAAGTGGATCCCCCCCTAACAGTTCCAGGGCACCAAGGCTATAAAGTGAGAGCTGTACCCAAAAACAAAAACTGTCTTAAACTTCTTGAAGAAGAGTGAAAAGCCTGTTACCGCCATGTTAAAGCAGTGGAAAAGGAAAAGACACAAACCAACAACTCAGATTAAGAGATGAAAATCTATGGCCCTGGTCATCAAGAGTTTCTCCACTGCAGAAAAGTAGGAAGGGTCTGTGACAAAGCTGATCTCTGAAAACAAAGAAATGAGGTCTGCCCAGGAGCGAAGGCAGGCAAACTGTCTCCCTTAGGCTAGGCTTTGAAAAGTAGCAACAACCTCCTGCTCAGAGCAGGATGAGGGTACAGCTTCCTTCTCTGAGAAGCAAGCACAACTAAAGGACCACATGCTGGGGCTAGAGAACTATCATCTAGAAAACCATCTCTGCAAAGCTCTAGGGGAATTCCAAGTCCAAGGTGCACAGGTGCAGGGGCAATCAAAACCACCAACCCAGTAAAATGGGACTATACTGACTCAAACCCTCACGGAAATCAACAAGGCAGAAGACTTGTGCATATGCCTGGGCATGAACTTTGTTTATCTCAGTCTTCATGATCCTATAAGTGATGTCTGTCACTCCATGTAAAACTGTAAGACACATAAAAATCAAACTTAAAACACAAACCAACAAACAAATACACAAATATATACAAACAACACACATACACCAGGCGTAGTGGAGCGCACTCAGGAGGCAGAGGTAGAAGGATCTCTGAGTTCAAAGCCAGCTTCATCTACAGAGGGAGTTATAGGACAGCCAAGGCCACATAGAGAGAATCTGTCAGAGAGGGAGGGGGTTACAAAAGGAAGCAATCAACATAACCAGACTCAAGATGAGTCAGGAAATTTAAAATAATTTTCAATAGACAGAGGATATGGCTTAGTAGAATGGTGCACAAAACATGGTTTTCTGAGCATTTGGTTGGTTGGTTGGTTGGCTGGTTGGTTTGTTGATTTTCTTCAGACAGAGTTTCTCTGTGCAAACCCTGGCTATCCTGGAACTCACTCTGTAGACCAGGTAAGCCTCAAACTCCGAGATCTATCAGCCTCTGCTTCCCAAGGGCTAGGAATAAAGGCATGTGCCACCACTGCCTGGCTTTCACTGGGTTTAATCTCTACAGCCATACACAAAAGCAACTTAAAATTAAAGTAAAAACACAAAACATATGGTGGCGAAGAGGTGGTTCAGCAAATCAGAGTGCTTGCTGCTCTTGCAGAGGACTCACATTAGATGGCTCACCATCACCTGTAACTCCAGCTCCAAAGGATTCTCTCTTATTTTAAAAGGGGTCAACATATTAAAGATCTGGATGGTAGACAACATGAAAGACCGGATATACAGTCAAATGAAACTGTTGGAATGAATATGTCCCCTCAATAAGATCATAAACAGGTAAACCCTCAAGTCCCAGCACTTGGGAGGTGAACACATGAAGATCAACAGCTCAAGGCCATCTTGGTCACCTTCCAATACCCATGGGATTTGAGGCCAGTCTAGAATACATGTCAAGATTCTGCCTCACAAAAGAGGGATTTCTCAAAGGAGAGCATGAGAGAGAACAATATGAGGGCACAGGGGTGGAGTAGCAGCACAGAGCACAGGACCAACAGGAGGTCTGAGAAGCAGCCAGAGAGGAAAGAAAATACTATTTGCTGAAGAAGACAAAGACTGAAAGTGAAATCCTCCTTGAAAAATATATGGGCCAGAAGACGAGGGATAATTTGAAAGCACTGGTTTTTATACTCTATTTCTTTAGAAAATTTATATGCAGAAAAATATCTTTCAGAAAATGAAGGGAAAAATACCTTTCAAACAAATAAATATTAAATGAATGCATTGCCAATAGACTTGTATTACCAAAAGAAAGGGTAAATTCAGTTCTTCAAGCAAGACTATTATACCTAACTGAATCTTGACTCTAAATAAACTGAAGGTATGAACAAAACACATATAAAAGATTTTCTTTCCTTCTTTGTTTATGTGTACAGGTGTTTTGCCTGTATGTATGTGTGTGTGTGTGTGTGTGTGTGTGTGTGTGTGTGTGTGTGTATATATATATATATATATATATATATATATATATATATATATACACATTTAGATATAGATATATAGATATATGCACCTTATGTTTGCCTACTGTACTCGGAGCCCAGAAGAAGGCCCTGGATCCTCTGGAACTGGAGTGACAGTCAGTTGTGAGCTGGGAACTGAGCCCAGATCCTCTGGGAAAGTAGCCAGTGTTCTTAACTGCTGAGCCACTGCTCCAGACCCTTCCCTCCTTATTGTCAATCTCATTAAAGACAGAAGTCAAGAACAAAGTAAATGCAAGGTAGTAACCAAAACAAGGCTTTAGACTATGGAATATTTGTTACAATATCTATCTTCAGGCCAGTGATGAAGATGCTGGGGATAAAGTTCAAATCCTAGCCAGGCATGGTGGTGCATGCCTTTAATCTCAGCACTTGGAAGGCAGAGACAGGCAGATTTCTGAGTTCGAGGCCAGCCTGGTCTACAGAGTGATCAGGACAGCCAGGGCTATGCTGATTTCATTCACCATGATGTCCTATTTCCACTACTTCAATAAGATCGCCTCACATCAGGAAAGTGAGATGTTTCCAGAAAGGATTAACTGAAAAGGAAAGACCCAACCTGAATGTTGGGTCATTCTCCCTTGGGCTGGGAATCCCAAAAAGGATAAAAGAACAAAATGAACCAGGACCATCAAGCTTCCTGACTGCAGACTAAATGTGAGCAGCCTCTCCATGCTCCACTACCATGCTTTTCCTTCTACAATGGACTCTATCCCCAACGCTCGTCAGTCAAAACAAACTCTTAAGTTGGTCTGGTCAAGTATTTTGTCACAGCAACAAGAAACAAGCTAATGTATATTCTTAACAAGTGTTACAGGTGTAACACTAACTCCTCCACACCACAAATTCACACACATAAAAATACACACACACACACACACACACACACATACACACACACACACACATATGCACGTACAGACGTACAGACAGACACATGCACATACAAACTGATATACTCAAAAATAAGAATGGGACTATAGAGATGGCAACTCAGTGCTGATGGAACTATTTTGGAAAGTTATGGAAACTTGAGTAGGTGGAGCCTTGGTAGAGGAGGTTTATCACTGGTCAGGAGGGTGCCTCTGAAGGTTATATCTCACCTCCCTAAGCCTAAGTCTAAACCTAACCCTGAGCCTAAGTGTAAACCATCCAAGTTCCACATGTCTAGTCCTGCTTGTCATCCCCTATGAGGTTCGTATGTCCTCTCTACGTCCTACTGTGTCTCCTCTACCAGTGCTTGCACCACAATGGTACTCTGCCTCAGCACAGACCAAGCATCAATGAGCCAAGGACCATAGACTAAAACCTTGCACCAAAATAAACCTTTCCCTTAAGTTGTTTTGGTAAGATACTGAATCAGTAATGAACACAGGCATCTAGTAAATCTCTAAGCATATTTATGATCTAGATTAAATGCTATACTGTAACTTTTTTCTCCACAAACCAATCTCTTCATTAGGCTCTTACAAATCGCATACAAAGTCTCAGTGCTTAACATCTAGTCTAGACATGTAGACTAGAATGGGTGAGAACAATTAGTAACAATTTTCCTAAAAAAAAAAAAAAAAAGTGAAGAGCAATTTGCTAAGCTAGTTAGCAGTAATACACACATCTGATAGCATAGCCACCTTTAAAAACATACCACTACCTCTTATGAAGAGAGTCATTTTTCCCCGAGTTCTGACTTGCCATCTACTCCTGTTAACACAAAACTATGCAGTGTTTCTGCTACACATTTCTATTACTTACAACGGCTGGGTGGGCTGATGTCTGTGACAGTCAAAGTAGGATTGTCTATGTCACTCCCCCGTCTTCTTATTCGACTGTCGTCATACTCCGGGGTAAAGATACTGCTTCCACTACTGGTGCTTAAGGAGTGATCAGTAGGACTGAAACTCACAGGAGACCGGAAACTGGTGCCCTGGGTCCTTCTAGCTCTTGGAAAAGTCTTCCGACCTACAAAGTGAAACCATAATTAACTTATTCCCCATGTACTACACTTTAAAGATACTTAAGCATCTATAGTATGGGAACTAAGACTCTGTCCTGCAAATATAGGCTGAAATAACAATGATTAAGTGTGTGAAGGTGGTAGTGGATATAAATTCAAGTACTCTGTTATGGAAAGTGCACATATACTCACGTGCACATGAAAAAACCCTTCACTTTCACAGAAAAAAACATTTTCATTTCCAATAATGGCTTTAAAATAAACACAAAAACAAATTAGAAAGTTACTGGTAGCAGAGAGGTACTCTCTGTTCTGGTTGTTCTTGTCTTGTCAACTTGACACAAGCAAAAGCCATCAGGGAAGAGGAAATCTCAACTGAGGAACTACCTTCACCAGACGGGCTTTTAAGAAAGTCTGTGGGACACTTTCTGGATTAATGACAGATGTGGGAGGGTCCAGCTCACTGTGGGTGGGGTGACCCCTGGAGAAATGACCCTGAGTTGTGTGTGAAAGCTGTCTGAGCAGGCCATGAGAGCAAGCCAGTAAGCAGCATTTTCCCATGGCCTCTGCTTCAGTTCCTACCTTGACTTCTTTTCATGATGGACTATAACCTGGTAGGCAAAATAAACCCCTTTATCCCCAAGTTGGTTTTGGTCATGATGTTTATCATAGTAGCAGAGAATAAACTAAGACACTGGCACATCTACATTCATCCACAACAGCGAAGAAATGGAAACAGTCTAGATATCCAACAAGATATGGATCATGAAAATGTGATCCACATACTGTGGTGGGTTGAATAGGAATGGCCCCACTAGGCTTATTATAGATTTGAAGGCTTGGACCCCAGTTGATGCGCTATTTGGGAAGTATGAGGAGGTGTGGCTTTGTGGGAGGCAGTGTGTCACTGGGGGTGGGCTTTGAGGTTTCAAATGTCCAAGCCAGGCCCGGTGTCTCCCTTTCCTGCTGCCCTCTGATCCAAATGCAGAATTCTCAGCTATCTCTCCAGCACCATGTCTGCCAGGCTTCCACCACAGCCATAATGAACTGAACCTCTGAAACTTTAAGTCAGCCCCAAAGTGTTTCCTTTAAGAGAGTTACCATGATCGTGGTGTCTCTTCACAGCAATAGAACACTGACTAAGATATGTCTGGTACATGTACATGCATACGGAGATCCAGGTCAACATTGGGTATCTTCTTCAATCACTGTCACCTTTATTATCTATCTATCTATCTATCTATCTATCTATCTATCTATCTATCTATCTATCTATGGCATAATCATGTAATTTATTAATTTCATGTATTTAAGACAGGGTATAACTATGCAATTCTGTAATTCTGATTGGCCTGGAACCCACAATGTAGACCAGGGTGGCCTCTCAAGTGCTAGGTAAAGGCATGGGCCACGTTTATTTTTTTGGCATACAGACTTTGGGTCTCTCACTGACCCTGAGGCTCACTGATTCAGCTATACTAGCCAAGCTTCAGGGGCCTACTTACTCCACACCCTCTCCTCCAAACTCAGGTAAAGGGTGCACACCGCTGTGCCCAGCCTTTATATGGGTTCTGAGGATCTGAATTCAGGTTCCTATGCTTAAGCAGCACACACTTTAACAGTTACCAGTCAGTTACCAGGAAAAACGGTCTCTTGTCCTATTTTTGTTTGTTTGTTTGATTTGAAACCTTACAGCTAGCTGTCCTGGTACAATGCAGACCGGCTGGCCCTGAACTCACAGACCCACCTGACTGCCTCCTGAGTGCTAAGGTACAATGCAGACCAGGCTGGCCCTGAACTCACAGAGATCCACCTGCCTCTGCCTCCTGAGCGCTGAGACTAAAGATGTGTACTACTTACCACTCCTGGCAAAAGCTTATCTCCTTTTTCTTTTAAACCAGAAAATTAAGTGACTGAAAATCAAATTATTTGGTTATCATAAGTATGAGGCTTTTTCAGATGTATGCTCACCTTGTAATGTCTGCTCCTACAGTCTGACTGTAAGTTCGACACTTACCGTCATTATACTCCTGGTGATGGTAGGACACATGGTACCTTCTTGGATACGTCCCTCCTTTTCCAAATTTCTCAAAAATGGGGTTATCATAGTCTGTTAAGTCATAAAAATACTATCATCAAAAGTCAAATATTTTTAATAATAAAAAGCATATTATCATTTTTAATTTTTTCAAAAAATTTCCCCTCCTAGCCAAACCCTGACATGAACATCCAAGCACGTAGACTTTATAGTCTAACCTGAAAACTCCTGATGATTATCTGGGTAGCTCTGCGCCCTAGGCATCCGCGATTTTGGATAGCTTTCTCTATAAATAGAAAATATAAAATTAAATTGAAGGAGGGTATGCAATAAAACAAAAAAAAATTTAAGTAATATCTGTATTTCTACGTGTGTTCGTGTTTGTGTGTGTGTGTGTGTAAAAGAATTCACTTAAATACTAACATAATTTTTTAAAAAGAAAAACCTCTTTTGAAACACTCATTTGGTACATACAGACAAAAACCTAGCTTTTAAATTAAGTGCAGTGGTAAGAATGATATATGTGGAAGCATGGAAGAGTGAAGCACCTGCACATTGGTTCAATGTTGGAAAATCATTTTTTTCCTGAAACTGTTTCTGAATCAACACTAAAGACATATAATCTTAACTTATCAAACATTAATGACAAATATTCAGGAGAGTTCACTAAAAATTTTCACTTTTATTTTTTTTTTTTAGAGGTAGGGCAGAGTAGATTTTCCAAGGCACTGACAGAGAGGTATGGATAAGAGGAAAATGTATGTGAATCTCCTAAGGTGTTTCTATTTTCATAAAGAATCCCAGAGGAGACAAACAAGTAAAGCATTTAATACTAATTCTGTGCTACAGAAGACAGCAAGACAGCAGTGTCCTTCTGAGAACAGTAGAGGGCACCCTGACAAATGCAGATTAGGCACACAGAATAAACAATTTTTTAAAAAATGAAACTGCCAAAACCAATCATGAGAAGTTTTATAAAAGTTTCAAGAGCTGACATAAAGCAATCATATGTAATCATATCTGTTTGCACTTGCTTCAAACACTTTTCAGACAAGCAGAAACAGTAGGAAAAAAACATAATGCAACAACTAATAAAGACATTGAACCCATGAAGTTAAAAGATTTATTCACAGTATAGAAAATTTTACTTGCTGTCAGTGTAGACAATATCATTGAATGACACTCTTCAGAATGTAGAAAAGAATTATTGATAACTCCATATTCTATGTGAATGCATTTTTATCAATATGTACTAAAAAGTAGAACTATAATCATTATTACCCATCCAAAGGACTATCAAGTGATGGACAGCTTCCTGAGCCAGAATTTTCAGGGCTGCTTAAAGACAATGGATCCAGCATCTAGGAAAACAAAGAGTCCACCATGACTCAGCCTGACAGTAACCAAAACTCTCAGCTCCTCCTACACCATGCCTTCCTGGAGGCTGCCATGCTCCTGCCTTGATGATACTAGACTGAACCTCTGAACCTGTGAGCCAGCCCCAATTAAATGTTGTCCTATGTATAAAACAAAAACAAAAACAAACTGTTTGAGGCATGATGTAACATAAACTTCATACATTTAAAGTATATAATGCAATGGTTTCTAGTGTATCAAGAAATGTATACGACTTTCCCACAATTTTATAATTATTTTAGATTCTTCAAAAGGAACAGTAACTGATAACAGCTACTGTCCAGAATTACTCATTTCTAAACATCTTATATAAACAAGCTGGGATTACAGAAATCTTATTTGAGAAAAATATACTTTTCTAGTCAAATAATTGAAGTTAAAGTAGTTTTGCTTACTGAAAGCTGAGCAATGGCCTACTCAGTGGAGACAAACCATCGAGTGACCATGCTACACTAGGAGACATGAAGTGCCACAGTGCTGTGGGCACTGAGACAATGCAAGGACCTAACAGCGACCCCACAAAAACACCTGAGTACTACAAAGCAGAAGCACCTTTACATACTACAGACAGTTCACAGACCGCACTTCATAAAGTAGCTATCATTTTACCCTATCTTTAAAGTATTTATTAAGCCAGCAGTGGTGGTGTATGCCTTCAATACCAGCACTCTAGACTTCAAGGCCAACCTGATCTACAGAGTGAGTTCCTGGACAGTCAGGGCTACACAGAGAAACTCTTACTCAAAAAAACTTAAATAAATAAATAAATAAATTGTTAAGTAATCTGAATGTTAGTTAATTTAAGATTATAAGCCAAATGCATTAAAGACAAAGTACAAAAAAGCCCAGCTTGTTCTAGTACTTTTGATACACCAATACAAAAAGCTATATATAAATTAATGGGCAGTTTATAATAACTTTTTGACTTAAGATACATTGATTAGAGAAAATGTATACACACACACACACACACACACACACACACACACACACCATCCTTGGTGTCTGCCAAATCACATTGGTCACCTGACCAGTGTATCTTAACATACAGTGAAAACCAGCACCCAGTCTGGCTTACTTGGTCCATGCTCTCTGGAATGAACTCTCCTTCACTGTTGATGCTGGTGAAGGACCCATTCCGGGCAATCTGGTGTAGTTCGTCTGGAATGTACCCTGGAGGAGGGGAACTTCTATCCCTATTAGGGGGACCTCAAAAGAAAAAATTATAAAGTTTTATCCTTGTCAGCAAGGAAATTCATTTTTGTTTCAATTAATTAGGTCTCATTTCTAACTACATTAAAAAAATAACTTCAGCAAATAGAATCCAGTATTTACAAAAGTTAATCAGAATGTTCAGATTCAGATCTTTTTAAAACCTTTCTAAATTCACACTCTACATAACCTCAGTAGAATATGCTAATTCATACTCAAGTTTTTCTGACTGTTGACAACCATGGGCTGATGACACACTATAGAATCTTATGCCACAGCTTTGGAATTTCCAAAGACAATTTATATCTGCTTATATTTAACATAATCTATGACTAGTGTCTCCATATAGGAAAGGAATAAGGGCTCTGCAATCAGGGCATGGTTTAAATCCCAGAGCAGGTTACCATCTTAGTGCCTGGCAACTGGTGTGTTCTCACATCAAAGAACACAGTACTACATCACTTCTTGGTAAAGTCATTCACTATAAACATGCTATGTACATTGAGCTCCATGGTATTCTTCCCATTAACTGTCTTTTACTCTTTAGACACCTGAAGTAAGAGTGCTTTTTCGTTATTCAGCAGACTTTGTATTTAGTATTTTTCATTTAGTATCCTGGATTTTATTTTTTATTACTTAAAACTAGGTTTTTGTAGTAAGCTATATTCTTTTTACTTAAATCTCTTCATAATTTTCCAGGTGTAGTAGCATACATCTTTAATGCCAGCACTCAGGAGGCAAAGGTTGGCAAATCTCTAAGTTCAAATCCAGCCTGGTCTATATAGATAGTCTCAGAATAGCTAGTCCTATATAGTAAGATATACTATATAGTATATACTATATAGTAAGCCCCTAGAATCCTCATAGTTTAAGAAAAAGTAGAGGGGAGCCTGGCAGTTATTTAATTACCTGGTTCACAAAGTTTATTAACCAAGTTGTTGGCTTTCCTTGCAGTATTTTTAAAAGCAAACAAACATATAAATGTTCTTCTATTTAAGTTTAAATAAAAAAAAGAAAAGAAAAGAAAGAAGCATATGTAAAGGGGTCACCTGTTAAGTAGGGAGACGGAGCAAGACAATACCCATCTGTTGTCTGCAAAGGGGTGCGTGCTAAGCTTTAAGTGGAGCTCATGTAGGCTTTGTAACACCTACAGCTATAGTCAGTACTGAATCCCTGATATTTTCATCTTTCTGCATACTTTTTTTAATTATAGAGCAATTTTTTAAATTATACATGCAACTAAAAGGAGACTGAGAAAGAGAAGACTGAGAAGCTATAAAAGTTTCTCCATCCAATTATTTGATAACTCATATTTCTTCATATTCATTTAATGGGCATGTTAACACACTCATAGTAGTTCTGCACGATTTTCAGTTTTTTCCTTATCCTGGCACCAAAGTCAAACACCAAGAGTACTTAGTAGTGGGTTAGTATTGAGGTGATCAAAGGGCAATTTAAGCAGTGCACGGAAGCTTCCCTGTCTAACAACTGAAATGTAGTGGCTGTTTTCCTTCCACAAAGAAGGCTAGCAGCTGTGCCTCAGCTGGAAAAGAGCTCTGTCTACAGTGTGCTGGTTATGGCTCTCAGCCCAGTCTAAAGGCAAGGGCAAGTTACTGGTCACATACCGAGAGTAACAGTGCCAGTTTGATTCCCATAACTCAAACATTCTCTCAGTTTTTGGTAGTGGTGGTGGTGGTATTGTTTTGGTTTTGGTTTTGCTTTTTAGTAATCCCAAATATATCAGAGTAAGGACAAAAAGAGTAAGCTCTATTTGTGTATCATCTTTGTGGGTCACTTCTCTAGTTTTCTGAAACAGACTCACGTGAGACAAAACACCTAAAAAAAGTGGTCATAAAACAACTTCTTCTAGGCCCCTATACACTTGAGGCCGACATGCAGCTAGGTCTTCCTGTGGACCTCTGACTCTGCTCCTGTCTCTGAACCCCCTTCCCCTGGCGGGGCTGCCTTGTCTGGCCGCAGTGGGAGAGGATGTGCTTAGTTCTGCTGCTGCAACTTTATGTGCCAGGGCAGGCTGGTACCCATAGGAGGCTCTGTTGGGAGGATAGGACAGGGAGGAGGGGTGGCTACAACTGGGGTGTAAAGTGAATAAATAAATTTTTAAAAAGCAGCTGCTTCTAGAAAATAAAAGAAAAACAACTGCTCTAGTTACTCACATGCTAACTGAATCTTTTCATTTATTGTCATCGCTAATTCTCCAAGTGTCTTACTCTGTCCTGCTCTTGTTTTCTCCTCCCTAATTATCTGTCTCTCCTCTCCAACTTCCCCTTTCAAATGTATGCCTCAGTACAAGAACTCATGCTGGAATGACTATATCCTTTACCCTATCTGTTAAAAATAATTGTACCAACTGTTCTTTAAGCAATGAAATTTTTATTTTGTCTTTTTTTTTTTTTTGGTATTTTTAATGATACTTGAAGAATTTACTTTATAACTTTTATTTCTGTGCATGTGTGAGTCTACACACATGCGTGGTCATGTGCATATGAGTGCCAGAAGAGGCCAAAAAATAATGTTGGATCCCCTAGACCAAGAGTCACAGGTAGCTATGAGTCACCTGACACTGGTTCTAAGAATCAAACTTTGGTCCTCTGCAAAAAGAAAACACTCTTAACCACATCTCTCCAGCTCCTTGTCAATGTTTTTACGGCAACAAGCATGGCAGATTCAGGACATGCCGAGCACAGGCTCAGGAAGGCCACTTCACAATATATAGTCCACAGAATCTTTATTTCCTTTTATCAGAAGCTTAGGGATATGGAATGCATTACTGATGATAAATACAACAGGATACTGAGAGACAATAGTAAAACACAGTCTATATATTCTTAGCCATTTTCATATTGACAGTACATCCTGGAAACACCTAAGACTCCAGGAACGTAGAACACGAGTCAGTCTACTCACATTAATGTCCTAGAGTTACTCTCCCTCTACTCGTATCACACAGAAGCATCTAGCTCACTCATTTCTATGTCCTACAGTTACATCCTCCCTCTATTAAAATGACTAAAACCTCTTCAAGATTGTACTTGAATTTTTGAATACTGAAGTATTCTGTGTAGAAAGAAAAACTTTAAATTGGTTATTGCTAGTCCTACAATATGTAAAATTAATTTCTCAGGAACATCAGATAAGACCAAGTGGCTAAAGCATGTAACTGCAGAGACTACCGAGACAGGGTGCTAGTTTCAGGGATCTATTTCATGTCACCACACAGTGAAAGAAGAGAAGGGTCACTGGTTTCGTACTCAGACCCGCCTTTCTCACCTGCTACGGACAGCCGCTTTTTCCTCTCCGCACCAAGTGGCGTATGATTCAAATCTTCTGGTGACGGTGATGGCTCTAAGTTAGTAGCCTAGAAGAGAAAAGGGCAATTGATGCTATCCTTCCCACTTGAGGCTCTCAGCAGAACCATCCATCCTCTTACTATAATACAGCTAGCTACTCTCTATTCTTACTGGGCCTTTTAAAATCTACTCTTACAAATTTTAATCTCCCAGAAGAATGGCACAAACCTACCACCCCAGCTACTTAGAAGATGAGAGCAGGAAGATGACTTGAGCCCAAGAATAAGAAGAAAGGGAGGGAGGCAGGAAGTTGGTTGAAATGGGGAGAAGATAGACATTTCAAAACCAGTAAGACAGCACTTCAGGTGAGTGTTCTTGCTGTCAACCCTGATGACCCAAGTTCAAACCCTGAATCCAACATGTGAAAATGAGAAAAAACTGATCTTTACACATGTGCCTATGGCATGTGCACATGCCACCTCGTCTACACAAAATTAGGGTAAAAAATAAAAATACAAAATGGACATCAATTCTAATATAATTCTTCTCAAATTGCTAGTTTCTATTAGTTTTACATGTATTACTTGTAATTCTAACTATATAGTTTTGAGGAACAAACATATTAAGCTACAGCAATAAAATATGTAAATTTACACTTTATAAATTAAAAGATAACTATTATCCTGATTACAATCTTATAGTCTTCAGTGAGAAATATACTCCAATTCATACCTGTGTACTCCCATTTATTACAAGTAATATCTTGAGACTCTTCATGTGAATACTGCGATCCAGCAGTTCCACAGCTTTGTCCAAGTCATCTTGGGTAGTTAACGGAATTACCAACTGAACAAAAGAGACAAGAATCATGTAGCCATCACAGCAGTCAGATGCTTCGGTGAGTAGCTCCATTACTAGGGAACTAGAAAGCTCACCTTGTATTTTATTACTACAGTGAAAGTCTAAGGAGCTTATACATGTCTAGCCTATTCTAGCATTTTGCTCTCTTTCGGCACCACTAAAATCTCAGGATTAATAAAGAATTAACATTTTTGCCTTATTAATCATTACATTCTTCTAGTAAATATGTCTAAAAATTAATTTTCTATGATATTTTTATAACACTGGCAAATTAAGGTAGAGTAAATACTGTTAAATTAAGGTAAAGTAAGTATATTCATACCTAAGAACATTTAAAGGCGCACACACACAAATTATATAAAATAAGCCACTACTTTTCATCTGCACAAATAAAATTCTTAATTCTTTTTTTGAGTAGTAACCACAGGTTTACATTCTGCCTGTTGAGTTTACAATGTAACAAACCTTGAGTATCAGTGACAGCTGCCATGGGAAGGTGTCATCAGCCACATATCTGCACTCTACAGTTCACCTGAATTCATCTCTTGTCCTGGTAGTCTAGACCACTACCCTCAAGAACAAGTATGCTAAGTGAGTAATCATCTCAGGAAATCCTCAATATGAAATCTACTTTCATTAGTCCTCTCTCTCATGGCTAAGATGTTATAAACAACAACAGCAACCCAAGAGGTCTATGAAAAAAATATGATTCACATGAATTTATAAAAATCAAAACCTTTTATTTTTTAAATAAAAAAATTCTTGCAGCTTAAGGAGACTGTCAATGATATAGAAGTATGCACCATTTCACCGGAACAGAAACAGAGTAAAAACAAATGAACATATGCCACACTTACTAAATGTAAAGTCTCCTTGGCTGGGAGTCCTCTGCAGCACAGACCCCTGGGGATGAGGACCTGCTCCAGCAGAGCACAGAGTGAGCAGCCCTCAGCAAATGCTGTTCAGTACACAGCACAGAGAAGAGCAGCCCTCAGCAAGTGCTGTTCCGTACACAAGTGAGCACTGGAAGTGCACCTGGCCCAGGACCTGCTACGGTGTAACCTCACTCTATAGTGTTGTATGAAAGCAATGTCTTTTTTTCTAAAGAGTGACAAAAGTTCAAGGCCATCCTAGGTCATGCAGTGAGCGCTGGGCCAGGCCAGTTTACATGGCAAGATTCTGTCTCCAAAACTATAATAACTTAATAAAAACAGAAAACTGAAAAGCTGCTAACTGTGCGTACAAAGCAGGATTATTTGAATTCTGTCTTATACTCTGCTAATGTTTGTCTACTCTGTACTTAGAAGTTTATTTCCAGTTTCTATTTGCAGCTCATTTTGTGCTGGTACACATCATCTTTGTCCCATTTCCTATTGCTGATAAAACACCCTGGGAGGGAGGAGGAAGGGGAGAAGGGGTAGATGAAGGAGACGGAAGTTAGGATAGCTTTGTTTCCTTGAAAATTACGTTAAGAGATAATGAATCAAGGTCAAGTTATTTATATGGGAAAAAATTCTAGGTAGGGGAGTGGGAAATGAAGAAAGAAGGGAGGATGGCCATGACAAGTCCGTTAAGAACAGTTAGTCATCTATCGTCCATGTACTTCACCTGAGTCCATACCACTAGAAAACCCTGAGAACGCAGGCTGGCAGCTGAACACCCGGCCAGTATGTACATATGATAAAGTACTAAGAAAAGACTGGGTAAGAGATATGCTTATGCATAATTAAAACTCCAAATTTCTTGAAATGTAAAATATCAAGATACTGCTGTAGTACAGTACACACTACTCAAGATACTGTTTAAAATACAGACTTGTACTTATGAAAACATATCCCCTGCCTTCTTGGGATTCCTAGCCAGATTCTGCTGGGCTGTGTATGTAAGCTGGTGCGGGCAGAAGGGGCTGACACCGGTGTTGGTGTTGCAGCCCCTGGAGCTCCCTCCCAGAGCAATGACCTGTCTTTGCATCCAGCAGAAGAAAGTATTTTGTATGTAAGCAATCAGGCTGCACTGCTTATGGTAATGAATTAAAATGTCTTCAATGTTCAAAAGAATATTTGCATCTCTGTGCTATTCTCAAGTATTTTATTTGCACGGGGGGTTCATGTATTTTCTTAGATCAAGGTTTTCTGACTTCCCTTATCACTCCATCCCCACGGGTATCCTTTCTATTAATACTGTTCTTAAGCTGTTCCATCTTCCATTCTTCCCTTGAAACTCTTTGTAGGACTGGCTTTTCACACCAAAGTCTCAGTTTGAATACTGTTTCAGTTGCTAGCTTCTCCTTAGTAACATAAGGAGGACACTCACTGACTTTCTCTTTTAGACAGGGTCTCTCAGTGTAGCCGTGGGTTTCGTGAGACTCATTACGCCTGCCTTTGTCACTGCTCCCCAGTGCTGGGATGGCAGCATGTACCACCGTGCCTGGCTTTGACTTTTATTCATGATCCCAAGACTTTATGCATTTCCTTCAAAGATCTTCAACTCCTCTGCTATCTGCTTCTTCTACAAACCTGTGACACCTGCACCATGAAAGGCTGCAACTCATAAATACTAACATTAGGCCAGTAAAAAAGTATTTTCTGAAGATTAAATTAAAAAATTAACTAAAAATTTTAAAATCCCACTAACAGTAAGAAACTTGAGTTACCATCTAATCCAATTCTACTTTCAAGATTAAAATGGGTTCCCTGAAAATACAGTGAGTCCTCAGGGCCACACGTCCTGACCCCAACATCGATATAAGAATCCAAAGCAGTCTAACTAATATCACAGTCTACATCTCCCGGGGAAAGTAGGTCACTGACTACAGAGCCAAAGGAAAAATGGAAGCAGGAAACAGCGAGGTGAGGTCTACTCCCTCCCACTGTATGTAGTCTTAGCTATGTGCACAGTAGCACCCCACTTAACAGGAAAATCTAAATGTGCATCTCACTCCTATAACATACCACTTTTACTAATCACCAAATAAAAACACAAACTCTTACATGAACACACTAATTTTCCAAATTAAGGACTACTAAAGAACAAAGCACTGTGCGTATGTTTACCTCATTGTTGGTATAGTGTAGATCCATAGACTGCCCAAAGGCAATCTTAGACTTAGACCTCAGGTCTTCTAGTTTAACTGGTCTAGTAACCTGCAGGATCCTACATAAAAGTAATTTTTAAATACGTTATTTTGTTTGTCAGAAACATTATACTTACAACAATTCCATTTTGTTAGATAAATTAAGTAAAAATTATAACACACTTGATCAAATACAAAAATTTTCAATACAAAATTTAAGATTAAAATTTGTTTTATTCTAATTATAATTTTTAAAAGAAGAAGCTCCAAGTGTTAAATTCACAATCACATAAATATTAAAGCTCAATATAAAGTGCTACTTAGGAAAGTGTTTAAATCTAATTAACTATGTGCATGTATGCAATAGAATGCAATGAAACGGTTAAGAACAGTAAGTTCCTCATCCTGTGGAAATCAAGTTTTGATTTCTGGACCCTTAGCAATTCAAAATCTTAGCACATATGTTATGTAAGCATCTCTAAGACATCATAGAGGATCGAAGTGAAAGAAAAGCATGGTTTTTGCTTCCTCTATTCCCAAGGCCTGGGCAGCCCAGCGAGCACGCACTAAGTCTAGAGAATACCACACGGGATTATGAAGCCACTTCCACGCTAACTTTATAAATCACATACTAGGTACAGAACTGAAGGAATGGAAAAGCTAGCAAACACCCAGAAAATGACCCCAAATAAGGAATATTGGTATGTAAGGGGTACCCTTTTTCCTTTCTTTTTTTCAGTGCACCTAGTGAAATATGCTCACATCTTCAAGTTATAGGACTTGTGAGAAATTTTTAATTCCTTAAGATTAACAGGCCTTTCATTAATACAACGAAACACCAATGACAAAAACACAATCTTCTGTGCTCCTAGGAGGTCTCCTTGTCAGCCCTCACCAGCTGCACTGTCACCCTGAGGCAGAGCTAGCAGGGGACACCAGGCACAGAAGGCTAAGCTTACATTCCTGCTGTATAAGTACCTGCAGCCACAATTCCAACTCACTTCTACAACACTATTAACAAAATATACACCACAGCATTGAAGTCTTTCGAGGATAGTAAATTAAAAGTAAATAGTAAAATTTTAAAGTGTGTATTATGAAGTGATCTTACTTCCCAATTTTACAAAGCAAAAACATTCAGTATTTCCAATGGTTAGCATGCATTTTGACATATTCTATTTCTCACCAGTCTACATACATGTTACCCATTACCAAAGACTATTTCATTTTCAATTTCAAAACCACAAAATTTCTTTCAAACCTGAACGAATCTGAATAGCTTAACTGAAGTACACATTTTATTATATGATTTAATTAATGTGTAATATTTCCTTGCTTACCTTTTTTCTCCTCTATGTTCAAATTTGACTCGGACATCATTCTATAATAAAATAAAGATATCAGTCATAATCATGCAGAGGCCAGATACATTTCTAAGTCATCTTTTCCTTAGCCTACTCATTTAACAGGGAGCAGAAGAGAAGGGGTTTCATTTTCAAGGTGCAATTCCCATCACCACACGTCTGCCAAGACGCTGGGCTGAGAATCACACTGTCAGCTCTGACACAGGGATGAGCACCAACATCACGCATGCACGAACAACCTGAGCTAAGGAAATGGAGAATGCTGCTCTCCCACAGTCCTTCCTCTGCTCTGAGCTTCAAGACCTCTGAATATATGCTTGTTGGCTTGCTTGTCTTCCTTGTTAAGTTTAAAACTTTTACCTCTTCTCTTAAATGAAGTACTTTAAAGCTTCTTTTCTGCATATTCAAATTGTCGGTACTTTACTCTCATACTTCAGTAGTGAATTCCATAACTTAAATAGCTTCTATGTACACAGCATGGGTACGAAACACAGAGGTATAATTCATGACAATGTAAGGTTTCATTATGCTACTTCAAACGGCGTGAAATTTAAAACTTAGATCTGCTTGAGTCTAGAGCATTCCATCTGTTATTTTCTAACCTAAACAGACCATGAACAACGGAAACTATGGGAAGAGGGAACTCTAGTATTTTGACATTCTATGCTTCTTAGCTCATGCTAGTCTAGTTAATAGGAATCAAATTACTCCAGTTATAAGTATCCAAAAGAGACTTCAAGGGATAACAAACAAAAGAAACTTTATCTTCTGTGCTAAAGAATGGATGAAATAGTAACTTTAGCAAGCAGTTACCATATATTTTTTAAAAAATGTATATTCATTTTTTTCTTGCCACTATTTTTCCAATACTGTACTTACACCTAGCATTTATATTGTATTATATATTAAATATAAATACAAAACTTAAAATGCACTTATCAGATAATATACTAATAAACACAACATTTGACTCAAAGTATAAAAGAAGTCTATGAGGGCTGGTGAGATGGCTCAGTGGGTAAGAGCACCCGACTGCTCTTCTGAAGGTCCGGAGTTCAAATCCCAGCAACCACATGGTGGCTCATAACCATCCGTAACAAGATCTGACGCCCTCTTCTGGAGTGTCTGAAGACTGCTACAGTGTACTTACATAAAAGAAATAAATAAATCTTTAAAAAAAAAAAAAAGTCTATGAAATGAAAGTAATTCATAGAACAAAATACACTTATTAAAATACTACTGATGCTGGGACTAGAAAGAGTGCTCAGTGGTTAAGAACACACACTGCTTTTACAGGGGACCAAAGTTCAGTTCCCAAGGCCCATGTCAGGTGGCTCACAAGACAAGCAACTGCAACTCCGGCTCCAGTAGGCTCCAGTACTGCAGCTTTCCGTGGGCACCTACCATCTCATGCACAAACTCACGCAGAAACAGTCACATAGTTTAAAAATAATAAAAATGAAATCTTTTAAGTATTACCGAAATAAATACCTGTTTTTTTGGTGACGAAGGTTTTGCTTTTCTGGTTTCTTGTAAAGATAATGCTGGCCGACTGGCCTTATGAAGGACAGCCAAATCTTGCATGATTGAATTCAAAGCTTGCTGATCATCTGGGTATTTTTTTAAAAGACATAAACACATACATTTTAAAAAGAACTCTAATGTCAACATATATTTATCATAGTCATCAAGCAGAATTTATAATGGAATGTAGTAAATAAATGAATTAGTTAGACTGGAGAGCTGGCTCAGCAGCTAATGGTACCTGCTGCTCTTTCAGAAGACTCAAGTTTGGTTCCTAGCACTCTCATGGAGCAACTTACAACCATCTGTGACTTCAATCCCAGGGACTCCTGTACCCTCCTTAGTTTCCCCAGGTACCCACACACATATGACACACATTCATAGATGAAATACATCTTAGCTGTGTGGTCCTGGAACTATGTACATCAGGCTGGCTTTGAACTCTTAGAGATCTCTTTATCAAACAAAATGTTAATTGTGTTACAAGAAACACACACGTACATACACACACACACACACCACCTCTGAGAATAACATCAAAACTGCTTAAGACTCAAGCTCTGCATCTACACATGGGCCATTTTTGTTTTAAATGTTTTTATTTTACTTATTTTCTATATAATTTTTAACTCTGTGTGTGTGTGTGTGTGTATGCATGCAGGTGCCCATGGAGGCCAGAGGTGTCAGATTCCCTAGAACTGGAAGGTGACTGAGAGTCATCTAATGTGGGTGCTGGGAATAGAGCTGAGGTCCTCTGAAAGAGCAGTATGTGCTCCTCACAGCTAAGCTCTCCCTCCAACCCCATTTATAAGAGAGGTAAAGTCATTATGATTCATTCAGTGACTTAACACCCTGAGTCAAAAAAGCCCTGCTAGAACAAATTCTCTTCTATGGCTCCTAAACAAAACACAAACCAGATATCAAAGACCTTAATAAAAAAAATTTTAAAATGAGGGAAAAAATAACCCTTGTGTAAACATGACCTCCCTTTACCGATTATATCCAAACCACAGACTTCATTTTAGAGATGTGGTCCTCTTACCGGAGCTTACGGAAAGAAAAATCGAAAAGCTCCATCTATGGACAAGGGCCTACTAATACTTGGAAGGTTTCTCTCAAACTTCTTCCCAAGACTACTAACATAAAAGAGTGTTTATCAGGCTGAAGGGATGGCTCAGCAGTTGAGAGCACTTGCTGTTCTTCTAGAGAACACAGGCTGATCTTCCAAAGGATGCTGGGTTCAATTGCCAACAACCACATAGCAGCTTACAACTGTCTGTGACTCCAATTCCGGGAGGTCAGATACTCTCATAAATGTATATACATGCAGGCAAAACATCAATGCACATAAAATAAATAAATCATTAAAAAAACAAATAAAAGTATTTATCAAGAAGGCCAATAGCAATTTAAAAGTAACAATATGGAGCTGGAGAGCTAGCTCAACAGTTACAAACACTGGCTCTTATTGCAGAGGACCAGGGTTCAGTTCCTAGCACCCACATGGTGACTCCAGTTCCAGGCAATCCCATACCCTCTATTATACACTACAGGCACCAGACACAAATGTAGTGCATAGACATACAGGCAGGCAAAACACCCACTTACACACAAAAAAAATTAATTGAAAGTAAAAATATAAGAAAAATTCATTCCTTAGGAAATAGAACCCAGAAAACTACAGGGAGGACTATAAAGCATAAACTTTAGTATCTTCCAAATAGATTTCCTTTAAAATCATAAACATGTACCCCAATGTAATGCCAACCACAAACTATCTTTAGGACTATGAGACAATAGATGTTTGCTAATAAATCAATCTACTAATGATTATTAACACAGATAAATAAAAGAATCAAAGATCTTTACAATAAATATTTTTAAATGTAGCCATTATTTTGGGCAATAATTTATCTCCTGGAGTAATAATAACAAAAAATGTTCTATAAAAGAAACCATTAAAAAGAATCTGGTAATTCAATTGTCCCAAAAGTCATCTGACTATATAAATAGCTAAAATATATACTTCATTGGTTTTTAATATTCAACATAATCTATAAGTTAAAATATTTGTATACTAGTAGTTAAGGTAAAAGTTGTAATGCTTTTATTAATAAATTCCAGGTTAGGTTATTACATTTATTCCTTATCTGTGTGGCTGGGCATGCACCACAGTGTTTATGAGCCTATAGGAGTTGGTTCTTTCCTTCCCCCACTACAGTCCAGAGAATCAAATTCAGGTTTGTCAGACATGGTTTCAAGTACCTTTACCTGCAAAGCTATCTCACGAGCCCCAAAAGAAAAACAATATAATCATTTTTTAAATTTATGTGTATGTCGCAGGATTTTCCCTGTCCAATCACATTAGGACAGTAGGAGGCCTGCGATTGGACAGGAAAAGGGAGGCGGAGCTAGGAGTTGGGGAGACAGAGAGGTCTGTGGAGGAGGAGGAGGAAGAGGAAGAGGAAGAAGAGGAAGAGAAAGAAGAAGAAGAAGAAGAAGAAGAAGAAGAAGAAGAAGAAGAAGAAGAAGAAGAAGAAGAAGAAGAAGAAGAAGAAGAAGAAAAGGAGGAGGAGGAAGAGGAGGAAGAAGAGGAGGAAGAAGAGGAGGAAGAGGAGGAGGAGGAAGAGGAGGAAGAAGAGGAGGAAGAGGAGGAGGAGCAGCAGCAGCAGTAGTCAACATGGAGGAAAAGATCCCGCGTGGTTTTAAACAGCCACAAGTAGCTAAGATTTTCACAAGGTTAGAATACTTGGGGTAAAGTTTTTATCATTATCAATTGGCTCTGAAATTATTGTATTGGCATCTTGTAAATTGTGATTTTGCTGCTACATAAATCTGATTGATTAATTAAGCATTAAGAGTTTTGATTCAACGGGGTAATTAGGTGGTGAGGTGTGGGGGGCATTGCGTGGTAGGGAGATAAATGTGAGGGGTGGGGGGCTGCCAGAGAGATGGCTAGTAGGGGAGGCCCTGTGGCCCTCCCTACAAGGCCAGAGAGTTGGCGGGCAAAGGGATGGAGGAGTGAGAGACACACCAGGCAGGAGCCCTGTGGCCCCGCGTGTGTGGCTCAGCGTGTGCTCTGCAGCTCACTGGTTGCCTTGTCACTAGCACAGAAACGTGCCGGTTCACTTTAATATTTCCCGCAACTTGTGTATATGTGAGTACCTGCCTGAGTTTGTGTATGCCACATGTGTGCAGGTGACCATGGAAGCCAGAAGGTTTTGGATCACCTTAAACTGAAGATCCAGATGGCTATGAACTGCCTGATGTGATGCTGAAAACTGAACCTGAGTCCTCTTCAAGAGCAATATAAGCACTCAACTCCTGAGCCATCTTTGCAGCCCTTAGAGAAAATATTTAACCTTCTTAAAAGCATCCTGTATAAAATAATATTTTTTCATAGTGTTGCTTAGTCAAACAGTAACTAATTCAGTTACAATGTAATCACAAATAGTATGCCATAAAAATGTCCACACCAGACTGCATTGTTGATAAAAATTGTCTAAACCTGAGTAAACTCAGACTAATCTCAAATAGAGTAAAATCACTTGATACGACAATCTTTAAAAATGTTAGAGTCCTTGGGGCTGGAGAGATGGCTCAGGGGTTAAGAGTACTGACTACTCTTCCAGAGGTCCCGAGTTCAAATCCCAGCAAGAACAACCATCTACAATGGTAAAAATCAACTCACTATATAAGCTGAAGTACATGTAAAAAAGAAAGGTGAGAAGCCAATAGGAGCAGCAAGGGTGTTTGCAGCCTGGAGCTATTAGAAGCCTGCTCAGAGTGGAGAGGCTGGGTTCCAGAGGGCGTCATGAGATGCCATGTACGAGGCTACCAAGAGACAGATGGAAGAAAAGTTTCAAAGTAGGAATGTGGAGCTTTGGTTCTGACTACATGCAGTGAGGATATGCTAAGCCTTCTAAAACAAGACTCATCTAAATGACATTTAACTCTACCACCTACACTCTGTGTGTGTGTGTGTGTGTGTGTGTGTGTGTGTGTGTTTTCTTATACAATTGGTTAAAAAGTGAGACAAATTTTGGCAAGTAAATGTCAGAGTTATCAGGATCAATCTCAGTTTAAAAACAGCATACAGTTAGGTATTCTGTCCACTTTTCTCACTTTAGGGTCAGGCTGGCCTGCTCCTTTCTAGTGTCTAACTGCTGCCTCAAGACAGAAAACCCTCAATATTAAGGAGAAAAGGAGGCAAAGAAGAAGAAAAGGTGATGGATGTATACATTGATTGACCTATAGGGCAGACTGCTTCTAAATTAGACTTACACTGCCACAAAATATTGTGAAAGAAACTGTCTCTGCACATTGATGGCTTGCCTCTTTACTCAATTATAAAATCTGATGACTGTTTTTTTCCTTACCACCTTACTTTCTAAACAAACCACAAACACCTGAGCACTTACTCTGAACTTCTACTGGGTCCTGCAGCTAAACACTCATTCCAAGACTGTAACAATGTAAAAAGTACTCCAACTCAAAACTACTTTGTGTAGCGTTAGCTTTGAGGGTGCCTGTACTGAACCCAGGGCCTCACAGAAGCTTAACTATTCAAGCATCCTACCACTCCCTAATGCCTAAAGTCCACCGAGTAAAATGTGAGCTAAACCTATATTACACATGACATACATCTACTGTACCATGAATTTCTGTATGAAGTGTTATAAGATAAATATTTTATTCTTCATCCTATTCTTTGAGTATAATTTTTTTAAAAAATGCTTTTGGCTTAAACTTACCCATTATGGCGACCAGCTCAATAATTTGAAAATTAGGAAAATGGTTCTCCCATCAACATTCTTTATTGCCCTAAAAGGTAAGAAGACAAACACATTAATTAGTAAGAACTAGAAGAGAAGAGGCAACAACACACACACACACACACACACACAAACACACACACACACACACACACACACACACACAAATGGTATAAATAACACTATGAGGGATATGTGTAAGTGTATACATACTAGAAATAATCTATAAGTTTTTCAGAATATTTACTATTAGGAGCTGAGCATGTAGGTACCCTTCCCTAACACACTAACCTCTCAATATTCAAGAAGAAAAGCAGGTGATTAGCAACAAACATACTGTTTCTATAAACAGCTTAGACACAATGAGCCCTTATCACAACTCTCCTTAAAACTCAGCTCCTAGGTGCCATTTTGTAATCAGGCCTTTCTAACAATATAAAGTATTCCTGCCATATGAATTTCTTCTATGAAAACAACAACAGGAAAATAATACATTGTTTAAAAAAACACAACATAAAGAATAAGTGTAACACTGGGCAGTGGTGGTGTATCATTTTAATACCAACACTCAGGAGACAGAGGCAGGTGGATCAAAAAAAAGGAATAATTATGACTGTTGCTTGGCACAAAATATGTATGATTTGTATAAATGTAAGAAAGGAAGAAAGATACAAGTATGTAAGTGTGTATACTCCTGTAATTATATTGGTATCAACCCAACCACAGTGCTTTGAGTTATAAAGATATTCACTATAATCCCATGATGAACCACTAAAAAGTAAATCTAAAATAGAGTAAAGGAGACAAAACTTCAAACAGCATACTACAAAACATACACAAAAGGTAATAATGGAGAAAATGGGGGGAAAATATGACATACAGAAAACAGAAAATAGTAGATAGATGTGCCTTATGTAAATTATATTTTATATAAATGGAATGAAAACCAGTTAAAGGCAAAGATTACCAGAACAAATTAAAAACATGCTCTAACTTGTAAAGAGACAAATTTTAAAAATCAAAGGCAGGCCAGCCAGGGCTACAAAGTAAAAACTAATTTTAATAAAATACTAGCAAATCTAACCCATAACATTAAAAAAGAAGTAGTATTTGTTGTAGTAGTAGTAGTACTGCTACAGGGGCTATTGAGACGGCTAGTGGTGAAGAATATTTCCTTTTCTTGCAAAGGGCCCAGATTCCATACCCAACAGCCATATGGTGGCTCATAATCACCCACAACTCCAGATCCATAGGATCTGACACCTTCTTCTGACCTCCCTAGGGACCAGGCATACATATGGTACACATAATGCGTACACACATACATACATAATACATACATGCAGGAAAAAAAAATCTCTCGTACATGAAATAAATCTTTTTAAAAATGTTTAAAGGATTTCATACCATGAATATATGAGATATATCCAATAAAAACAAGTAGGCTCAACACGCAAGAAAGTGCACATGCACACACCCAAATGTGATTATATCCAGTTAACTGACATGATACACAAAAGACATTCTATCCAACATATACTGTGCCCACAGAATAACATTCACCAAGATGGATGTGGACCTTAAAATAAAACTCAATATACTTAAAAGAACTAAGATCACAGAAAGTATGTTCTGACTGTAACTGGCTCAATCTAGAAACATAATAAGTAGGAAATTTTTCTAAGCATTAAAAAATGAAACAAAAAAATAAAAATAAAACAGGCTGGACAGTGGCACACATCTCCAGTGCTCAGGAAGCAAAACCAGGTGGAACTCTGTTGAGTTCAAGACCAGCCTGGTCTACAGATGGAGTTCCAGGACAGTCAAGGCAACACAAAAAAATCCTATCTCCAGAAAAAAACAAACTAACATTTAAAAAAACCAACTTCCAGGACAGCCAAAGCTATACAGAGAAACCCTGTCTCAAAAAAAAAACAAAAAAACAAAAAAAAACAAAAAAAGCACTAACAACAACCTATACAAACAATCAGAAAAGCAAACAAAACATGTTAAATGTGACAGTTTAGATTTATAAGTAATGCACACCTAAAACTGTCAAAAAATTAAAATATGAAGACATGAATGGAAATACAGCATACAAAAGTACAAAACTAACAAAGAAAGTAACACTAAGAAAAATTTATCATACTGTCTTAGTTAAGGTTTCCAACACTGTGACCAAGGCAACTCTTAGAAAGGAATTTACCTGACTTACAGGTTCAGAGGTTCAGTCCATTATCAATAAGGGAGGAAGCATGGTAGCATTCAGGCAGGCAATGCAAGAGAAGCTGACAGTTCTACACGTTCACCTAGAGGCCAACAGAAGACTGGCTCCCATGTGGCTAGGAGGAGGGTCTCTTAAAGCCTGTGCCCAGTGACACACTTCCTTCAACAAGGCCACACCTATTCCAACAAGGCCACTCCTCCTAAAAGTGCCACTCCCTGGGCCAAGCATATTCAAACTACCACACATACCATGCTGCTCTGCTTCCCCACAACAGATGCCCCAACTAGAACCCCTGGGCTCTTGAAGACAAGGAAAGGGGTGAATCAAAAATGGCCTTGTTATACAGGACTGAGAATGGAGCTAGTATGAAATTGTGGTTCTTAACATTTACCAAGAAAGAAACAGAATCAAATACATAAGACAGTTGTATTTTACAGCTTAGAAAAGCACACAAAGAGTAAATACTAATGGAACTTGTGAAAAAGACACAAGAGACCGACCAGTGAGATGGCCCGGCAAGTAAAAAGAGCATTTGCCGCACAAGCCTGAACGTGGGTTTAACACCAGAACCCACAGTGAAAGAAGGTACATACCTACATGGGGACACACATACATGCATGTACATGAACAAACATTCACATGCATGCACACACATGTACTAATCAATAAAGTCCTTTTTTAAAGGACAAGAACTGCTAGAAAAGGCTTCCACTAGTCAAATATGGAATGATAGATTTATTATAGCCCACTAAAAAAGGAAAACGTAAACAATGAACCAACAATTGAAAGAAAATGAAGCTTTTTTACAGCATAATATCAAGTTTAAAAAGCTATAATAAATGTAATATAATCAAAATGACACCAGTTGGAAATTATCTATAGTAATAATTCACTATCAATGTCATTCAAAGACCCTTCCTCCAATAAAAGGGTTAAGCCCAGGAATGGTGATGAATGCATGTAACCCTAACATTTAGGAGGGGTAACAGTAAAACCAAGAGTTCAAGCCCAGCCTGGGCCACCTGGAACAATAATAAATAAAATTTTAATTTTTTTAAAAGTGAAAGATTTTAAAACAGAGTCTCCATTTCATCAAAAAACTGTTTTCCCAATCACACAAAGTTAAAATTTTATAATATCCTTCATTCCTCTGATTTATCTTCCATTCCATTTCATCAGCAAATCCTGTCAGCTTTTCCTTAAAAATATATATTTCACCACCATCACTTGATTCCAAGCCACATGTGAATTACCTAAATACTTTTTGTCTAGCTAACCTGTTCAATTATATGCCAACATAAAATTCATTTTCTAAACAGAAATGAAAGCATCTTTTTCAAAATTAAAAAAGCCAGGTATGGCAACCCACACCATTAATCCCAGAGTGGAGGGAAGAAGCAGGAAGGTCTCTGAGTTCAAGTTCAACATCTACATGGCAAGTTCCAGGCCAAGGAAAGCCTGCCTTTAAAAATTAAAATAAATGATACAAAATTAAGTCCAAGTGTTAATGTTCTTTCTCTGCTTAGAAGCTATGAGTGGATTCTCATCACAATTTGAATAAACTCAAAAATCCTTGACAGGATCTCCTATAACTATATCATCACATCTTTATCTAAGTCTTGACTATGGTCTCTTACAACAAAGGCTGTTATAAAAATAAATTAATTAAAAGTTTAAAAAAAAAGCACTATCACTACTACTAAAGCACTACTATTATCACCAGCATCAAGATTAGCACCGTACAATATAATCACTCACTTATAAAAAGAAGGTTGTTGCCAGGCAGTGGTGGCGCACGCCTTTAATCCAAGCACTTGGGAGGCAGAGGCAGGCAGATTTCTGAGTTCGAGGCCAGCCTGGTCTACAAAGTGAGTTCCAGGACAGCCAGGGCTATACAGAGA
>NC_034604.1:27433212-27440016 GCF_900095145.1 Mus pahari | reverse complement strand
GAAGAGGAAGAAGAGGAAGAAGAGGAAGAAGAGGAAGAAGAGGAAGAAGAGGAAGAAGAGGAAGAAGAGGAAGAAGAGGAAGAAGAGGAAGAAGAAGAAGGAGGAGGAGGAGGAGGAGGAGGAGGAGGCTGTTTAGTGTCTAGAAGAAGGCTGTTTAGTGTCTGATTCCCTGTCAGCTGCATTGCCGCCCCTTCACACCTCAGGACAGGCTGTGTGATTAGGCTACAACCTTCAGAGAGTAAACACACTCCTTTCTGTGGTGGTCTTGGCCACACACAGCTTCTAAAAGGCAGTGGAGAGTCCTGCTGGGCACAACAGACCCTCAAGGCAGACAAGTGAGCTGCAGAAATCCATTGCTACTCTGAAGCGCACAGGAGAGTGGATGACCTGACACTGGGCATTTCACACGAGCTCAGCCTGGACAGAGTAAACCACGAGGCACCTCCTTTGCAATACCTCGGTGTTGCTGGACTGAAGACTCACTGTTAGGAGGTTTGTTTCATGTCCCATTTCTTCCAATTCCATACCCCAAGCACTGAGAATTTCAAGAGAATGCACTGGATAATAAAGTAGATCTCAGGAGTGGGTTTAGGTTTTTCTGCACCATTTCTGCATTCGATTTAAAATTCTTTCTTCATAATCCTATTTGGTGTTTTTTATTTTTAGTTTTGTTAACTAAATTAACATTATTTCATAGACGACCCTGCTCCTGGGGAAGTCATATATAAGAACATTAGAGTCCTAACACACAATCCAATCAGTATGGTCTTAAACAAACTTAGAGGAGAATTTAAGTATGGTGTTGACCTGGCCTGGTGCCACAAGCCTTTAATCCCAGAGGAAGGCAAATCTTTATGAGCTAGCCTGGTCTACACAGCAAGTACCAGGATTGCCAGGGCTACATAGTAAGACTCTGTTTCAAAAAACAACCAACAACAATTTTACATATATAATTACACACACACACACACACACACACATACACACACAACAGACATACACATGTATCACCACAATATTAAGAGTATGTAGAGCAGTTCATGGATACTACTCTTGCAGAGAAAGAGCAATGTGTTCTTGGTTGGCCTTTGGATGACAGTACACTCCCATCCAAGCAGCTTGTTGATGGCTGGCTTGTGAAAAAGCTGGATGCTGTGGTTGCTGCCCAGTATGTTGCAGGTCTTGGGAGAGCTCCGCTACTTTTTGGCCTAGCATTTACTGAAGGTAGAATGAAATATGTAGATACAAGTATAACTCATAAGTACAATTCATAATGAAAACTGTGTGAAGCTTTTAATAGCAAGCAACGTTTTATATCTAAAGAAGCACTGTCCTAAGATGTGGCTCTGCTTCAAAGATTCCAGTGGTCATAGAAACAACTATTATTTTAATAAACCTGTAGTGTCAAGTGCCACTGCCCTAAAGTAGAACTTCAAATAGTACCTAATTTACTATACATAATTAACCAATATGTAAGCCCAATGAATAAGTCTACTGAAGCTTTCTCAAGAATGCTGAAATGTAGTTTTACCAGGGACAAGCTTGAAAGAATTGCAACCTCTATATTGAGGTTATGATCCACCTATTTGGACACTTAGCAAAAAGATATCTGTTGTTCAACATTTAAAGTGCACTTATAACTAACTTTATCAACTGACCTTCCCTGAAGACATACTGAATGAGTTATGTGTACTACTGTGCCAGAATCTCAACAATACACACAAAATTTAGAAAGATTAGATACCAAAATACTTAGCACAATGCTTGTATATTTTTAGCATAATCCAGAACCAAGTTCTAGGAACTGAGAACACCTACCTTCTGTGGTATTTTCCTGCAGTAATGTCTAACACTGCAGGGCTTTTCCTTATTATCACTCTGTTTGCACCTCCCACACTCATACACATACCTGATATCAGGTTTGTTCAGCCATTGATAATTTTTTACCAAGTCCTATGCTGATTATTTAATGACTTTCTGTGCTGTTATGTGAAACTTCTACTCCAAAAATCTACTTTGTCACAGAAATACACATCATATATAATATATTCAACATAGCAATTACTTTAAAGGTACAAATAAATAGTTTATTTTATTTTTTAAGATTATAATTACATTATTTATTTATCTCTTCCCTTTCCTCTCTCCAAACCTTCCTGCATACCCACACCACACACCTTTGCAAATCATGGCCTTCTAAAATTGTGTGTGTGTGTGTGTGTGTGTGTGTGTGTGTGTGTGTGTGTGTGTGTTTTCCAAAAAAAAAAAAAAAATAAAGCTGAATGACTGGTACCCAAGACTTTCTCAGAGGCCCTCATGAAAGGGCAAAGGGAATGTTAGCTTTGAATCCTTGTCCAGGATGGACTTGGCAAGGCCAATCTGGGGCTGGAGGCAGTGCCTCAAAGAAGTCAAGGTTGTAGTTTCTGGGGTCCTGCCTCTTCCCAATGGGCTGTGGTTATCAGTCCTAAGACCATTTTCCCCTGCAAAACTGTATGGTGCTGTAGTTCTTAATAAACTTGCCTGGTAGAAGACATGGCTTGCGCAAGTCCTTCCATCCCAGCTTTCCTATCTTCTTTATCTTCTCATCTCTTGGGCATCCCACTTAGGACCCTGTCACTAAAGAACCACTGCTGGTCCATACCAGACAACCAATTGCTGTATTCCTCCCTGAGAAAGAGTATTTCTTTTACTCTCAGCATTCCTTAGTTGCCTGTTCTTTGTGTAAAGTTAAGGCCTTCTAACTCCCTTCCTAAACATGTTAGCACATCTATGAGTGTCTTGTAGAAGCAGGTATGTTGCTGAGACTTTCTGCATGTAGCTCTGGCAGTTCTAGAAGACACAAACTCACAACAAACTCCCTGTTCCTCTGGCTCTTTACAGTATTTCAGCCCTGACTTCCACTGTGCAATGTTGCAAGCCTTAGGGACAGGAGTTCTTGTGTAGATGTACTCATTGGCGCTGGGGCTCCACGTGCTGATTGGTTCTGTAAAAATAGTCCCCAGTGTTGAAAAGAGAAGTCCCCTTGATGAGGACTGAGGACTACACTTATCTGTGGCTGTAAGGACAAATGTTTAGAATGCAGGATTGTGCTGGTTTAACAGCGAGGCAGTTTAGTTAGGTTCTCCTCCAAGAATGTCACTAGCCCTGAGTAGTTAGGTTTCCTGTACGAGACATAAGTTGCCTATTGTTGAGATAGTCTTAAGTCCAATTAAAGAGGTTGGTTACCACCAAGGTATGTGTGCCACTACTGTATCCTTAGGGATATCATACCACGCTGGTCATTTTTATGATTCATAGATATCTGTAGCTAAACAATTCTTAATCAAAAATTTGAACTTCTTCTTTTTTTTTTTTTTTTTTAGGTTTCTCGAGACAGGGTTTCTCTGTGTAGCCCTGGCTGTCCTGGAACTCACTCTGTAGACCAGGCTGGCCTCGAACTCAGAAATCCGCCTGCCTCTGCCTCCCGAGTGCTGGGATTAAAGGCATGCGCCACCACGCCTGGCTAAATTTGAACTTCTTATAAACGTCTCCATACTATCAGAAGTTGTTTTCCAACTTATTTGTTGGAATTATGATTTTCCCCTTCTTTCCCCCCCAACCTCTCTTAAGAAGGGAGGGAGGGAGGGAGGGAGGGAGGGAGGGGGGAGAGGGTTCTACAAATAAAATAAGCAGACATCTAATAGCCATGTAACTTAGTAACTGCACTTGATAATCTGCTTTATTAGATAATGAATAAAACAGTGATGTGTGTTTTTCAACACTATATTTATACTTCCTGTGATCATAGTTCTGTGACAGAAATAACATATCAGTATTCACCAGCTTGTAAAAACTAAGTTCAAGTGCTCAGACATAAAAATAACAATAAAATGTTGTTTATTATAACAGAAAACAGAATATGCATTAGCACTTGAACAGCAGTGCCCCACTCTCCACAGCTCATCCTAGTTGGCTTCAGAATCTCTTCTGCACTGCTGTGACGTGTGCATGCCACTGAAGTTTAATTTACACACCTGCTCTTTTCATCCTGTCAGACTTTTTCCTTTCCTATAACATCAACCACTACCACCTACAAGCTAACTGACAATCCCATATTTACTTCTAATGTCTAGATGGGATTCAGTGTAACCAACAGAATAAAAATAAAAGGCAATCTTAAACAAAATACCAGAAATGGAAAACTTGGTCAAGGATATTTTTAAATATAAAAAAATCCAGGCATGCCGGGCATGGTGGTGCACGCCTTTAATCCCAGCACTTGGGAGGCAGAGGCAGGTGAATTTCTGAGTTCCAGGCCAGCCTGGTCTCTACAAAGCGAGTTCCAGGACAGCCAGGGCTAGACAGAGAAACCCTGTCTCGAAAAAAAAAAAAAAAAAAATCCAGGCATAAAACGTCCAGAAAATCTGGGACACTATGAAAGACAAAAATATAAGAATAACAGCAATAAAGGAAGAAGAGAAACACTGGTTAAAGGCATAGAAATTATTTTCAACAAAATTATAGAGGAAAATTTCTCTGATTTAAGAATGTATCAATCAAGGTACAAGAAGCATATAAAACATCAAACAGACTGAACCAGGAAAAAAAATCCCCATGATACATAATAATCAAACACTAAATGTATCGAACAAAGAAAGCACATTAAAAATTGGAAAGGGAAAAGACCAAATAACATCTAATGGAAACCCTATTAAAGTAACACCTGAGTTCTCAACACAGACTCTAAAAGTCAGAAGGGTCAGGTGAGTGTCCAACAAACTCCAAGAGACCACAGATGCCAGTATTCCAGGTTACTATACCCAGGAAAACTTTCTATTACAATAGATGGGGAAAGAGAGGTATTCCACAGTAAAGCCAACTTTAAGCCGTTCCATCCATCTACAAATCCAGTGCTACAGAAGCCTCTAGGAAAACTTCAACCTGCAGAGGCTAACCACACCCAAGAAAACACAAGTAATAAATTATCTCAAACTAGCTAATCAAAAGAAGGGGGAAAAACCCCAAACCATAACAAACAACAAAATAAGGCAAATCAACAAACACTGCTCACTGATAATTCTCAACAACAATGGTGGTCTTAATTCCCCAGTAAAAAGACACAGACTAATAGACTGAATGTGAAAACAGGATCCGCCCTTCTGCTACATCTGAAAAACATCTTAACATCAACAGAATCCATCCTTCTGCTGCATCCAAGAAACACACCTTAACATTAAGGATAGAGATCACCTGAGAGTAAAAGGGTAAGATATTCCAAGTAAACAAGCCTTAGAACCAAACAAACCAGTGTAGCCATTTAACAGTCTCACAAATCAACCCAAAACTAATTTAATCAGAAGAAACAGAGGTCACTATATACTCAGAGGAAAAATCCAAGAACATATTGCAATTCTTAAAATCTATGCACCAAACACACAAGAATGCCCAACTTCAAAAAAGAAACACTACCACAGCTTAACTCACATAGACCCTCACATAGTGAAAGTGGGTAACTTCAATAACCCACCATCCCCCATAGATAGGTCATCCAGACAAAAAACTAAACAGAAATGCTGGAGCTTTCTGACATTATAAACCAAATGGACATAGCCATTATTTACAGAACATTACACATAAACACAAAAGAATATACCTTCTTTTCAGCATCACATGGAACTTTCTCCAAAATTGAACACATACTTGGACACAAAGAAAGCTGCAACAGATAACAAGAATTTGAAATGCTAACTGACCACCATGGATTAAAGCTGGATATCAATAACAGAAACAAAAGAAAGTTTACAAACTCATGGAAACTAAGTAACTCACAACTGAATAAAAAAAAAAAAAAAAGAGTCAAGAAAGAAATTAGGGAGGAAATTTAAAAGCTTTCTAGAATTGAATGAAAATGAAAACACAACATAATTTAAATTTATGAGATAAATGAAGGTGGTTCTAAGAGGCAAGTTCACAGCACTACATGTCTACAAAGGGGAAAAGAAACAGGGATCTCATATTAGTAACGTGACAGCACACCTGAAAACTCTGGGAGCAGAGGGGGCTGGGGTGGGAGATAATACCCAAAAAGGAGTAGAAGGCAATAAATAATCAAACTCAAGGCTGAACTCAATAAAACAGAAACAAACAATATGAAGAAGTAATGAAACAAAGAGATAGTTCTATGAAAAAAAGCAGTAAGAAGACAAAAACCTTAGCCAAAATAGCTCAAAGGCAGAGACTGAAGATCCAAATTAAAATAGAGGGAATAGGGACATAATAGACACTGACTGAGGAGATCCAGAGAATCAGAAGGTCATACTTAAAAAACCTGCACTCCACCAAATTGCAAAGTCTAACATGGATAATTTTTTAATATATAACACCTACCAAAGTTAAACCAAGATCAGATATGCAATTTAAGCAAACCTATAATCCTTTTTTTAAGGAAGTTTATGATTTTTTATATTTAAAAACCTTTATTTCAACAAAACATACATTTTAAAATACTTTTTCAAATATATGTGTGTTCCATTAGAAATTTTTCACATCTGTATAAAAATGAACGTCAACAATAAATTTTTTTTTTATTGTGGAGAAGAACTTAGTTTTATTTTTGAGTGTGTAGCACTCCTCAAAAAAGATTTTTTTATTATTATTTTCTTTATTTACATTTCAAATGCTATCCCGAAAGTTCCCTATACCCCACCCCCACTCCCCTACCCACCCACTCCCACTAGCCTTCCCCTGTGCTGGGTCATATAAAGTTTACAAGACCAAGGGGCCTCTCTTCCCAATGATGGCCGATTAGGCCATCTTCTGCTACAT
>NC_034604.1:27404054-27432422 GCF_900095145.1 Mus pahari | reverse complement strand
TCTCCCAACCAAAAATCCCAGAGCCAGATAGTTTTAGAGAAGAATTCTACCAGATTTCCAAAGAGTTTACCCCCAATACTCCTCAAATTATTCCACAAAATAGAAAACTGAAGGAACACTTTGCAATTCTTTTTATAAGGCCACATTTACTCTTACACCTAAACCATATAAAGACCCAACACAGAAAGAGAATTACAAACCAATTTCCTTTTTGACCATAGATGCAAAAAGATCTCAATAAAATACTTGCAAGCCAAATCCAAGAACACATCGAAGAGACCACCTACTGTCATCAAGTAGGCTTCATCCCAGAGACGGTTCAAGATATCTAAATCAATAAATGTAAACCACCACATAAGCAGACTGAAAGATAAAAACCACATGATCATCTCTTGGATGCAGAAAAGGCCTTTGACAAAAATCTAACACCCCTTCATAATAAAAGTCCTGTAGCAATTAGGAATACAAAGAACGTATCTCAACATAATAACTGACTGACAACAAACTTATTATCAACATCAACGTAGATGGAGAGAAACTCAAAACAATTCCATTAAAATCAGGAACAAGACAAAGTTGTTTACTCTCTCCATACCTATTCAAAATAGTACTTGAAGTCTTAGCTAGAGCATTAAGACAACTGGAGGTCAAGGAAATACAAATAGGAAAAGAGGAAACCAAAGCAGATGGTATGATGGAAAACAGAAGTGACCCTAAAACTCCATCAGTAAACTCCTACAGCTGATAAACATTTCAGCAAAGTAACAGAATACAAAATGAATACACAAAACTCAGCAGCCTTCCTATACATCAGTAGTTCTCAGTCTTCCTGCTACTTCAACCCCTTAATACAACCTCGTGCGATGGCGACTCCCAACCATAAAATTATTTTCATTGCTACTTCATAACTGTAATTTTGCTACTGCTATGAATTGCAATACAAACATCTGATATGCAAGATGGTCTTAGGCTACACCTGTAAAAGGTTTGTTTGACTACCCCAGGGAGTCGTGAACCACAGGTTGAGAGCCACTGCTATATATAAATGTCAAAAAGACTGAGAAAGAAAATCAGAAAAATAACACTTTTCACAATGGCTCAAAAAACCATAAAATGTCTTGGTGTAACTCTGACCAAACAAGTCAAAGACTTATATGACAGAAACTTTAAGACACTGAACAAAGAAATTGAAGAAGATACCAGAAAAAAAATCTCCCAGGCTTGTGGTTCAGTGAGATTAATATAGAGAAAATGGCCCTCTTACCAGAAGGAAACTATAGATTCAATGTAATCCCCATGAAAGATCCAACACAACTCTTCACAGATCTCCAAATGACAAATTTCAACTTCATATGGAAACACAAAATACTAAAGACAGCTTAAACAATCCTTAGTAATAAAAGAACTGTTAGAGGTATCACTATCTCTGATGTCAAATTGTGCTACAAAGGTAATAAAAACAGCCTGGTATTGGCTTAAACACAGACAAGCTTATCAATGGAATCGAACTGAAGACCTAGGCATAAGTACATACACCTACAGACTCCTGGGTTTTTTGTAAGAAGCCAGAAATACACACTGGAAAAAGATGTTCAGTTAGACCAGCACACAGCATTTCAACAAATGGTGCTGGTCTAACTGGATGGCTGCATACAGAAGTACGCAAATAGATCCAAACTTACCACCCTGCACAAAAATCAACTCCAAATGGATCAAGGACCAAACCATTGGTCTCATAAGGGAAAATCTGACCTACACACACACAAGCATATACACACATACTGATAAAGCACATTTTTAACTAAAAAAAAAATTCTAAAATTTTCCAAAGTGTAAATATAATATTTACAAGGCCAATAGGATGACTGATTAGAGGTACCTCAAGATCTCAGTTCAATCCCTATAACCACATAAGGTGGAAGGAGAGATACAACTGTCCAGGAGCCATACAACTGTCCAGGCCTCCACATGCGCCATGGCATGTGCACTCCCAGACACATCAGAATACATACACAATAGTAACCTAACAAATCCTTCTTAAAATAATATTTACACCAGGTAGTAGGGAGTTCACCTTTAATCCTAGAACTCAGGAAGCAGAGGCAGGAAGATCTCTGTGAGTTCAAGGACAGCCTGGTCTATGGAGTGAATTCCAGGACATCTAAGGCTACACAGAAAAAAAAAACCCTGTCTCAAAAATATAACCACGCCAAGCCCTGTTCTGATCCTTATATAAGTCCCAAATAATACCAAAGGCTCAAAACTCAAAAGCCCATTACCAAAACTCCAATCGCCAACAAAAACCTGTGACTAACTACTAACATACTACCTGCTTTTTCAAAAGACTTGCAAGCTCCTACTTCCTGGGCCTACCTTTCTACCACCCCAAGTGCCCATCTCCAGCTCCTCTTTAGTAGTCCTTACTTCTATACACATACCAATACGTGCAAGAAACAGTTTCTCTGCATATGAGAAAACACATAGCATTTATTCATCTAAGTCAAGCTTATTTCATTTTCACAATGGTCTCCAGTTCAGTCCATTTACCGCAAATGATGTAATTTTCTTTATGGATGAATAAAACTTCGAATGAAACACTATCACCACCCTCCCAAAAAAGGAAAAAATTTCAATTAACCTCATTGCCACTTTCTGCATCTCATGCTGGGGCATGCTCTTCTAATATGGAATTTATTTTTATTGGCCAACCTGAGGTTCTTATCTATTTACATCATTTCCATTAGATATTGGTGACATTTAAATATACTTCATTCCTAAAATACCAATACTACTACTAACATAAGTATATTTAAATGCTTACTTTTTCCATGTGAGCATTTAGAATGTAATGTTTTATATTAAAGATTCCCATGGCACTTTGTAAATATTTCATTGCATGACATTCATTTTTACACATGCAGGGAAATCATACATTCCAGTTTGCTAATGGCTGTTTCAGTTTATTTTTGTTAAATATGGATAATTCCTTTAACATTTATCTATCAGTATGCCACAGCATGCATACGATATCTATAAAGGCTATGTCTACCTTTGGTCATCTCTGTAAATGCCAGTGGGGAGACTCACTTCCTGGGGGCATCAGGCACCATGTTAAGCAGCTCACACACCATCACTCAACACTAGCCACTCTCAAGGACTTGCTATCTCGCTGCGAGTCCATCTTTCCATGTGTTTTCACAGGCTAGACTGAAAATCCTCCAATATATGGACTTCATATTGTATTCTTATCTCCACTCATGTCTCTTCTCTCACCTCTCCCTTCAAAATGTGCACTATTTCTCGTTCTTGCCATTCCTTCTGTAATAACTACTGGTAACTAAGCACTTACTCTGCCACTGCCTGTAAGGTAAAAAGTCCAAGCTCCCTGCCACCCAACAGCCCCTGAGCTCACTCCAAGCTCAGGACTTGACATCCCACCAATGCCTATCCTGGCAATCTCCATCCCACAAGAAACCCTTGGAAAGCCTGCCTCCACTCAGTTCTCTGCTTCTCACCTGAGCACAGGGAGCCACCCTCTTGTGTCTTTCCCAATAAATCTCCTATAAGAGGTTTGTTGTGCAGTGTGACTTTGTGGTGATCCTTGGCTCCAGACTGGCAAGATAACCTTCTCTTCAGACCTGCAACACTTCCTCTGGGGAAACTTTTCCTCAGAGCTGTAACACAATGCTAACAGTGATAAGCACTTTTCACAACAATATAAAGTAGATTAAAAACCAGGTATGGATAGGTTAAGCAATTGGCGTTACTAGATTAATATGGGCAGAGACTGCAAAATCCCACAACTTCCATATCTTCCTTTGTGGAGTTGTTCACCCTCCCTTGACTGTTACAGTAGTGGTACTAGGCCAGCTTAATGAATTCAAACTACATTTCTCAACATCCTATTCCAGATTACTGTTGGCCAAAAGAGCAAATTTCTCTCAAAAACATGACTAGACAGAGACTGCGAGCTGTAAACAGATTCCACCATAGCTATGGTCTCCCTCCCTCACTTAGGACTGTTCTTCCAAATCCAGATCCACCACTAAAAGCATCACAGAGCTAATAAAGAGGTGGCTGTGCAGAAACATCATCTCAAAGACATCCCAGCAGCTCCACCCTGTGGCCCCTCAGGTTCACCTATCATCTGTGCTGAACCACTGTTTCAAACAAGTTGCCAAGTGGCTTTTCTCAAATCTGCCTTACACAGTGGGATTTCTGAGTCTCTCCCACAACCACATCTGTTTTTACTCCTTCCTGAAATCTCTTATTCCACATATAGCTGTTCTTCTTGATAACACTTTCACATGGTACAAGCACCAATTCTTCTCTCAATCTGCTGACCAAGAAATGTCTGCAACTTTCCCTTCTGAGACTTTTTCATAACCAAATTTAGGGTGCTTGGTCTTCCCCTGGCCTCCAATTAAATCACTTCTGCAATACCCATTTTTACTTCCAAAAAAGCCACTTCTCCCTACTTTCTCCTCTTATTAAAAAGGGGGGGTGGGGCAGGATTTAGTAGTGAGAATACCAGTTAGTGTAGCTACCAGATTAACAACTGTCAATGAGGCAAGATTAGCAATAAATGCAAACTTCACTTAAGGGAACTTTTGCATCTTGGTTAAAGATAGAAAGACAGAAAAGGGATACAAAAATTCTAAGAAAAAGAGTTGAGAGATAACTGTCTCAGAAATCACGTTTTTACTTAGTAATGTTATGTAGAAATGTAAAGCAAAATATAAATTTTGTAAAGCAAAATATCTTCCTAAAATTTTAAGTTTCTACTGAGCATAAAAGATTGTACTTTTTCTTTTCCTAAAAGATCCCTCACTCTGGCTAAAGAATTCCCAGGAATGTACTTCACTAGCTCGGTTTCTCTAGTCATAAAATGAGAATAATTCAATTCTTCTGTGGATAATTAAGATAAAAGAGACTAGTGTCTCCTACTGATTTTCTAGGACCTAGTACTTCCTGGTTACCTCACTACTGACGAAACTTCCAGCTTATTCTTTCAAGTGTCCACTGAAAACTTGCATTACCAAATGCTTTTTTTTTTTTTTTTTTTTTTTTTTGAGACAGGGTTTCCCTGTGTAGCCCTGGCCGTCCTGGAACTCACGTTGTAGACCAGGCTATAAAATGCTTTTAAGAAATTTAATTCAGGGGGCTGGTGAGATGGCTCAGCGGGTAAGAGCACCCGACTGCTCTTCCAAAGGTCCAGAGTTCAAATCCCAGCAACCACATGGTGGCTCACAACCATCCATAACAAGATCTGATGCCCTCTTCTGGAGTGTCTGAAGACAGCTACAATGTATTTACATATAATAAATAAATAAATCTTTAAAAAAAAAAAAAAAGAAATGAGTTCTGCTCTACAAAAGACTGTAAAACAATGCATTTCTTGGAAGAAACAAACAAACAAAGTCTAACTTAAACAGGACTTAATTCTTAAAAAAAAAAAAAAAAAGAAATTTAATTCAGATCAATTAATCACATCAAATAAAGCTATTTATCCTGTTTCCAAGAACTGTCCTAAACCAAATCTACCCACACACTACTGTTATGTTCAACAGCCTCACAAGAAAGAAGACAGACAAACTACCTCTCCTCTTTTAAACTGTGGGCCTCATAATCATATGCTAGACAGGTCCTTCATACAAGAAGACCCAGGCAAGTGTACTTTTATAAATCCTAAGGTCAGGGCTGGGGCCACAGCTCTGTGGAAAAGCACGAAGCAGAGCAAGGCCTGGGTCTGGTTCCCTTGGGTTGAAAAGCATTCTGCCTCAGTCTGTTTCTAATAAACAGCACACTGAAGGCTGCACGCAGGTTTACCACCTGCACTTGTATTGCACTTTTCTAACGGACTGAAACATTTCACCTCCAGGGAAGTGCCTTAAGACAGAATGTAAACAATTCAAATGAGCTTCAGGACATCCCTGGAATGGCTAGGTTCACTAGGCCCTTTTCTTCCCCAGTAAGCACCAGATCGATGAAGAGTTACTCTTAGCCTAAGCCACGCTGCAGAAAAGACTTGGAGACCAGCCCTACAAGAAGTTTAGACCAACTGAGCCCCTTAGAAAGAACAGTCTCCAACCTGTTGTGCTGTCTGCAGGCTGTGTGTGCAGTGTGCTCCTGGTTTCCAGCTTTTGTGAGCTGTCACCTGTGCTGGGGTGGGCTTTAGGTGATGCAGCTGTGTTTGAGTCACTTCTGCTCCTTTAAGTAACCCCTCACCCATGTTCCTGTAAGTAACCCAATAAAACTTACTGATTCACCAAGTTGGACTTTGGGGGTATCTATACTTTGGCCTATCATGGGCTCCCTATCTTTGGAGAGTAGATGTCTGTTGTATCTCCCCATGAAAAGTCATGCCACACACCACCTGCCTAACCTGTGACCATTAAGATAAAAGAGAACATTTTATTCTTGTATAAGAAAATGAGACTAGTGTCTCCTGTTTCAATCTAAACATAAACATAATTTATATCAGAACTTGTTAAACCTTTTCTACTCAGCCCTTTTCACCAGAGAATTTTAAACAGCAAGGTATACAAAATAAAGAAAAAATCAGACATCTACTGGTAACTATAAAGAATTTTATTTTCAATGGATTCTCAATTATTTTCATTATTATCATTGATGTGAAGGCACACACATACCGTGGCATGTGTATAGAGGTCTGTTCTCTCCTTGCACTTGTGCAAGGATTCCAGGAACCACACACAGATCCTCAGGCTTACACAAAGCAAAAGCACCTTACTTGATGAACCATCTTGCCTCCTAGATTTTTATTTTAAAATAATTTTTTGGAAGAGATGTCATTTTAACATTTAATAGAGATGAAAGCAAATTTGCATTTGGTGAAATGGATGTACTTGCTCGTTTTTTCATTTATATTTATAAAATGCTTTTAAGAATTAAACCTTGACTGATCATGCTACAGGATAAAGAATGTCTTCAAAATTACTCAGAGTTGGCCATTATTTGATTTTGTGATCAGTGTTCAGAGTACTCTGCACGTAGTACAAAATGGCAGTAGTAAATGTTGGGCCCTTTCAAAAAGTGCTTTCAAGAATTTTTTTTCTTATGAAACTCAAGTCAGCAAATCAAGCAGCCCGTGTATGAGCCTTCCTCAGGAGCCATCCACCTTACTTCCTAAGGCAGGGTCTCTCACAGTTTACAACTTGTCAAGCCGTCTAGGCCAGCTGGCCAAGGGCCTCAGAGGTCACCTGTCAGCATCTCCCGCACTCCCCAGTGCTACTACAGCCAGCTTTCACCTCAGGTCCGGACTGACTCAGGCCTTCACGCTTGCACAGCACATGCTTTACTTCCAAAGCTAGCTCCACAGTCCCCAAGCAGCATTAAAAATAAAAAATAAAAAGTAAAAAAAAAAAAAAAAAAAAAGAAAAGAAAAGAAAAGAAAAAAAATCAAGCATCCTAACACAATCTAAAACTATATTAATTTGTTATTATGACAAATAATAACAACATGGCAGACAAAAAAGTATGTCTTTGTTTTCCATAATTAAATCATGCTTCTCTAAGAGAAAATTTTGCATGTAGAGTTAAAAACACCACAATTCTTAATTCACGATGACCTAGAATCTAAAACCAGGCAGTGTTCACTGTTACAGGACGGTGTGACAGCACATGTTTTATGTTCAGAAACAAGGCTGCGATGAGGTCTCTGAATGTGACGAGGATAGCACTGCCAGAAACACTCTGGATGTTCTACATGCCAGATTTTCAGTTTATTTTGTCACTGAATTCAGATACCTTTTCCTGTTGCCAAAATATTACACAAACTACCCCCAGTTGCAAGCTCATATGAGGCTGTGACTCACATTTAAAGAAGTTGTGATTACATGATGACTGTAATGTACCATCCTGCCATTTTGCTAGCATAGTAATATCTTATGTATTACATAGCACACAAAGTGTAATAATTACTATTAAGTAGGACTTAGGAACTTTCTTTTTAAAGTAGATAATGCAGATAGATGGTTTTTCCTTTTTTTTTTCCTTCCTGTTTCTGTTTCTGCTTTTGTTTTTGTTTTTGTTTCTTTATTTTGGGGTGGGGGGAGAATGATCTCACTATGTAGTTCTGGCTAGCCTGGTAGACTGGCACACTCTAAGTAGACCAGACTGGCCCTGAGGTCATAGAGCTCCACCTGCCTCCCCCTCCTGAGCGCTGAGCTTGAAGACAAGCACTAGAGCCCAACTAGAAATCTCCTTTTAAAGATGATGAAGCACATGCTCCACTGAGATTAGCATATAGCCACATGCTAACGACTGCACTTCCAAGACATTATATCCTGTGATACGAAAAAAAATTTTCACCGGTTGTTCTAGGATCATGTAATATGTATCAGTACCACAAAATGTTATGCCTTAGAAATTGGCTGCTGAGTATTTCCTTAGGTTGGAAGGTTTACTCAGGGACATGCCTAAGGAATTTCTGGCCAAGAAAATTTCTGAAGGGAGTAGCTTCCAGTGAGTACACATGCCAGACTTTTTTAGTGTGTGTGTTCATGTGTACACTAGTAGATGCCCCATTCATGCTTACTCAAGCACTGATCAGAATTCCATGACCTAGCAAGTATAAGTGATGATGGGTGATGAGGACCAACTCATCTAGGGATTTTTACACAAATAGGAAACACTGCCTTATTTCAGAAGTTTCTAGTGCACACACTCCCACAGAGAACAAAGCATGTGGCAAGAGCCTGTAAGCAATGTGGAAGTAGCAAGACAGTTAGAAACCTTTGCTCCAACTGGAAGAACCATGAAAAACTCAACTCTACAATGTTGACAACTCAGGACAAGCTCCTCTTAGGCCCAGTTTCTACTATGGTTATTCACAGGTAAAAAAAATTGTGGTCTAACTCTGGACATGGTGGCACGTATCTTTAATCCTAGCATTCAGGAGATAAAGGCAGGCAGATCTCTGAGCTGTAGGCCATCTCTGTCTACATGGCAAATTGTAGACTAGCTCTAGCCAGGGCAACATTGTGAAATGCTATCTCAAAATACATAAGCAAATAAATAAACTGTAAAGACTGTGCAGAGGTGGCTAGGGGAACTAAGTAGTAGAATGCCTTCCTATTATTCAGGAGACTTGATTAACCCCAGGCATCACAAAAATTAATAATAATAAAAATGTATAATGTCGAAAGTTGAATGAAGTTTCTGGAACACAGTAACATTTGAATGTTACTTCTTCTTCTACACTCTAAAACTTACAGAAAATCATATGATGTCCTCAACTCCAGAAGACAAGGCTCATGAAGCAAGAACTGAAAGCCAAAGAAAAGACATGGCTGAGATGCAAACCAAGAATGAGATTTAAAAAAAAAAGGAGGGGTGGGTGGGTAGGCAAGACGAAGTCAAGCCAGGAGAATAGAGCTAAATGAGTTAAATGCAGAATTAAAGCACTGATGAATGAGCGAGGATGAAGTTAGGTCTGTATATTTCTCACACTGCACAAAAAAATAATTCCAAAAAAATAATAATTCCAATAGATCAAAAACCTTAATGACATAGCTAAAAACTTCAAGATACTGCTACATGTGAGGGCTTTCTGAAAAGATCTCCAATAGCACAGAAAGGAAGCCAAAGAGTTGTCAAATGCAGTTACAAGTCCAAAAAAAAAAAAAAAAAGTTCTGCAAAGCAATCAGTCTGCAGTACGAAGAAAGTCTTTGCCAACTACCAATTGGACAAGTATCTAATATCTAGATTATATAAAGAACTGTAACAATTAAATACTAAAAATTTCAGATTTTCCAATCAATAAATGAGCTAATCAAATGAACAGATAGCTCTCTAGAGAAGAAACACTAACAACCAATAAATATTTGAAAATGTTCAATATCCTTAGCCAAATTAAAACTACTTTGAGATTCCATTTTACCCTAGTCAGAAAAACTATTATCCAAAAAGAAAGAAGGCAGGAACTAACAACCAATTGTAACCAGGATGTGTGGGTTGAGAGGAACTCTTACATACTGCTAATGGGGATGTAAACTTGTGTAGCCACTATGGAAATTAATAGGAGGTTTCTCAAGAAACTAAACTAGCACCACCAAATAACCCAGCTACATCACTTCTAGGCATGTCCTTTAAAACCTGTGCATTATTATTTATCTATTGTCAGGATAAACACCATGACCAAGGCAACTTACAGAGGAAGGGTTCATTTGGGCTTATGGCCCCTGAGGTAGGAAAGCACAGCAGAGGGCTACATTCACGCAGCCAGAGAAAGAAGCTTCGAGCTCACTCCTCAACCACAAGCATGAGAGAGAGAACAAACCAAAAGTAGGCTGAGGCCTTGAGCTCTCGCAGCCCAAATCCAATTACACATGCACCATACTAGACACTGACTGTTCCAATTAAAGACTAGGAGGGACTTTTCTCACTTCAATCACCACATTCCCTTCCTTCCCTGGCTCCAACAGTCGCATGGCCAAATCATAACCCAAAATGCATTTGGTCCAACTTCAAAAGATCTTTATAATCTTTTATTGTCTGTGATCCTTATGTTGGTTTTCAACTACGTCTGGAATCAGCTAAAACCCAGGCAGTTGGGGCATGCCTAGGAGGGAAGGGATTTTCTTTCCTGGATCCACTCTAAGTCTGGACCACAGAAAAATATATGGGAAAAAAAAAAAAAAAAAAGCAGCTTTTTGCCTGCTTGCGCTTACTCTACCTGACAAATTCATCTTTCATGGTCTGAGGCATTCCTTTGCTGGTTTAGAACCCACTTCTTGGAGATTCCACCACAGAATAAAAACCAGCAACTTCCTAGGAATTCCCTGAGGCCCTAGCACATATACAGTCTACTGGACTGAATTCTTGGTCTTTCTACCAGAATATCGCCATTCATAAACTAGCCAGACCACAGCCTGTAAGCAACTTTAACAAATCTCCTATATATATATTCCATTTTTTTTTTCATTCTATCAATTCTGCTCCTTAAGAGAACCCTGGCTAATACAGTCTTAACACTGTTTAAAAGCCCAAAGTCTAAAGTCTCTTCTGAGATTCAAGGGCAGAGGTTTTCAATCTGCTGGTTGCAACCCCTTTGGAGCTGGGGTGGGGCCAAAGAACCCTTTCACAGGGGTTGTCACACATCAAATATTTACATTATGATTCCTAACAGTAGCAAAACTATAGTTATGAAGTAGCAACAAAAATAATGTTATGGTTGGGGTCACCACAACATGAGGGACTGTATTAAAGAGTTGCATTGTTAGGAAGGTTGAGAACCACTGCTCGAGGCAGTCTCTTAATTGTAACCTTCAATAAAATAAAAAACTGTAACCTTCAATAAAATAAAAAAGCAAATTACATACTTCCAATATACTATGGCGCAGAATATACATTACCATTCCGAAAGGAAAAAGTGGAGAATAATGAGGAAATACTGAACCAAAGCAACCAGAACCCAGCAGGACAAATACCAAATCCTGTAGCTCTACGTTCTCAGTCAAAAAACGAATATGGTTCCATCTTCCCTTTGGCTGCTTCCATTTTCTGTATGCAGCTCTTGGCAGAAATCTTATGACTCTGATCTCTTCAAGACCTTGGGTTCTTCCAAGACAGACCTCAATTTCGCAGCTTAAAACCAATGGCCTCTCAGGGTCTCTCACCAGACACTACCTAACCTCAGCTACTCTCTGGAACCATGGAGAGGAGTCCACAACGCTTCCATTCTTGCATCCTTCCTGTCTCCAGAGCCACCAGTCTAGGGACAACACTGCCAGGTTCTGCTGCCAGCATGGGATGGAACCTAGCCCCCTGAGCCACACTAGCGGCAGCCTTGTCTCTTTCACAAGTTTAAAGCTTGAGGAGGTGGGAACAGGCTAGCACAGAGTATCGCCGGAGGGGACCCCTCCCTTTATTCCAATGCACAGGAATCTTCTCAATCCTGATCTTAATCTCATCTCCCTCAGCACAAGTCTTGGCAAGAAAAAAGTTCAGTGGTACTCCTCTCTCTCTCTCTCTCTCTCTCTCTCTCTCTCTCTCTCTCTCTCTCTCTTTCTCTCTCTCTCTGTTTTTTTTTGTTGTTGTTTTTTTGAGATACAAAAGTATTTATTAAATTATTCAATAAATTAAGTGCACAGCTTTTAGAAAAGGTAAAGATTTCTAGAATAAACATATTTAGAAACTTTTAAGTGGTTTTTACACTTTTAAATGATCATCTTTTCTAAAACTTTTATATATAATAAAGGAGATATTTAACTTTCTGCCCCAGTTGCTCTTTTTCATTGAAGATCTGCATAAAGTCATTCAATATCACACTGCCTTCAAATTCCCTCTACCAAAGAAATCAGCCCGCTACTTTTTAGTTTTAGCCTTGGACAAGTTCTTAGGGTAAGGGTAGAAGGCTGCCAGATTCTTTGCCAAAATATTGTAGGAATAGCCTCTAATCTGGGTGCTAATATTTCTCCTCTCTGAAACCACCTAAGCCAGCAGACCTCCATAGTTCAAATGCTCTCAGAACTACTATCCTCCAAGTTCTTAGTAGGATAGCCCTTTAAGATCTGATTTTTAACATTCAACTGCTTTTCCAATCAAAAATTCCAAAGTCTTCCATATTCCAAAAAAACAACAACAAAACAAAACAATACAATACAAAACAAAACCCACAGCCAGGTTCCTCACAGCAATGGCCCACTCTGTAGTATCAACTTCTGTATTAGTCACTTTTCTGTTGCTGTGATAAAACACCCTGACCAAGGCAGAAGGAAGAGCTCATTTGGCTTAAGGTCCCAGACAGTAAGAGTCCCTCATAACAAGAAAGCATGGTAGCAAGCAGCAGGCAAGGAAGCCAGATCAGGAAGCAAACTCGCACATCCTCACCTTGAAAGCATGAAGCAGAGAGAACACTAGAAGCAGGACAAAGCTTTACAGTGCTATCCAGTGCGGTGACCAGATGTTAAAATGCCCACAGCTATGGAAGCATGTCTCAGCAAACCACCAGACTCGTAAGGAACACATCAGTTTTTGAGAATTTCATACATGCTTATACGTCGGTGTAACCTTTCTCCACGCCGTGTGAAGGTGTCTCTGTATTTCCAATTGTTAATTCTGTACTGGCAGAGAACTGAGTACTCGCAGGACTCTGGTATTTTCATTTCTAACATCACCAGGTTCTCTGTTTTGTAAATGTCCTTCCTCGCCAGCCTAAAGGCAACCTAGTGATATATCAGGAGTGGCCTCACTGATGACGGGGTTGTAATAAAGATCTGGCAGCCAATAACTACAACAAGTAGGGGACAGAGAGAGTGAAGCAGGGAGACAAAAGAAGACAAGGAAAGGAACAAACAGACACCAGCAGAGAAAGGTATAGAGCTGGCCATGTGGCAGGTCATAGGCTAGATGGTCAGGTTAAGTTAAAATGGTAGCTGGAAGACTGCCCCAGCAAAAGGTCTAAACTTTAAACTATGATAAAGTCTCGTGTCATTACTGCTCCTTCCTTCAGGCAGGTCTGAGAACGTCTCACAACACAGATACCTATTTTGATCCAAGTTACTCCACTTGTTCCCTTGCAGTTCTTTCTCCATCCCCATCATCACATTTCCCTCCCAGCTTCATGTGCTTGCTTTTGGTTTTTAACTACTCCGTTCACAGTGGTGCCTGTGTGTGCATGGCTTAGAACCATCTACACACAGCTCAGCTATTAAGAGTAAGCCCACTCTTGCAGAGAACCTGAGCTGATTCTAGCACCCACATCAGGCCTGTTGCTCCAGCTTCCGAGGGATCTGTCCTGCACTGTGCACATATATATATAAGTTTTAAAATAATAATAAAACAACAGTCTAAGTTAAATAACAATGAAAGCAACAATTCAATAGATATTACAATGCAAATGCAATTAGCCACAATGAGGAACACTGTCAATCAATGTTCAAAATAAATCCAAAGGCTTCAAGCCAAAATCATATTCATGTTTCTTCAAAACATTTACATACAGGTGCATAGATATATAGGTATACTACAAAAGCATTTTAAGAATAATAGGAAAGCTTTTTTATTTCTGTATATAGAGATCATCTTAATTTAGAAAGATATAGGTAAAAAGTCTTCAAAACTGTTTCATGAGTTAAATATTTTTAATGAAAAAATGTGCTACTTGGTTAATCTTATTATGAAACCTTTAAATATTCATCTACTAATTTTTTTGAAAAACAAATTTGATTCTATATTACATATGTATTTATATATGGCTTAATAAAAATGAAATCCAGTTCTAAATGTAATTAATATGCCTCAATATCAGTTCATTCTTTATTCACAAATGCTTATATATACAATTATTATGAAATGAGAATATGGAGTAAAGTTCAAAACCACAATTTGTTTTGTTTTATTTTGGGTGGTAAGGTTCAAACCCGGGACCCTGTGCACTCACTCAAAGCATTTTTTTAACCAGTGAGTTACATATATCACTCCTCACAACATACAACTTACAATTCTTCAACCCAGTGTTCCATATTTCTGGATCCTCCTGTGCAACCAACACTGATTGCATCAGATGTTTAACAATTCATAACAGCTAGTAATTTGAATCCATCACCAAAAATCTTAAAATCCCACAAAAATCGGATTTTATGTAATATAGCAGCTACCCATGATATTTTACAATTTCCATGATCTTGTTTACTCCTGTTGACCAACAATGAATTCACAAGTCAGATTGACAAGGATTATCACACTATAACAATCTGTATGTGAAAAGATGACTATAGAGGAGCTGATGAGATGCCTCAGCGATTAAGCTCACTGGCTGCTCTACCAGAGAACCGGGGTTCAATTTCCAGAACCTACATTGTGGCTTACAACAACCTGGAACTCCAATTTCAAAGATTCCAATGCTCTGTTCTGGCTTCTGCAGGCACCAAGCATGTGGTATAGAAATATACAGGCAGGTAAAATACCCAAACACATAGAATAAAAAACTATTTAAAGATGATTGGAGAACAGGTTAGAACCAACACTTATCATAATCCCAGATGTCTTTTATTTCTGCATCTTCCTTTCTTTTTTCTTTTTAAGGAGAACGGGCTTCTCTATTTAGCCCTGAGTGTCCTGGAATTTCTATGGAGACCAAGCAAGCCTCAAACTCAAAGAGATCCACCTGCCCCTCTCCCACGTGCTGGGATTAAAGGAATGTACCGTCATCCCCCAACAGATATCCTGCTAACTGTAGGAAGCAACAGGTCTTACTATAATTCCCTCAACCACATGATCAACAGCATCAAGAAGTAAAGGGACTAGACAGTGTGAACTTCGAGATGGGAAGCAATACTAAGTCTAATTTATCAGGTATTCTTGTTTACAATCAACAGTTAGTTTAAGTAGGGGATAGAAAAGACCTACTAGTTGCCTTCACTGGAAGGAAAATGTGTGACAAATGCAAAATGTGAGTCATTTTCTAAGATAACTGAATTCTTGATCTCTGCTATTTTACAGGAGGGCTTGAGTAGTCTAAATTAGAAGAGATTCAAAAGGGATGAGCTCTGATGAGACCGGGTTTGAGTAAGAGAGGCTGTATACAATGCTCTCAACTTCTCAGGACAATCTGAGAGATGTAAATGCGTGTGCTATTAGACTACACGGAGGAAGGACTGGAGGGGTGGCTCATCGGTTAAGAAGGAGCACCAGCATGGGCTGCCTTGCACAGGGCTCTGATTTGGTTCTCAGCACCTGTCTGGTGGTTCACAACTACCTGCAATGTTATTTCTAGATCAGATGCCCTCTTTTGACCTCCGAAGGCACTAGTCATGCACACATACACATAAGGATTTTGTGTTATTTTGTTTTAATTAAACTAAGGATTTATCATGTAGAAGGAAATAAACAATAACAGCATACTTGTCTTTAGGTAAAGCAGCTGACACAACAAGGGTAATGTGTCATGATGTCAACAGCTTAGTTTCAAACGGTTCAACCAAAACTAACATACATCACGTACAGCGAGCTATCAACAAATGTTGAGTGGAGAAGGTCACCATATGGCTGTTTACTACTGATAGATTTTCTTTATGCTTAAACTGCTTTCATGATAAAAAAAAAAAAAGTTGTAGAGTAGAGACCTAGAGAGCTCCGGTCTTCCAAAGCGGGGAACAAGCAAGCGCAGAAGCACACTAAGCAATGCAGCGTCTACTAATGTAAGACTGTCTGTCCCTTTGGCAGCGGTCGGCTGAGGAGCACTGCTTCACCTAAAACACCACGTAAAAGATTCCATCTCACTACATCATTATTTAAGATAAGCTCTTGGCAGCTAGTCTTTCTAACCAGACACACTGAGAACATGACTAGACAACCATTCTTCAATAATACCATATTCAACCTACTTCAACAAATGCCTGTATTCTAACCAAACAAGCCAGTCTGTAAGCCACTCACCTGTTAACCCTGTAAAGGTGACCTCTCCCCTACACATTGTTACAAAGACAGTCAACTATAAGTTTTCTTCAAGGTGTAATATACTAATGAAATTTGAGTATTATAATTGAGCATTTGCAGTTACATGAAGCGTCAGTTACTTCAAAGGCATTTATCAGCCTTTTCTTCTGTAAAGAGGTCCAGCTCTGCTTACTCACTAATCAAACAGTACAGTGTTGTACTAAAATGCAAATTTTCTGTCAGCTTGTTAACTAATTAGTAGTTAGAGAGTATAGAGAGCAAAGTATAATTAGTAGCATTTTGCATCGATACATAAATCATGCCAACAAATGATAACTTTCTATGATATTTTACACATTGACTTTGAAACTAAACTCTGAGATACTACATAAGACAATGCAAAGTCACTGAGAATACTAACATTACCACACAATCCAGCAACAAAGTTTGCAATAAGGAATACTCAAGCAAAGAAAATAACCTGTGTTAGGTTCTATACACATCAACAACAACGTGCAAAAGTAAAGCATAACCTCAAGAAATGTGCAGTTTTATCACCTATATTTCTTCTTTTCAGTAAGATGGTAAATTGTTTTCTGTACATAAAAGGATGCACAGAACCACTTTTTCCACAAGTAATGTCTTTAAAAACTAAAATGACTGGGGCCAAGCTGCAACAAAATATATATCCAGCAGCTTAAGTCAAAAAAGTGTAAATGAACGCTATCTCGCCAGGTACAAGCAGGGACAAACCCTTCAGCCAATCTCCTTTCCCTAGCCTACTTAACTTTTGCAGGACGGAAAAACGAAGACCCTACAGAAACAAATCTGCTTCCTCGATAACCACTTGCATGACCTTGGGAAGTTATACCTTTATCTCACTGAGCCTTGATTTTTCATTTTTAAAGCTGGTAGAATGTATACTCGCAGGGCTGGGAAAGTGAGATGAGTCGATATACAAGTACAGAGAGCAAAGTAGGGCTCTACTCTACGCACACGGAAGGCTGGCCGAGCGCTCCAACCTCCATCCATAGCCTCCCATTCCGACAACCCAAAGACAAGCACTTTTTTTTTTTTTTTTTTTTTTTTGGTTTAGCGCACATCGGTCTCAGCTTCCCTTCGATCGGCTAGTAGCAACCTTCTGGTTAGAATAAAATTCCCGCGGAGTACGAGTCTAACAGTTTCCCAGCCCACGTCGCGCTGACCTGGGGGTTCTGGGGTTAACCCTAACCTAGGAGGGCTACCCCCAACCCCCATACCCCCACCCCCTGCAGCGGAATTCCCGTCCCTGGGCCCAGTCGTACGCAGAACCAGAAGCACTTACCGGCCGCTGGGCGGGGATCGCGGAGCCGAGGGCCGAGAGGAGGCCACCGAGCTGGCCCCTCCGCCCCCGCACGGCCTGTCACCGCGCCCCCCAGGAGCAGCGCCTCGCGGGGGTCCCCGAGGCCTGAAGGGCCGCAGCAGAAACCGGGCACGGGCCGGGGACCAGGCCCGACCTGCTTCACATGGGAGAGCGGGCGCGCAGCCCGGGGCCTCTTCGCCGCTTCTGGGTAGCTGCAGCCCCGGGGCCCGCGGAATAAACTGGGCCGATGAAGAGGAAGCCCCGGGCCCGCGTCGCCGGTGACCGGAGAAGCAGCGAGGCGGAAGCGGCGACTCTGCCGCTGGGTCGTCCACTGTGGGTCGTCTTTGTCGCCGGTCGCGCGACCGGGGAACGCCGCGCCACCCTCGCCAGGCGATGCAGCTGAGGACAGCCGGGCCGCCACTATACACAGACCCGTGATGTCTGGCGTAGCACGGCGGCGCACGTCACGGCGGCTCGCTCGTGTGCGCGCAACCCCTCCGCCCGCCGAGAGCGGAACCCGCCGCATCCGCGCGCCCGGCGGAGGGGAGCGAGCACGCGCCTGCGCAGTCTCTGCTCGGCGCATCGTACCCGGCTCCGCCCACTCGGGTCTCCTCACCGCCGGCTGCGACGTTTCCAGGGCTTCAGACGGGGGGGGGGGGGGGGCGCGCAGCGGGGCCACTGAGTTTTGCGCATGCGCATAATATGGACTATCGGCGAGATGCGGAAAGGGTTCCCCTGCACCAACCCCCACTCTTACGGAAGGCAAGAAGCGACATCGCTGAGAGGCGGTGACTTTAGAAATCACTGTACTGACTTTTAATCACCGCCTAGGTCGCAAGCTAAGTTTTAAGTGTTTTCTGGTTGATCCAGTACGTTATTACTTATCCAATTTACCGTCGATGGCTTGACATCGCACTCCCGGAACAAAAGATGTGAAATGTCTTTCACCAACGCCTTCTCTTGCTCCCTTTGGCCAAGGAGATAAAATACAGATTAATCAGTGGGCCAGCTAGCCCTGGAGGCTCTCTGTGATGCGACCGCATGCTGAGGTTTTTACATGACTCAAACACACAGAACACCCTTCCTGCCCCACATCGTCTCCAATACCCTTTACAATCCCTGTACCATTCTTCCTTGGTTATCAGAACAGTCTGATCCTTTTCCTGCTTGTGGCAGACAGACCACGTTCCCACTCCAACATTTGACATGAGAGTGATAGTAGCTGACACAAAAAGCCCCAGGGGTCAGAAGAGACCCAAACTGTCAAGGTAGCTGGCCTGACAACAGGCTCAAAGGGTGAATGTTTAATGCTATCAAAACATCTGCATCTCTATTCAGGAATTTTCATTATAGACCCACTGACAGATATTAAGCGCAGAAGAACAAGCATATTTATACCAAATATGTAAAGCTAAGTGGAAAATCCATTTACTTCTATGTGTTTAAAAAAGTAAGACTTTTCAACTTTTCAATGCATAAAACCGAGGAAGTCTTTTTTGTGGATCAGAGAGATGGCTTGGCCAATAAAGGCCACAGCATCCTGACAACTATAATTCGATCCCAAAATCTACGAAGGATATATATATATATATATATATATTCCCAAAATCTATGAAGGATAGATAGATAGATATAGATATAGATATGACTTTTCCTCTTAGATATTGAATCTGGCCCCTTTGTCCTCTCCTCACTTCTGCAAATGCAGGTACTACACTTTTGGATTTCACAGACCTTAAGACCATGAGCCAACATAAACCTCTTTATTCTATATTCTGTTATGACAGAAAATAGGCTAAGACTGAAGACTGGAAACTGGTATCAATGGAGAAACAGAGGGGTTCCTTTTCCTATCAAAGAAAGTTTTGTTCTAACCTGTAATTAGCGCAGCAAGGACTCCCTATTTCCAGAACGGTCCTCTTTGTGCCAATTACCCAACAGCCTCAGATTGAGAAGCTCAACCCCCAACAGCAGGATGGGATGCCACCTACTGATGTCACCACCAACTTCAGAGATAAAAGACAGAAAGGATCCCAACCAAGTGTGTTTGCTAGCCTGTTTTTGGGTTCTGGTGCAGCCTTTTTGCACAAAGAATGATCTTATGCTTTCTATAAGATTAACATGAGAATTTTAAAAGCCATACAGTTTAACAGTGTATATGTGGGTAATATTCACTTATTATATTATGTATGGAGTTTTGATTCAGGCTTCTTTTGTTGAGATGGTGTTTACAGCACTATCTGTAAGTCAGTCAGCTGCCATCATCCTAAGATCAGCCACGTCTGCTTATAAAAGAAATGGCTGAGATCCTTGATTATTGGCAATCCTTAGGAGAAGATGAGAGGGCCATTCAATCCTCATTTGCATATACAGTCACACCTCCCAGACAAACTGGTCTCCAAGTAAAGTTGGGTGAAATCAAATGTTAATTTGTCACTGGGACCTTAGGAGGAGAAAATAAACATTACTTAGTCCTTTCTTTCACACACAGCCTATTCCCTGGGAGAAAATTATCAAAAGAGATGTTCACGTGTTAATGTTATATCTCATAGTATTAAGAAAGAAAGCAAGTAAGTAAAAGAAAATGCTAGGGTGTAAAAACAAAGATGGAAGATTATGATGATGGCTGTTTCTAGAATGAATGTCTCAGCTGGGGTTACGTGATGAAACATCGTGACCAAAACCAAGGTGGAGAGGAAAGGATTTATGTGGCTTACACTTCCACCTCACGGTTCATCACTGAAAGAAGTCAGGGCAGGAACTCACTCAAAGCAGAAACCTGGAGGCAGGAGCTGATGCAGAGGCTATGGAGGAGTGCTGCTTACTGGCTTGCTCCTCAAGGCTTGCTCAGCCTGCTTTCTTATAAGACCCAGAACAAGCAGCTCAGGGATAGCTCTATCCACAATAGGCTGGGCCCTCCCACATCAATCATGAATTAAGAAAATGCCTTACAGATTTGTCTACAGCTAGATCTTGTAGGAACATTTTCTCAATTGAGGCTCCTTTCTCTCTAATAACTCTAGCTTGTGTCAGGTTGACATAAAACTAGCCAGCATGCTGCTGGGTATGGTGGCGCACACCTTTAATTCCAGCACTCGGGAGGCAGAAGCAGGTGGATTTCTGAGTTCGAGGCCAGCCTGGTCTACAAAAGTGAGTTCCATGACAGAGAAACCCTGTCTTGAAAAACAAAACAAACAAACAAACAAAAAAACTAGCCAGCACAATGAAAATGAAAAAGAAAATTAGAAAGCTTATGCAAGTTGTGAGGTATATATTATATATAATATATAATATATATAATATACATTAAGACTTAGAGTTAATACACTAAAATTTCTAATGTCAGAGTTCACCACATGATGCTAAGCCTCCTACTATAAGTCTGTTCTCTACATAGGCTAGTAACTCTTGCCTTTACTTCCTTCTCACATCTTCTTCTAGACACCAAGCAAGGACTTCCTTTTCTCTTGACATCTGACAGTTTAGATGCACCCCAAAACTGTCACACTAAACACCCCAATTAGTCTGGAAGAAACCACATCAGTCATTGCTCCAATTCTATAATGGCTCTTGCAAGGCACAATAAGAACAAGAGGTAGACACTAGGTAGACAACTTAGGCAGTTCAAGAAAAGCAGCCGGTTTCTTTGTTAGCCCAAAGCCAAAAAATGTCCTTGAGAGTCTTGGCAGTCTCATCCTGGCCAGAGACCAGATATGCCAAAAGTGTTCTCCAGACCCTGATCTCTGAACTGGTTCCTAAATGACTCTAAGGTTAAGGTGGGCTCACCTTAACTTATGTGAAAGCCATCGCTTACCATAACAACAATTTATTTGGGCTGGAAAGTTGACTCAGAGGTTAAGAGCACTGGCCACTTTTCCAGAGGCCCCAGGGTTCAATTCCCAGTATCCACATGGCAGCTCACAACCGTGTGCAACTCTGAGTACAGGGAACCTGACACCACCTTCTGGCTTCCACCAGCACTAAGTACACACTGATGTACAAATGTACATACCAATGAGAGCTGCATGGAAGGAGTGGAACCAGCCTGAGAGAGAAGAATGTTCCAGGTGTCAAAGTTGGAAAGGCAGGGCCATTTATGGCACTTTGACATTGGTCATGAAGCTACAGGATTTGGATTTGCACTCCTGGGTTGTTTTTTCTTTTATCCAGTATTTTTCAATATGCCTGTATTCCTCCCTTTCAGAGTGGTAATGCATGTTCTATGCCCTTGTGTGTTAGAAGTATGTAATTTCCTTTTTGATTTTACACAGGATTACAGTTAAGAGATAGTCTTGAGACCAGAAGAGACTTTGGACTTTTAAACTATGTTGAGACTGTAAAAGACTATGGTGACTTTTGGAATTGGACTAATGCATTTTTCATTATGATATGGAGAGAGCTTAAAGGTACTAGAGAGTGGAATGTGGTGGTTTGAATGGGAATGACCCCCTGAGCTCATACGTTTGACTACTTGACCCCCTGTTGGTGGAACTGTTTGGGAAGGATCAGGAGGCATGGCCTTGTTGGAAGAGGTATTTCATTCGGAGCAGGCTTTAAGCTTCAAAAGACTCATGCCATTTCCATGTTCTCTTTGCCTCCTGCTTGCTGTGTGAGATGTGAGCCCTCACCTGTTTCTGCCAGCGTGCCTTTGTCCTGCCATCATGGAATATAGGTTTCTGAAACCAAAAACCCAGTTAAAAGCTTTCATTTGTAAGTTGCTATGGTCATGGTGTTTTATCACTGGTGTATAAAAGTAGGTCATACAGATTCTAATGTACTTTTACACACACACACACACACACACACACACACACACACACATTGCCTTGCCAAACAACTTTTGTTTGGTCTGTTTTCCTTTGTGCAACAAGACTATTCTTTGTTTCTAACACAAAGAATGATAGTTGTTATAGTTATGAAAGTACCTGAAATGTCAAGGAACAAAGAGACTAACAAGGTGTGACTAGGAAAGTTTGATGCTCCTTAGCATTTATTTCAATGGTTATAATCAGAATGCCAAGAGAAGTATGAAAAGTGCTAAACATTCTGATGATGTAACAGGTAGAAATAAGGAATAACTGGTCAGAAGTAGGCATTACAATCTTCCTAGTTAAGTAGGAACAAGAATGTTGTTGTACCATGTGCCCTGTGTCTTTATTGAAGCTGGAATAGGATTTCTGGTGGAATAAACTTGTGGGCAAAATGGGGGAGGACTACATAGTAATTTTGGTCAGAGTAGTATTTGTGTAATTGCATATTCATATGTGTAGGTTGTATACATACAAAATCAGATGTGTGGGTTGTGTACATACATATTCATATGTGTGGGTTGTGTACATGCATATTCATATGTGTGGGTTGGCACATGTGTGGTGGTGCCCATGAAGACCAGAGGACAATTTCAAGCTTCATTTTTGAGACACCATTCACTTAGTTTTGGTTTGGTGTTTTGTTTATTTATTTGTTTGTTTGTTTGTTTTTATGAGGTGGGGAAAGATCTCTCATTGGAGCTTGCCAAGCAGGCTAGAGTGGCTGGTAAGTGAGTCCCAGGAATGTGTCCAAGTCCTCCTTCCTAGAGCCAGAATTACAAAACCCAGACTTCCCTTCCTCCCTCCCTTCCTTCCTTCCTTCCTCCCTCCCTCCCTTCCTTTCTTTCTTACTTCTTCCTATCCCTCCTTCCATCCTTCTCCTTTCTTTCTTCCTTCCTTCCTTCCCTTTTAAATTGCATGTTTATGTGGATTCTGGCTGTCATGTTTGCAGTTGCTTTTAACCACTTAAGCTGAGATATAAGAACAAAGGAATGACCTAAAGATGTTATTTATAAGTAAAAGGAAACTTTGCACACTGGCATGCAAGGAGTGAGAAGGCGTGTTCAATGAAGAAAGCTAAGAGAGTGGCTATGCTACCCCTTTATTTAAGAGATAAACATCAATTAAAAAGTCAGCTTTTCTTCTGCATCAGAAGAGACCCTCAAAGATCTTCAGACATCAAGGTTTCTCTTCCCACACCAAGTTCAGAATGGTGGAGCCGTGAGAGCAGGAGTGCTCACTGTCGCCATGCTACCTTGAGACTCAGTTCATCAAATGCCAGTACGGAATTCCAGCTGTTCCAATCACGGCTCAGGCAGCCCAGGTGTCTACATCCACTTGATGCTAAAATTCTGCAGGGTGCGAATACAAGAGCTCAGAGGACATGGTGGCCTCCGTCTAGATTTCAAAGGATATACTGAATAGATGGGGAGCACAGGGGAGGGAGCCACCACATGAAACTCCTGATAGAATGTTCTCTTAGGAGCTGTGGGTGCAGTGCTGGAAACAGATATTAAAGGTATCACACAAAGATACACATGAATAAAAGGAAAGTAACTGGGGAAGGTGAAGGGTATGCCAGAACACAAAGCAAGCTAGCAAGGACATCAGGGTAGGAAGGAAGTTCATTTAGATTTTACTCTAACTCACATGGTGATTCTGTCTCCCCCCACCCCCCGATGTAGTTCGACTTCTGCCACTGGCTGGTTGTTTTGTTTCACTTTCTAATTGGGGGCTTCATTTCCCAAATTTGCCCCCACCCACTCCAAGCCCTCCAGCTTCTTCTAACCTGCAGGACCCTCAGCCCACCTTGGGAAGCCACACAGGCAGAGATGAGGAAAGAATGAGTCACCTAATGGCCTAGGTTCATTTCTGTGGCTGTGATTAAATTCTTTGGCAAAAACCAACTTAGATGATACAAGGGTATATTTCAGCTCACAGTGCCAGTTTATAATCCATCACTGTAAAGAAGTCAGCGTAGAAACTTCAAATAGCCAGTCACATCACTTCCTGTCAAGAGCCTGAGTGGTTTTCTCTAGTACCATCTGGCTATGATAGCTCAGCCTTAAGTTCATCCAGCGCCTTACCTTGTCTTCTGAATGCTGTCTCTAAAAAGGACTAACACTGGCACAAAAGAACACCACCTTGAAACCTTTTATACCCAAGAGACAGGAAATGCTGGAAAGTCAAGGGCTTGAAAAAAAACGATAGGAAATCAGCCTAATGGGACAGCTTTTGGTCAAGTCTGGAACATGTTCAACACTGAACAATGGGAACAGCTGGAGAGGGCAGCTCAACTGGCAGCTTGCTTGCTTCCTATCGTATGCAAAATCCTGGATCCAAATTCCAGCACCACACAAAATAGCTGTGGTAGCCTGTGCCTAGAATCCCAGCACTTCAGAGGGGAAGGCAGGAATATGAGACGTTCAAGGTCAGCCTTGGCTAAACATTGACATTGAGGCCAACCTGGGCTACATGAGACCTTGACCAAAAATCAAAACAAAACAAAAAAGTAGGGCTCAGACTTGCTCTTCCAGAGGTCCTGGGTTTGATCCCCAGCACCCGTATGGTGGCTCATAACCACTCCAGTTCCAACTGGAGTAACTCCAGTTCCAGAGTATGCAACACCATCTTCTGTATTGGCTCTTGTACTTACATGGTACACAAGCAGTCATACAAGCACACACACACACACACACACACACACACACACTAAATAAATAACTTTTTTTAAAAGTGGAGAAAAAACTAAGGAACACATCCAAAGGTTACCTCTGGTCTCCACGGGCTCAAGTGCATGAACATGTATATCCTATTATAATGCAATAATAAGATCCTTACCAGATACCAGCCAAACATTGGGAGCATGCATGCTCTGGGGCTTCCTAGCTTCCCATCTGTGAGTCAAAGAAATTTCTATTCTTTATAAATTACCCAGCCTCAGAGACTTTGTTATAGCAATGTAAAACCAGACTAAGATGCTCTTCTCAAAAGAGGAATGTAACTATCAAATGCCATCTTCACAAAGCTAACCCAAAATATCTATTCCCCATAGACCTCCGGCTCAAGCTGTCATTAGTTACCTTCAGAAATGTCCTCACAAAGTGTACTTGCTGTGGTTGCTACTTGTATTCGAGGACAGTTAGTTATACAAGCAACAAACTTGAATTCAGCCCATGTGCAGCAATTGTTTACTAAAAAATAAAGAGCCTTTCACTTAAAGTAATTCCCCACCTTATTATATCAATGGGGTAAATGAACTCCTAGTGAGGAAGTCAGTAATGGCTTTGAACTTCTGGCCACTGCTCAGCCTCTCTGAGGTTGCACCATTGATCTCTAGAACAGGGACGACAATAATACCCATTTAATGACCCAGCATTTTCTCTCTTAAGCATTCCCACAGGAGAAATGAAGCTGTGTTCTCGGAAGGTTTGTGCTCGTGTTCCACCCTACTCAGACAGCACCAACAGTTTGAATTGCTGGATAACAATAAGCAGATTAACAAAGACAGGAACACACCAACGAGAACCTTAACAGAGCTGAAACACAGTGTCCCTGCTGAGATGCCGTACTGGATAGAGGTGCTCGCCTCCAAGCCTGAGGTCCCGAGTTCAAGCCCACTCTTCCCACGACAGAGACAAAAGCTGACTTCTGAAAGTCATCCTGTGACCTTTGGTGTGTGTGTGTGTGTGCACACACACACATATGAAAAGCATTGTGCTAAGTGAAAAAAAAAACCAATAAAACAATACATTGTGTATGATTTCATTTATGTTAAATTCTCCTAAGAACATGACCTATGGCTAGAGGTCACTGGTGGGCTGTCTAGAAAAGGCAAGGGGTGAAACTCTGTAAAAGTACCAATGTTCTGTGTCTGGAAGGCTGTAATGTCAAAATTCATCAGCGTGTGCACCTAAGAGTCTCAAAGGTGTGAACGAAGCCATGGGAAAGTTGATTTCCCCCCCCCCCAAAAAAAACCAATGTTACAGAGTCATTGTAAAGATTAATGAAGTAAGATATACATACACATATATACATGTGGGTGTGAAATATGGATGTGTGTGAGTGTGTGTGTGAGAGAGGGAGACACAGAGAGAGAGAGAGAGAGAGAGAGAGAGAGAGAGAGAGAGAGAGAGAGAGATCTCCCCAAGTTCAGTGCTGTCCCAAAGAAGCTTATACACTAATGGCTGTGACCATGCGCATACCTCACTGGAGCACTAGCTAGAGCCCCCTCAGGGATCCACACTACCACGTGTTCTGCATCTAAATAAAATGGCTCACCAGTAACAAGGTGGATGGCGAAACTTGTAGGTTCCCGCTGAGGCTGATCCTGCTGACAGGTAGCATAAGTCCCACCCATGCCTGGGAAACGGACACCATTTCCCTGAAGAAGCCTGGGGCACCTCCTGCCCTTTTGATTCAGGATCAGGCACACACGTCCATCCAAACCGCCCTCGCCCAGTCACCAAGGCGGTAAAGTCCAGTGTACCTGCCAAGCCTATCCCTTCTGCACCACCCTGGGGCAACTTTATCTAAGTGGGTGCCTGCAGAACCCAGCACCCACCATTAGGAATCCACCACCGATTGTTGTAGGGAGGGCGTTGAGCATCCAATCAATGATCCTGGGAAAACTAGGAGAGGGGTGAAATGGACAGGAGAAGCAAGAAGACACCGGCCCTCCCTCCTGAAGCAAGAAGCTGTATTTTATTTATATATATTATGTCTCGTTGCTGGGCAACCAGGCTTTGGCCCAAGTGGCAGGGAGGAGGGGTCTCCTGCTGCAGTGAGCCGGGGTGACTCACCCTATGTTGTTAGTTCCTCTGGCCTGGTGCAGACATTCAAGTCAGGCCTGGAGACCGACCCACCTGACTGTGGAATTCCCAGATGGAACGGAGCCAGTTCCCAGCGTCTCACCTGCTTGCTGAGAGCCAAGGGAAAGCTCTCGCTCATAACCAGGCGCCTGGCTCTGCGGGCCATTTAACACCTCTAACTTCCTGAAAGGAAAAAAAAAAAAAAAAACAAACAAACGTGAGATGGCATTTCAAAGTCTTTCAGTGTACTTTACGTGCCCTGGTTGATTCATACAGGTACCATTTTCTCCCTTTGGCAATCGGGAAATTATAGTCGCAAGCCAGGTGAACTTCCTCAGTGATGCAAGGTTATCCACGAAGCAGGACTCTGAGCTCTAGCTCCATGACGCACAGCCCCGAATGTATACATTTTCCGTGGCAGGTCGTCCGCTTCACTTGTACTGCCCAGCCGGTCTTGAGCTCTGCGGCTGATGTTCTCCAGGGCACTCTCTCAGAGGGTGGGCAGATAGAAATCCGTAGAATTTTCCCTGACACAGGCTAGAAAGATCCCAACACACAAGTGGGTGTAGTTGCCCTCCTACATCAACCTGCCTGGCCACTGCGGGGCCGTGGGCTAGAAATGCCAGCCCCTTGCTGGATGCCTGAGTCACCCAATAAGGTATCTTAGAAGAACAACTTCATGGTGTCCGATTCTGACTGCTACTGGCTATACAAACTGTGTTTGGGTCAGTGGAAGTTCCAAGACTGGCTGTCATTCCTTGTCCATCCCAGAAACATTTCCAGTGGTACCTAGTGTTCAGGGGAGACAGAACCAAGAGCCACCAAGCCACTCACCCTATAATCTGAATTGATTGATTGACTGATTGATTGATTGATTGATTGATTTTTCGAGATAGGATTTCTCTATGTAGCTCTGGCTGTCCTGGAACTCACTCTGTAGACCATGCTGGTCTCAAACTCAGAAATCTACCTGCCTCTGCCTCTGCCTCTGCCTCTGCCTCT
>NC_034604.1:27402511-27403879 GCF_900095145.1 Mus pahari | reverse complement strand
TCTGCCTCTGCCTCTGCCTCTGCCTCTGCCTCTGCCTCTGCCTCTGCCTCTGCCTCTGCCTCTGCCTCTGCCTCTGCCTCTGCCTCTGCCTCCCAAGCACTGGGATTAAAGATGTGCACCACCACTGCCCGGCCATAAGATGAATTTAAATTCTGTTTGACCAGCCTTCTTATTCATTTTTTAAAATTCTTTTTATTTTTTTAACCTTTATTTTTATGTCATGTGTAATGATGTTTTGCCTGAACATATGTGTACCACATACGTCCTTTGGAGGCCAGAAGAGGGTACCAGATTTCACAGAAGGGTTGAGCTAACTGGGGGTAGGGGGTGGGGTGGTGGTGGTGGAACCCAGGTTCTCTGGAAAAGCAACACGTGTTCTTAACCATCGATCCATCTCTCCAGCCCAGCTCCTTGTCATTCTTACCAACTGGCTCCTGCTTTCTGGATCCAAGTCCTTCAGAACCAAGGTACTCTTGGGCCTGCTGGCCCAATGAGGACTGTTAAAAGTGCATCTCATCCTGCAAGCTTCTGGGACAAGTTTCCGGAGACCTGGGGCTTTACTGGCAGTGGCTGAGCTCCTCCTTGGAGGTTTCCCAAGGCACAAGCTACAACCCAAGGAGGCACAGCTCTGTCTCTGTTCCATGGGGAGGAAACGGACTCACGAAGACGTCTTTACTAAGTCCACCAGATCGATCAGGTTTGCACTACTATAAGGATTATGTGTGAGTGAGTGAGTGTGTGTGTATGTGTGTGTGTGTGTGTGTGCGTGCATGCATATATGTGTGTGTATACATGTGTATGTGTGAGTGAATAACTGTGTTTGTATTGTGTGTGTGCACGTGCAATATCACATACTTTGTGTAGGTACATGTCGAGCTCAGAGGACATCCTTGGCTGTCACTCCTCAGGTATAGTCCAGTTTGGATTTATTGGATTTTTTGTTGTTGTTGTTGTTGTTGTTGTTGTTATGGTTGTTGGTTTTGTGTTTTGTGTTTGAGACAGGGTCTCACTGTAGCCCTGGCCTGCCTGGTACTGACTGTGTAGACCAGGCTGGCTTTGAATTTACATGACTCTGCTTCCCAAGAGATGGGATTAGAGATGTAAGCCCCCACACCTGATGTCTTTGGGCTTTTTGTTTTGTTTTGTTTTTTGTTTGTTTTTTTGTTATTGCTTTTTGTGTGTTTTTTGGTTGGTTGGTTGGTTGGTTGGTTGGTTGGTTGGTTAGTTTTTGAGACAGGGTCTCTCTCTGGCCTGGAGCTAAGTTAAACTGTTAAGCTGGCTGAACACCCACGTGCATACCACCACGCCTCTCTCTCTCTCTCTCTCTCTCTCTCTCTCTCTCTCTCTCTCTCTCTCTCTCTCTCTCTC
>NC_034604.1:27401470-27402500 GCF_900095145.1 Mus pahari | reverse complement strand
CTCAGAAGGCAAGCCCTTTACCAACTGAGCTGTCTCAGAGTGTCTTAGCCTTTATAACTTTATAAAAACATGATTATTTTGGCATATGATTCTGAGTCAAAGAGTTACATCTCAAATTGCCTTTGATACTGACATAGGATATCACATGGTGAGAAATAAAGAGAGTGCTGTATGTGTGTAGCCTCTTCTTACAAAACCTTTAAGATTCAATTGCAAATGTCTCTCCTGATGACCCCACCCAGCCCTAATCAGCTCCCAAAAGCCCACCTCTGAACACCATAACGAGACTCCGTTCCCCCAGCACATACGCACACACTATTTCACATAGTGATTAAATTCTGGCCTGTGAACCCTTAAGAGATACTCCAATCATACCCCAGCCATCCAGCTTCCCCGAGAACCTTATGCATCCACACCATGCACAGCTCCAGCACTGGGGTGTTGGTGCTTGAATACCGCGCCTCTGCCTTGAAGGCATCTTCATTCTGCTTACCTGCCTCCGCCATAGACGGAGGGCGTTTGCTGAATACATAAACGAAGAAATGAGGGCGAGCAAACTAGTTGTATTTTAAAGAGTATGGACCTTTGATATGAGACATCTGGGGCTACTGAATAAGGAAAGGCTAGAATACTCTGGTTTAAGATCTCTTACTCGGATCTCACTTGGCCCTTAGCTCTTAAAAAATAAATAAATAAGTAAACCTGGGGACTGGAGAATGTGACTCAGCTGGTATAATGCTTGACTAGCATGGATAAAGTCCAGGATTCTCTACACAGCAGCACGTTAGCTGGGTGTGGTGCACATACCCGCATACCTGTAATAGAAGTTCAAGCAGGAGGATCCAAAGTTCAAGACCATGCTCATCTACATAGTAAGTTCAAGGCCAGCCTGGGATACATAAGATCCTGTCTCAAAAAAAAAAAAAAAAAAACAGAAACAAAAAGACAAAACCCAAAACAACAACAGAAATTGATCTAGCAAGATGGTTCAGTCAGAGAAGGCACTCGCCACTGACCTAGATGACCTGAG
>NC_034604.1:27377031-27401459 GCF_900095145.1 Mus pahari | reverse complement strand
AAACAAAAAGACAAAACCCAAAACAACAACAGAAATTGATCTAGCAAGATGGTTCAGTCAGAGAAGGCACTCGCCACTGACCTAGATGACCTGAGTTCAATCTGCAGAGCCCACAGGGTGGAAGGAGAGAAACAACTCCCCCAGATTATCCCCTGACTCCCATTTGCATAGCACTCATGTGCACACATACAGAGACCTAAAAATATAATGATAACAAATGTTATAAAACTTAGAAAAATTAACTCAGCTCAAGATCGGTAGTGCGCTCCTATAATCGTAACTCTTGGGAGGCTAAGACAAGAGGATGGCAAGTTTGAGGCGAGATCAGGTCTACACAGCAAGACAACAGGCTATGAACTATATAGCATTGTGGCGGATACTTGCCTAATGTGCCTGGGTTCTAGCTTCAGCAACACATATATAATCGTTTCAGCCTAATCCACCCCCAATAGCCCTAAAATATAGCAAGGTCTATTTTCAAGGTCTTTAGAAACAGACCAGCAGACCATTCTTCAGTGACAGGGTCCTGAGGGAGAGGACCAGGGACGAGAAAATAAAAAGATATGAAAGTTGGGGTCAGGAGATCTTGCATATGTTGACAGCGTATGCTGGGCAAATTTATTAAGAAGCACAGCGTCTTATATATAGTTTACAGTGAGAGAACGGGGCAGACTCGGCACGAAGCTGTCAGACAATGGGATGAAGTCAGCAGGAAGCATCAAGGGTGATGTTAAATGGTAGTAAAAATCAGACCTGAAAAAAAAACGACAACAAAACCAACAGACAAAAACCTCCTCTGCTTTCTAGTAAGCGTCTGATGCGGTTCAAGGAGAACCCGTGGTCCAAAATTACCATATCATGTATCACAAAGCTGCCCAGCAACCACAACAAAGGAAGTCTGCCAAGCGGAAGAGTTCACACAGTTAGAGAAGATACGGTTGGTACAAGTAATCTTAAATTTAACTTAAAGTGTCCCCCACTCTCTTGAGTTGAGGGAATCCCATTCAGTAGTACATATGGAGGGTTCACAGACAGAGTCCAGATATAGAAGGCTGTCCAAGCCACAGTTGTTCATCGTCCCCAAAGGTCTCATAGATGATCACATGGCCCAGAGCTGTGGCTAACAGTCTAAGATGGGATTGAGACTTTCATTTAGAAGATAATAAAACAGGGCATAGCCAATGAGAGAATCCTAGGAAGTTACCTTCATACAGCAATTCAGACCGTTGGTCCATTCAGAGGCACTGAGTTCTTTTTTTTTTTTTAATTTATTTATTATTATTTTCTTTATTTACATTTCAAATGCTATCCCGAAAGTTCCCTATACCCCACCCCCACCCCTGCTCCCTTACCCACCCATTCCTACTACTTGGCCCTGGCCTTCCCCTGTGCTGGGTCATATAAAGTTTACAAGACCAAGGGGCTAGAGGCACTGAGTTCTTTAGAACCATGGAGCATGATTCCATTCTGAAATCAGGGTGCCGGATTTTAATTACATAATGGGAAGCACCCATCCAAGGAGGTAACCCCTGCCTGAATTAATGGATAATATCTGTAGGGCACATTGTTTCTGCCTCCCTTTGTAGGTTTGAAATGCTTTTCAACTTAAATGGTTGGACAATGCATGCATAACTAACATTCAAACAGCAGCAAAGTGTATAAGAAAATAGGTCCTTGCCAGGCGGTGGTGGAGCCTGCCTTATGCCTTTAATCCCAACAATCGGGAGGCAAAGGTCAGTAGATACAGGACAGCCAGGGCTACTCAAAGAAATCCTGTTTCAAAAAACAAAATAAAACAACCAAAAACAACCAAAGAAGTCCTCAGGCTGGAGAGATGGCTGCTCTTCCAGAGGTCCTGAGTTCAATTCCCAGACACCACATGGTGGCTCACAACCATCTGTAATGGGGTCTGATGCCACCTTCTGATGTGTCTGAAGACAGCATCATACTTATACACAAAATAAAATTTAAAAAATTAATAAGTCCTCCTTCTAGCCCCATTCACCACGATCCCCTGTGCATCAAAGCAACACAAACAAGTACTTATTGCTTCTGCAGATCTGGGGTCCATCTCTTGGTCAAATAAGTCAATATAAATCCTAGCAATTGAATCCAGACAGCCTCAGCAGGCTAGCCAGCATTGAGATCTTTTCCACTGCTGCACATAAGGGCAGAGTTAGGGATGTAGCTGAATTAACACAATGCCTAAAGCCCTGGGTTCTTCCCCAGAATAAAGCCGGGCATGGTTGTGAATGCCTGCAGTGGTAAGACTCAGACAGTGGAGCCAAGAGGTTCTGAAGTTCAAGGTCATCCCTTGGCAACCTAAGAAGTTAGGCAAGCCTGGGCTGAGAGCGGGAGGAGGAAGCCGGAAATGCTCTTGTAGACCCTAGTTCATCCTCAGGTTACAACCTATTCATAGGTTATAAAGACATAATTTATAGTTCATATTAATTAAGAATAAAAATAGAACTAAAGAGGACGTGTGTGTGTGTGTGTGTGTGTGTGTGTGAAACTTTTTAGCAATTTAAAACACTTCTTACTGCCAGCTGAGGTTTAAAAGGGAAATTTGAAGGATTCTCAACACAGAGGAAACCTGGGTCGCCAAGGCTGTCTGCCCCGAGCTGCAGATGAAGGGACACGGCTGGCTCATTCCTGCAATAAATGTGCAGGCCTGGCTTCCGAGAAAGTGGCTGGGGCGACTAGTTGGTTAATGGGTAACCCTGCTCCCTCAGTCTGCTTCTTTCCAGCCCTCTGTGTCCCCCTGGAGCAGGACGTGACGCGGTCTGGGGACACTGACTCACAGCTGACTCAGCGCCCGGCGCGCAGCCAGGGGGCGCCTGGCGGAGCCCGCTTCGCCTGCTGCTAGGAGGGGCCTAGCAGCACAGTAGGCACGGAAGGTTGTGGTTCTAAGGCCCATGAAGGGGAGCTCAGATCGCACCTGGGACCGAAGCACAGACTAAGCACACTGCGATGGGACAGTCTCTAGCCATTGGAGGCTAAAGCGCCCATTCTTCTCTCCTCCACTAGTCTGATCCCTAGAGAGCAGCCACGCCCACCGCTCAGTCTATGGTGCATCTTCCGGACCTCTTTCGAGGACCATATGGCCTCTTCACCAATCAAAACCCAAAACTATAATAGTGAGACACACACGCAGACACACACCTCATGCTCCCGCCACCATGAGGACCTGTGCACTGGACATGTGAGCCAAGATGCACGTGAGCTGTATCGTGTACCCCTCCATGAGCCACTTTGGTTGGGTATTTTGTCACGGAAAGGAGAAGAGTAACGACCACACTGATATGGCCACACTCACTAACAAGGGTCATTCTGTCCCAAGACACAGTGGGATGCTTTCATCTGTTTCTTTGCCTGTGACCATCAGGAAACTCTTCAGTATAGCCGTGATGGGTAGTTTTAATTAACCTGGCATAATCTAGAGTCTGTTGGGAAGGGAGTCTCAGGGAGGGACTGTCCACATTAGGCTGGTCCAGCCGTGCTTGTAGGGGATCGTCTTGATTACATCGACTGATGTGGAAGGCCCAGTCTACAAGTGGACAGCATCATCCTATCATCTCACTGGGGGGGGGGGNGGGTCCCAGATTGTGTAAGAGAGGAGATAGCAAGCTGATCATAAACTGTCTCCTGTTCATTGCTCTCTCATTGCTCTTAACGCATATGTGATATGCCGAGCTGCTTCAAGCACCTGCCCCCTTGACTTGCCCACAGCAATGGCTTAGAATCTGGGACTGTGATCCTCTCTTCCTCAAGTGGCTTTTGCCAGGGTATTTGTATCACAGCCACATGTGGTATGCACGTTGGGGTTCAGCTGGGGTTCCCCGTCCTCCATTCCTTCCCTCTCAGGGGGTCCAGATGCTGATGCACACCAGGCTGGAAGGATGAAGAGGAGTCCAGATGGGTGGGGTCTCTAGATCCAGGTCCAGTTGGGAGTGAGTGTGTGTGTGTGTGTGTGTGTGTGTGTGTATGTGGTATCTTAGTGTTGCAGCTCTTTTAGATAAAGGCCTTCTCTAATGATCTTCAGTGAAACAGGACTCTGAGATGCTTGCATGCATACACTTTATTCAGGGTGAACCAGGGATATATATAATATATATATATATATATATATATATATATATATACACACACACACACACACACACACACACACACACACACACACACACACTGTAGAGAGTGGAAAGGGCTTCTTCTCAGGGTGAAGTTCCATTGGCTGAGGCTTAAGGCACTTGGGGTACCTCATTTGCTTGGAGAGGCAGGTCAAGAAGTTGAACCTGTATTTTCCCCAGGTATTATGTGACATCCCTCAGGAAGAGTGAGGGCTGGGATCCCCAGATCAGGCAGAGAAGAGGAAGCCCACTAAAAAAAGGGAATTCTCCATTTTGTGCCCAGCTCAGGAAAACTGTCTGGTAGACTACAACCTTAGTAGTCACAGGAAACAAAACTAATACAGAAGCCGTCAAACTGAATGCCATGACTGCAAACATTCTGGGGATGAAGTTACCTGCTCCTAGTAAGTTCATGAGCTGACAATCCCAGGCACCGGTGTGTCGTCACTTTCCCCCAAGGAGGGTGTCCTGGAGAAGAGGGTTTGGGTGTGGCCACACTTAGAATGCTGCAGAGTAGCAATGGTCTTAGGTCTGTGGCACTAGTCTCCAGGCCTTTTGAATCACGTATTCATCCCAGGCAGGTAGACACCCTTGGCTGCCCTTCTCTGTGTCCCTCTGTCTTTTGAGGCTCTTCCAAGATCCTCTGGTGGTTTGGAAGACTAACTTAACATATTTGAACTCGACTGTACCCGAGTCCATTTCCGTTGCTGTAATAAAATATCCAAAGCTGGTTAATTTACAGAGAGGCTGACTGTGTATGAGTTACTTGTTTTACTGCTGTGACAAAATATCCGACAAAAGCAACTCCTGATCTGAATAAGGATAGCCCCATAGACCCATGTGTTTGGATGCTAGGGAGTGGAACTAGTAAGAGGTGTGGCCTTGTTGGAATGGGTGTGGCCTTGTTGGAGGAAGTGTGTCACTGTGAGGGCGGGCTTTGAGGTGTCCTATGCTCAAACTATGCCCAGTGTAGCACACAGTTCTCCTTCTGCTGCCTGGGAATCAAGATGTAGAGCTCTTGGCTCCTCCAGCATCTTATCTGCCTCAATGCTGTCATGCATCCTGCCATTGTAATCATACCTTTCGGATACTTTACTGGGTTCTATTATTTAGCACCCTTCTCCACCCTTACTCCACCTTAATCCTGTCCATCCTCGAAAGACTACACATGAGAGAAAGAAGGTTAGAAGGAAAGGGGGGCATAGCTCTATTTAGACTACTTTCTACTAATTAGGGGTATCGAGTTCCTAGGAGGAAGTCCAATCTTCATCATCAGGCTATCTCCAACCAGCAAGCCAGCAGTATCAAAGGCAGCAAACTCAACAACAGAATCCAGCAGCACAAGGGGCAGCAGCAGCTGCCCCAGGCCCTCTGGGGGTTCTTTCATTTATACTGTCTCAAGAGGCCCCAGAATTCCAAACTTAAACTATCTACTGCTGGCAAAAATCACACCCCTCCTAGAGCACGAGACAAATCATAGTTAATGGCTGTGCCACAATCTGAAGTATCTCCGTATCCCACACCTGAGATTAACACAAAAACACAATCACATAACATAACTGGGGTTTTAAAGAAACCAAAAATTTCACTACATACCATAATGATAATAGACCAAATCTCTGAAACTGTAAGCCAGCCCCAAGTAAATGTTTTCCTTTAGAAGAGTTGCCCTGGTCATGGTGTCTCTTCACAGCAATAAAGCCCTAAGACACAACTTAAAGAAGAAAAGACTCGTTTTGGCTCAACATTTTTTAAGTTTTTGTTTTATTTTGTGTGTGTGTGTGTGTGTGTGTGTGTGTGTGTGTGTGTTTTGCTTGCACGTATGACTGTGTACCTCTTGAGTCCCTGGTGCTTGAAGACATCATCAGATTCCTCAGAGCTGGAATTACAGATGGCTGTGAGCCACCATGAGAAGGCTGGGGATCAAACCCAGGTCCTCTGGAGGAGCAGCCAGTGCTCCTCGCCACTGAGCTGTATCTCTCCAGTCCTCCTCCATCACAGTAGGGAAGACGTGGCGGCAAGAGCTGGAGGCAGTGGTCACGTCCCATCCATAATTAGGAAGCAAAGAAAGGTGAAGGCTGGTGCTCGGCTTACTTCCTCTTCCTGTTCAGTCCAGGTCCCAGGCCACAGAAGAGTGACACACACTTAGAATGGGTCTCCTACCCCGGTTAACCTAATCTAGCACCTCCTTCCTAGACATGCCTAGAGTTTGTCTTATACCTGATTCCAGGTCCTGTTGCACTGAAAACCAGTATTAACCATCACACTCTGATGCATGGTTCTGGCAGTTGGTGAGTCCCAGAGTACAGGGCTGGCATTTGGTGGGAGGCTCATCCTCCAGTGTAACATGGCCAGACAGTGCAAATGTGCTGGGAAAGGCACTTTCATGACAAAGCTGGTATCTCAGGAACCCCTTCACCTGGTAGTCCTTGGAAGCAGAGCCCTGATGACCCAGTCACGCCTCAGAGATCCTACCTCTAACACAATTTATATAAAGGTAAGAGAGATTATGAGAGAGAGACTAGAAGGAAAGGAGAAAAGGAGAGAGGGGAAGACGGAGAAGGAGACCTTTTGAGTTAAATAAGACCTTTCTCTTTAAATAAGACAATTGGGGAAGGGGATCAAGCTTGAAAAACAGTAACACTTATTTTAGCAAGAGAGCAACTAAAATCTAAAGTACACGCTCTTCTATCCAAATTAAAAGGCATTAAAGAATAAACCATAATATTGGGAAGGGGGGAAACGCAAACACAAGATACAGTACATCTAAACACCTTGAAATTATAATTTAAGGGTAAAAGTTGAAAAATTATGCTGTTTTAGCTAGAGATGAAGTGCACCTTGTTTCCTGTTTCTCCCAAACAGAACCAGCTTACGATTTAATCACGCCTCAAAGCTTTTCTCTCAATACAAAGCAACCACTAAATACACACAAACTTATTACTTGGTAATAATTTCCTTGGCTTATCCAACGTGCAATGCACACAACTTGAAAGATTACAATTTGGGGTGAGTGTACACAAACTGAAAAACCACAACTCCCAAGTTTCAAAATTTGCTCTTAAACCACAGGACACACAGGTCATTTTTACTTCTCAGGATGTTAACACTGTCATTTAATCATCAGATTTCTTTAGAATGACAAGAATTGTCAGTTGCCAATCTGAATGGACTAGAACTGGAGATACAACTTCATTCAAAATACTTCATTTCTTAATGGCTGAGTAAGGTCACTACATTTGTTCAAGTGTTCAGTACCTAACAACCTATCAAATGCAACGAGCCTAAATTAAATGTCATAACATCCTAATTACTTCAGTATAAGTCATTCATAGCCCAAAGTCTGAAGAATGACCAAAATCAGATTTTTATAACTATAAATGTGATCCAAGTGTGTCCACTACTAGTTTTTTCGAAAGAAATATGCTATAAATAAACAAACTACAACTGCTCACTGATATGTATGGACTCCCTAGATGTCTCATTGGGCTTAATTATAGACCACTCACAATAACAGCTTTTTAGTATCAAGTGTAGCATGAGATTAAGCCACTTTAGCTCTTGCACATACATGTTGCACTTCTGACTGATAATGGAGAAAAATTTGCATCATTACACTGTCAAGCTAAGCTGCATCCATTCTTTTAAATGTTGTCAATATTACCCTTGTTTTCAGACTTCACAGTTTCAACTTTTGGTACACTGGCAGTCTTCGAATATACCACCTCATTATTTTCATCTTCATATTCTTCCACACCACAAGAAGAGCCTTCCTCCGCTTCCTTCAACCATTTAATAAATGGCTCTGCTTTGACACGAATCTCTTTGGCAAGTTCTTTTGAGATGTATTTCTTAGAGGCCTTTTCTGACCAGCTGATAATGACCTCCTCTTCTAAAAGATCATACATCGCCTTCAAGATACGTGGAATCTTGGCGATCGGCTGAGCTTCATGCGTTGCTACCACACATTCCCAACCATGAAGAAGGTACCGCTGAGCCTTTTTGTTGTTATGACAACATCTTAGAAAATGGCGTCTGTATTTCTTGACCTGCTCCCTTATCTTCTCATCAAAGAGAACCTCTGTCAAACAAGAGGCCCCTGGCTTTTACATCCAGCCTTTCTGCCCCAGCCACAATTTCTTTATCAGGTGAATCAATAATGCCCTCTTCTTTCTTTTTCTTAACCAAACCAAACAGGATGCTCACACACTCTTCCACAATTCTTTCCAAATCCTTGCTAAGTGTCAGACCTTTCGCATGGTCACTGATTTCATCCATTCTGCACCTTTGGGCTTCCTCAGCTGTATCCTCCCCCCCCCCCAGTCATCATTTTCCTCTTCTTCCACAGCATGTGGAGGACTAATTTCACTTGGTGATGGAGATGGTGGTGTCTCACTGGTGGATACGGAGCCATTTTCCTTGTCCTTTCCCTTTCTATTCTTTCTTTCTTTCTTTCTTTCTTTCTTTCTTTCTTTCTTTCTTTCTTTCTTTCTTTCTTTCTTTCTTTCTTTCTTTCCTGTACCAGAGGCGGGTCTTTGAGGATGAATGTACAGTTTATGATGCGTGTCAAGCATGCCTCGGTACCCACAGGCTTTACAAGAATTGCCTGTTGTTTGCTTCTTGGGATTGACATGCAGATCTGTTTTGGGATTCTCACACTCAGGATAGAGAACACATTTTTTTTTTAAACATTTATTTATTTATTTATTATATTTAAGTACACTGTAGCTGACTTCAGACACTCCAGAAGAGGGCGTCAGATCTTGTTACGGATGGTTGTGAGCCACTGCTTGTGGACGTTGTACATCGTGGTGCGCACTAGGCTCCGCACCACGATGTACAACGTCCACAAGCAGGCAAGAGTTCTCGGTCTCTGACATGAAAAAAATTTTGCCACTGAGGCTGTATGCTATGTTTCCCCGATACAGGCTGTGCAACAACTCATTTTCGTCAAATAAAGACATAAACCCAACGCAGATTGCCCAGGACTGGGAGGAAGAGGCGCTGGAAATGCGGTCCGGAGCGGCAGGGCCGTCGGCTAGGCAGGTGCTGCCACCGAGCAGAGCCGCGGGAGGGAATGTCCCAGCAACATCCGTGTCCCTCCAGCAGCGCCAAACCTGGCAACCTCTGGAATGTTCTCGCTCTGACTGAGAAGGCGACTTCGTGGCGTGGCAATAATGAAGTCCACCTTGAAGGATATGTTTAAAGGGAGCTGTTTCTTCCCTTTCTGAAACTTGAAAACCACGTTAAATACTTCTGCGTGTCCTGGGGCAATTGAAAAACAACTTAACCCTTCCATTTCTGAACGCCTCTGTGTCCACTGGAGTCAAAGCCCACCCCGGTCCTTGATTCCTGTCAGCAGAGCTGTGTCTAAGGCAGGCCACACTCACATTGGCTCACATCTTAAGATCATAGGTAGGATGAAATTTGCCAACTTTGTATCTTGCCACATATGCACACAGATGGACAAGCTGTCTTTCGTTGGCTTCTGGACAAGTTTCCATCTTTATTACTTTGTTCTGCAGTTTCATTAAAGCCATGATAGAAACTTGATGTATTCAATCAAAAGTCTTGAGATAGGAAATATTTCCTTATTGGCACAACTTTGGGAGGATCTAACAGAATGATCTATGCAGCGTACAGGGCTGGAGACAGTTGCCACTGTGTGCCTCTCTTCCTTCAGTCAGGCTACTTCAGTTATAGCTTTTTGTTATTGTTGCTTGTTTGTTGGGGTGTTAAATTAATGTTTATTAGCTTACTTGCATGTATATGCATCACATGGATGCAGTACTGTGATAACCGGCAGGGGGCCTTGGATCCCGTATAAGTGGAGTTACAGATGGCTGTGAACCACCTTGTGGGTGCTGTGAATTAAACCTGTGCTCGTAACTGCTGAGCCATCTATCCTGCCTGGTTTAGGAAGATTTTTTTTTAAGACAATATTTCATTGCATATTGGGGCTGGGGAGATGGCTCAGTTAGTAAAGCGCTTGTTTTGCAAGTATGATGACCTAAGTTCAGTCTCTGGAACCCATGATATAAAACTGGGTGTGTGGGGTGGTATGCACGTGTTATCCCTGAGCTGTCAGTGTGGAGACAAGCAGATTCACGGGGTTCACTAGCCAGTCAGTCTAGTCAAAGTTCCAAACCAGTGAGAGACCTTGTCTCAACAACAACAACAAAAATCCAAAACCAAACCAAAACAAAAACCCTGTACTCATATTGTCTTTTGTTGGCCAAGGCTGTCCTCTGGCTTCTACAGAAATGCATTTGTGCTCACATGCACTCAATAAAAATGATGAAATAAAAAATGAAAACAAATGACAACATCCAATGAAATTAAAAGCTAAGTAGACCAGCTGTGCATCACAGTGGGCATGCATATTTTTGTGCAGCCGTCTGGAAAGCGTTTTGACCTTTAAAATATGGTGTGAACGTAAACATGAAATCACTGCATGATTCATCAAACCCTCTCCTAGATATTTACCTAAAAGAAATGAAAACGTGTGCCTACCCAAAACCCGACACACTCGTGTCCTAGCACCTGTATTTAAAGCATCTGCATTTAATAGGAGCCAAGAACTCGTAAATGGGTAGCTGAACCGAGCCGCATTCATGTCGTGGAGCAACTCAGCAGTAAGAAGGGACCAGCAGAAGCGACGGAGGCAAGTGAAAATGGTGTTTCTTAAGAAGTCCACTTATGCCACATAACACAGGGGTAGAAATCAGGTCATGGTAGTCAAGGGCAGGGCATTTAACACTATGGGATTCTGATCCCTAGCTGAGAAGTTTCAGACGACAGCCTTTCTCACTGCCTTCCAAATTTTTCCTTTCCCTTTTACTCTTTGTATGTCTTTCTTCTCATAAGGTGAGTTCAAGGCTCTGCTCAGGAAATATCAAGTGGCTTGCCCTTCACTGTCCCCCCTCCCTGCCCCCTCAAAGTCTTGCTGCTATATTTGCAGTAGATCTGGCTGAACTGGGGTGCGATTGAGAGAGACACTCTCGGCAAGGGGGGATCAGAGGCTGACTCCACCCAGGACCTCAACCCGCGACAGTATATAGCTGCAGTAGAGTCGTGCACCGTTCCCTGCCAGCAACTGGCAAAAAGGCTCACCGCCCTTGACATGCTACTGGCAGCTAGCACAGAACACCAAACAGAGTCCCCAGGAGGTCTAAAGTCAAGGGCTCTGCTGAGGAAGTGTAAGGATCTCCACCAGGCAGCCTGCCAGGCCTGCATGACTCCCCAGCAATGAACACATCAGCACACGGCAATTCCCAAGCTTCCTTCGGGATTTGGACGTTGCCACCTCGGGCAGAGTCCATCCTGCAGGTTGGGGTTAGCATGTGCATCCTGCCAGGCTTGCCAGAGAACTGACCTTTTGAACGAAGTCGGAAGTCGTGGAAGCCGAGGGAAGCCTCGTGTCCACTGGACATCCTTTGGTATTTGGTAGGGTAGGAAAAAGGCGGCTGCTGACTTGTAGGGGGTCACATCTGGAGCAAGAACACTTGCAACAAGCAAGCGCTTATTTCACAAGTTCCTGAAAAGTTGGGTAGAGCCGTTGCATAGAAACAAAAAAAGTTCTCCAGAGTGCACAAGCAGATGCTTGTATGGCATTTGGCCTTTAATGCCTGAGTGACCAGGAACTCGGTGCCCCTTTTCTAGGCAGCCACCACAGTCGCTTGCAGACAGCTACTGGCTCTTCGCTTCCCACAAGTTTATTTCTGAGTACCTCACACTCCATCTCACCGCCCATCTCAGTACTTTCCTACTTCCTGTCTTGGGAGCCTCCCACCTTACCTCCAGTGGTGGTGGGGAGGAACACTCGGGTGTCTGTGTCACCTCTCTTCCCCCTTCAGTTTTCTAAATACAGCCGCACACCTAATCAGTTTACTAAGATCTTATTCCTCGGTACCAAGATGGAAAAATCTAATTGGCTCCCTGGGTCAAAGACTATCCTCCCGGGCCCAAGTTAAATGAACCCCTTGGAGCCAAGCTCCCCCATTCTGAGCGAGGACTTTGTGGAGCAGCAAGGTCAGCAAGAGCATTAGGGCAGGGAAAAGATGGGAGTTTCCCTGCGACAGCTAGTCACAACGAAGGAAGGAAGGCGCTTAGGGAACCCTGGCAGCTTGCAAAACGCAGCATCTGCAGCGCTCTTTTCCAGACTTCTCAGTCGCGAGCTTCTGGCAGTTTTCCCGAGTCACTCCTTTCTCTCGTTGGCTCACAAAGTGGCCAGCTGAGTCAGAAGCCTGTTCTAGTACAGGCCTGCCTCCCACCAACGCCATCAATCTGGACAAGTAAGGAAGACTTCTGAGTCCCCTCCTGTCAAATAGAGGGGACATCTTATCACTGATGGCATCCTAGATTGGTGATGTATGTAATTATTTTCGAGTGTGCAACCCACGAACAAGCTATATCTGTTTGTGGTTGCTGTTGTTTTCGTGTTTGTTTTCTTTTAAGGTTCCCATCCCTCAGTCACTGCGGGCTAAAATGAGACCACATTTGCCAATAAATTTGAACACGCTCGACCCTCTCTTTCTCCCTCCCTTTCTGATAGATAACTCCTTTGGTAGGCAGAGGTGAGTATTGAGCACATGGAGCCTTCCAGAGCTGGAACCAGAAAACCTCTTGTTTGTTTATCTGGGGGAGAGGGAGGTTCGGCACCAAGGGCTAAGCAAATATTTGTGGTTATGGATTAACCTGACTCCCAGACTGACATGGCGGTATCCGGACGAAATTGCAGTTTCTCCTTGGCTCACGCCTGTAAGTCCCCCTCAAGGCAAGACTGTGAAGGACTGTGGAGGAAGGGGTGGGGTGGAAAGTCCCAGTGGGAGGAAGGTCCTTGAGCTAAGGTTCTCCAGGCAGACCGAAGCGTGGGGCCAAGGAAAACGAGGGCCCAAACTCTATCTAGACCAAGGCATGGGTTCCCTACAATCCAGGTGACCCTCTCGACGTGTGAGATTTTGTGGATCAAGTAGACCGCAGCCAAGGATATGGTCTAGAACCATCCTCAGAGCCGCCTTGAAACCCAGAACCCCACTACTTCCCTCTGCCCTGATCTCTAAGGTGGACTATACTATTCCAGAAGCCAACAAAACCAGAGAGTGAGACCAGGAGGGGCTGTGCAGCTGGGATAGGCGGGCCTGCCCACCCGGTCTGGAGGACACTAGAGGCCTTATGGGTTGACCACTGGTTGGGGGCAGGGGTTAAGGTTCCAGAGTTAGGGCCACATAGGCTTGGCCTTGAAGCCAAACTCTGCCCTCCTCTTAGGTGTAGGCTTGTGACAAGCCTCGTATCTCCTCCAAGCCTTTGAGTCCCTTCCCATGAAATGGAGGTGAGAATATTAATGCCTGCCTCTTGTAACAGTGACTGATAAGGGTGTGTGTGTGTGTGTGTGTGTGTGTGTATGTGTGTGTGTGTGTGTTTTCTGGTGTTTGGGATTGGACCCAGAATCTTAAACATGCCAAGTATGTTCTCCCCTACTGATCTGCAACCCTCCAGTATCCTGTACTTGTTGTTTGTTTGTTTGTTTGCTTGCTTGCTTGCTTGCTTGTTTGGAGCATGTGTGGCGGCACACACAACACTAGTGCTAGAGAGCAGAAACAAGTGAATCCCTTGGGCTTGCTGGCCGGCCAGCCTATGTGATGAGTTCCAGGCAGTGAGAGACCTTGTCCCAAAAATTAAGGTGGAAGCCAGGCATGATATCACACCCTTTAGATCTAGTACTCAGGAGGCAGAGGCAGGTGGATCCCTGTGAGTTTAAGACCAGCTTGGTCTACATAGAAGTTCCAGGATAGCCAAAAAGTAGCCAAGGCCATCCCCCCCCCCAAAAAAAAACAAAAACAAACAAAAAAAAACCCAAAAACAAAAAAAGAAAAACAAAACAAAACCTGAAGGGAAAAAAAAATGCAGACAATGACTGGGGAAGGACAAAGGACAGTCAGTCGGATTATCCCTGGTCAACATATGTGCACAAATCTGTGCACACAAGAAAGAGCTTCATGTGGGTTATGATTTGTTTTCCAACAACTCTTTATTTTAAGGCTTTGGGAATCTCTCTCTCTCTCACTCTGTTTTTTTAAAGATTTATTTATTTATTTTATGTATATGAATACACTATTGCTCTCTTCAGACACACCAGAAAAGGGCATCAGATCCCATTACAGATGGCTATGAGCCACCATGTGGCTGTTGGGATTTGAACTCAAGACCTCTGGAAGAGCACTCAGTGCTCTTAACCACTGAGCCATCTCTCCTGCCCTTCCAACAACTCTTTATGAGAACTGAGGCATGGAGCAGGTAAACATCTTGTTAAATATCTCTCTCTCTCTCTCTCTCTCTCTCTCTCTCTCTCTCTCTCTCTCTCTCTCTCTCCCTCCAGTAGGAAATGGAATTTGCCCCAGGCAATGACTTTTTTTTTTTGCTTTCAGGTACCTAGAGTAAGCCTAGCTCTAAAGGCCACGAGACTGTCTGTGGACCATGAACCCCACTCCCAGACCCAGCTTCCACACAGACAACGAGCACACAAACATGTCCTTTACTCCCTTCCTTTCTTGCTTGCTGTGTGTGTGTGTGTGTGTGTGTGTGTGTGTGTGTGTGTGTGTGTGTAAGAGATCAACCTCAGACATTTTCTTTAGGAGCTATTTACTTTGCTTTTGAGACAGGGCCTCCGGATGGCCTGGAGCTAGAGCTCGTCATCTGGAGCTGGTCAAGCAGGCTATTGTGGCTGGCCAGCCAGCAATCCACGGGATCTGCTTATCTCTCTGCCTCCCCGGTCCTGGGATTACAAGAACATGCCTCAGACACCTAGATTTCTGTTTTAACTTTCTATGGGTTCTGGGGATCATTCTTAAGTCTTAAAGGATGCAAAGAAAGGGCTTTATTGACTAAGCTCTCGCCCCTGCTCAGGGATGGCTGTTTCATTCTACTTTGGGAGGAACTGTGTGTGTGGGGGGGGGGGAGCAGCTCAGCTGTGTGTATCCTTGGAGCTTAGAAGTTCTCCTCAGACAGGTGTCAGCAGCTCCAAGATGTGGCAATTCAGAGTCTTCCTGCTGCTCATGATCACCTGGGGAATTTCTAGCATACTAGCCCATCCCGGTAAGTCTGTCTCCGCCTCATTGCAAGACCCCCAGAGCCTCCACGGGGCTTTCCAAGGCACAGGCACAAATGACCTCTCTAGAGCTGTCCCCGCTACCTCTTGAACTGTGTTCTTCTTTATTGCCCTATCTACCTACCAAGCCCCTTTCTAGTCTGCCCCGCCCACCAGCTCTCTGCTGCCTTAGCCCTTCCTCTATGCTCACCTCTAAAGCCCCTAACGCACCTTCTGACTCGGCCCTTCCCTCTTAGCTGTTTTCCTACCTGACAGATGTCTCTGAGAGCCTTGGAGACACCGAGTGATATCTTTCTGTTCTCCACCTGTTCTTCCCCTGATGGAGGGGAAGAGATGGGGACTAAATAATAGAGGCCGTGGGAAATGAAGGTGAGGCAGGAAGGGCTCGCTCAGCTACGCTGGGAGAGATGGAAGATAGATTCCGTTTAGCAGTCTTATTCTTTCATTGCTGTTTATGTATTATTAGACAACATTATGCAAGGCTATTTTCACGCACATATGACTTTGCAGTTTGAATGCAGCAGCAGGCTCCGGCGTTGCCCCTAAGCACTTCGTTCTGCACAAAGACACCATGTTGGGTATACTAGGCATGTCCTGAAAGGAAGTCTGTCTATCTGTTTCAGAGCTCATACTCTGCAAGATCCAAACTGCTGTTCTCCCGGGGGGACCTGGGACCAGAGCATAAAAGCAGGTCCCAGCATACCTCCTGGGAATTAGAATAAGACAGGAGAGATCGGGCTGAGTCCTTCCCAGGTTCTCTCTGGCTGGGTTCTCCTGATCCCTCTCGGCCCCTCTTGGGTCCCTCTACCACATTGACTCCCATCCCAAACCAGACCCAGTGTTCTCCAGCAGCGAGCACGCCCACCAGGTACTTCGGGTCAGACGTGCCAACAGCTTCCTGGAGGAGATGCGGCCAGGCAGCCTGGAACGGGAGTGTATGGAGGAGATCTGTGACTTCGAGGAGGCTCAGGAGATTTTCCAAAATGTGGAAGAAACAGTAAGGTCACAAGGCTAGGTGCAGAGGGTGGGCTGGTAGCTGGATGGGACCTAGAGGAGCAGTAGGCATGGCTACTGCCATTGAGGTCCTTTTTGGAGTCATAAGAGCTTGTTTGTCATGTGGGTGCTGATCTTGTTTAAGGGCTTGATCAGGGCACAGGGGAACTGAACCAGGAAGAGAGAGTCTGGGCAGCCCTCCAGTGGCCACTACTGCCTGTCTCTGTCCCTCCCTCCCTGTGATCAGGTGATCTTTCTCCCCTTCACACTGACCTACATCTTATGTTTGGGGGAGGGGTGATCAAAACCCTTTTCAAAAAAATACTTTTTAAAAAATGTATTTTATGGGGCTGGAGAGATGGCTCACAGGTAAAGAGCACTGACTGTTCTTCCAGAGGTCCTGAATTCTATTCTTAGCAACCACATGGTGGCTCACAACCACCTGTAATGGGATCTGTTGCCTTCTTCTGGTGTGTCTGAAGACAGCAACAGTGTATTCATAAGCATTAAATAAATAAATAAATAAATAAATGAAATGAAATGAAATGAAATGAAATGAAAAATTTAAAAGATAGGTAAACATTTTTTAAAATTTTATTTTAGCCAGGCAGTGGTGGCACATGCCTTTAATCCCAGCACTTGGGAGGCAGAGACAGGCGAATTTCTGAGTTCAAGGCCAGCCTGGTCTACAGAGTGAGTTCCAGGACAGCCTGGACTATACAGAGAAACCCTGTCTCAAAAAAAAAAAAAAAAAAAATTGATGTATGAGTCTTCTACCTGCATGTTCACCTGCATTCCAAAAGAAGGCATCAGATCCCATTACAGGTGGTTGTGAGCCACCATGTGGTTGGTGCTGGGAACTGAACTCAGGACCTCAGAACAGCCAGTGCTCTTAAGGCTGAAGCATCTCTCCATCCCTCTTTAGTGTTTGTCTCCATGGGGCACTCTGGGCCTCAGTTAGTTTCCAGGAGGGGGATGATAGGGCTGAAGGAGGCAGAATAGCCTGTGAGGGATTTAGGTGCTTTCCGCAGAGGACGCTGCTTTGAGGGTAGATGACCCCGTGGGCAGAGCTGCGTGGAAAGGGGTGTTGCGGAGTGGGCAGCAAGGAGCACTACGACAGACGTTTGTCTGGAAGCCCTCCCCACTCCTAGACACCTCATATTCAGGAGGAGGGAATACCTTGTGGGCTTCCCCTAGCTAGCCAGGCTGGGCCCTGACGCTCTACCCTCTCTCCCCCGACAGCTGGCCTTCTGGATCAAGTACTTCGGTGAGTGAGCTCTAAGCACCTGGATAGGTAGTTCAAGCTTATCCAGGGTCAGTGGAGGTTGGGGAGGAAAATGAAGGCATCCACATCTTCTCCTGCCCCATCCTGCTGTCTTTTGCAGACGGTGACCAGTGCTCGGCTCCGCCCTTGGACCACCAATGCGACAGCCCATGCTGCGGGCATGGCACATGCATCGACGGCATGAGCAGCTTCAGCTGCAGCTGCGATAAGGGCTGGGAGGGCAAGTTCTGTCAGCAGGGTGAGAGGACCTCAGCGAGGCAGCAAAGTGGGCTGAGTGGGGAATCTGGACCGGTAGGGCCACCACGAGCTGTCTGCACTCTCCTGTCTCGCAGAGCTGCGTTTCCAGGACTGTCGAGTGAACAATGGTGGCTGCTTGCACTACTGCCTGGAGGAGAGCAATGGGAGGCGCTGCGCTTGTGCCCCGGGCTATGAGCTGGCAGATGACCACATGCACTGCAAGTCCATTGGTGAGTCAAGGCGGGAGAGCAAGCACATCTTGGGGACCCAAGACAGGTGGACATACCACACCTTTCCCGGACCTTATAGGTGCTGTCAGTCTTCAGGCACCCATAGACATACCCGGGAGCACAACTGCTTATCTGTCTCTGTGTCTGTCTGTCTCTCTGCCTCTACCATCCCCTCGCTAACCTAGGAACTAAGTCATCAGTGTCACGCACACACACACACACACACACACACACACACACACTGAGCTAACCTAGGAACTAAGTCATCAGTGTCTTCCTCGGTCTATCCTCCCGGATGTATTACTTCCTCACAGAACTGTGGTTTTTTAAGATTTTCCTTGAGTTTTTATTTGGAATGAATTTACTAACGTGCAGTTTAAGTCAGGATTTCACAGGTCTTGGATGGTGCTCAGTGTGATTTCCTGGCCATGGCTCTTGTCAACCTTTGGACTTCTTTTGTTTCAATACTAGAGGTTGAACCTAGGGCGTGGCCACATACTAAGCAGATGTTCTTTCCAGCTGTGGTCATCTTTCTACTCTCCTTTGTCCTCCTTTTCTGGTTTGAGACAAGGTTTCAATTAAGTCACCCAGATTGGTCTTAACCAACTCTGTAGTCCAAGCAGGCTTTGAATTTGTCATCCTCCTGCCTCAGCCTCCCCACTACCAAGGATTACAACAGGCCTGTGTCACCAGGCTTGGTTCTTGGAACATTTTAAGATTTATTTTCTTTTACCGAAAGTAGATTTTTCCCCTTTAAAACTTTAGTAAAGTGCTATATTGATTAGAACTTAAATATTAAGAGTTTTAAATTAAAAATATTGTACATATAATCTGTGTAAAATGTGTATAACCTGTTTTTTTTTAAAAAATGGCCTGTTTTCACACAACATATTCTGATTACAGTCTCTCCTCCCCTCCTCCTCTCAGTTCATCCCCACCTACTCTCCCATCTGGATTGACACAGTTTGTGTCTCTCCTTAGAAAACAGGTATCTAAGGAATACTAAAATAAAATAAGATAAATTTTAAAAACCAAAATATGACAAAGCAGAAAATAATAAAGAGAGAGAAAGTCATGGGAAATGCACATAGATGCAGAGACATCTTCACACACGGGAATTCCATAAAATCCCCAAACTGGAAGCCAATGTGCACATGCAGACAACCAACAACAAAAGCCCTGACAACATAATGAAAGACCTAACAAAGATGATCTTGACTCTTCAATTTATGTTGGCCATCTACTGCTCGGGCATGGGGCCAAGCCTTAGAAGTAGGTTGTCTTCCCAGGACAATCCCTTAGGGAGAACTCATGTTTCATTCATAAGTGGCTATCAACAGGAGATAGCTTCTGGGCTAGGAATGGTGTGTGTGTCTTCTTTACCCAGCTGGGACAGACCCATGCCGTCACCACAGTCTCTGTGAGCTCATATGTCGTGTCTCGGCCTTTATACCTTGGTGTCCTCCATCCCCTTTGGCTCTTAAGCTCCTTCTGTCTCCTCTTCTGCAGAGTCCCCTGAACCCCGAGGGGATTTGACGGAGACATCCACTGGAGGACTGGGTACGCCAAGGTCATTCTCTGTATGTTGTCTGACTGTTGGTTTCTCTGTTTGTCTCCTCTGCTGCAGGAGGAAGCTTCTCTGATGACAGCTAAGCAAGGCGCTGATCTATGGGTATAGCAGGACGTCATTAGGAGTCGTTTTATTACTGTGTTCCTTTAGCAGAAGAGTAGTATTTGGTTTTCCCCTAGGTTCCTAGCCTATCCAGTCTCAGGTTTTTGGCCTTGCAAGGGCAACATTGGGTAAGGGTTCTGTCTCATGGAATGGGCCTTTGGCAAAGAGCTCAACTGGTTGTAACCCATTCCTGGTACTGGAAAGTTACTTTGGTGACAAGAGAGTTGGGCTCCTGTTTCCCTTATTATTTGGTGATTTCATTTAGATTGCCTTCATATACGTATATACTATAGGAAACTTCTACTGTGTTAGGTTTCTGTACAGCCCCTCAAATGGCCCTGAGTTTAGCTCTCCCCCACCACATCCCCTCCCTCCATTCCATTTGGCCCTCCCCAGTCCACCCATAACTGTCTATCCTATTCCCCTTTCCTAGGGAGATCTTCACTCCCTGTAGTCCCTTACTCTCTACCTAACCTCTGTGGTTATAGTGATTGCGGCTTGCTTGTCAATGATTTAGCAGCTATCATCCACATTTAAGAGATTACATAGCATATTTGTTTTTCTGGGTCTGGGCTACCTCACTCAGGATGAATTTTTCTAGCTCCATCTATTACTCTGCCAGTTCCATTATCCACTGGCAAACAGCTCGGCTGTTTCCAGTTCTGGCAACAACCTGACGAACAGAGCAGCAATGAATGCTGCCGAGCAAGTGTCTCTGTGGTAGGCTGCAGTGTCCTGGGGTATAGGCCCAAGAGTGGAATAGCTGGATCTTGAGGTAGATCAATTCCCATCTTCCTAAGAAACCGCCACAGTGATTTCCATAGTGACTGAACAAGTTTGCACTCCCACCAGCAATGGATGAGTGCCCCCCTTACTCCACATCCTCAACAGTATGAACTGCCATTTGTTTCATTGATCTTGGACATTCTGATTAGCCTAAGATGAAATTTCAGAGTAGTTTAGATTTGCATTTCCCTGATGACTAAGGATGTTGACAATTTCTTTAAGTGCTTCTCAGCCATTTGTATTTCTACTTTAGAGAATTCTGTTTCAATACATACCCCATTTGTAAATTGGGTTATTTTTTTTCTTGATATCCAGTTTTATTTATTTTTTTTAGTTCTTTACATGTTTTAACTAGCAGCCCTCTAGCAGATGTGTAGTTAGAAAATCTTTTCCTATTCTTTGACTGAATAATGGTGCCCTTTGCCATGCAGAAACTTTTCAGTTTCATGGAGTCCCATTTATTAATGTTGATCTTAGTGCCTGTGCTATTGATGCTCTATTCAGAAAGTCTTTGCCTGTACAAATGAATTCAAGGCTATTCCCCACCTTCTCTTCTATCAGGTTCAGAGTATCATATTTTATGTTAAGGTCTTTGATCCACTCGTAGTTCAGTTGCATAGTAAGCGTTAAATATCGATCTGTTTGTATTCTTCTATAATCAGCCATCCGATCTAACTAGCAACCATTTTTGTCTCTCTTTTCTCACCTAGTGTGATTGAAAGTTTTGCTAGGTATAAAAGTCTGGGCTGGCATCTGTGGTCTCTTAGAGTTTATGGAACATCCATTCAGGCCCTTCTTGCTTTCAGAGAATCCATGGAAAAGCCAGGTGTTATTTAATAGGGTTTCCCTTTCTATGTTACTTGGTCCTTTCCTTTCCAACTTGTAAGATTTGTTGTTGTTTTTGTTGTTGCTATGTGTGTTTATTAGTTTGGTTTACTCTGTGCTGAGGGGAAATCGTTCTGTGGTTCAGGCTATTTGGTGTTCTTTACGCTTCTTGTACCTGGATAGACACCTTCTTTGTGTTAGGATGATTTCTTCTATGATTTTGTTAAAAATAGTTTCCGTGTCTTTGGCCTGTTTCTTCTCCTTCCTCTTATTCCTGGTATTCTTAGATTTGGTCTGTTCATTGTGTCCCAGATTTCTTGAAAGTTTTGCATATATATATATATATATATATATATATATATATATATATATATTATTTGACTGAGGTGCCCACTTCTTCTATCTTGTCTTTATCGTGATTCTGTCTTCCATCTCTTGTACTCTGTTGGTGAGGCTTGCCTCTGAGGTTCCTGTTGGAGTTTTTCATTTTCAGTTTTCTCTGCGTGGGTTTTCTTTATTGATTCCTTTTGCACATCTAAATCTTGAAGTGTTTTCTTCCTCTCATCCCACTGTTTTTGGTCTCATAGATTTCCTTAAGGGATTTATTCATTTCCTCTGTAAGTATCTATAATATATTCATAAAAGGCTGTTTTGAAGACCCTTGCTATAGTGCATTGCTCAGGGCCTGCTGCAGTAGGCGGCTGGGCTTTACTGGAGACATACTGTCCTGGCTGTTATCAGTTGTGTTTTCACACTGGTGTCTACACACAAGGGCTTGGAAAGATCATAATTTGAGGTGAGGATGGTGGTCTCTTCCTTGGTTTCTGTTGCCCTTTCTGGTTCTTAAGAGAGTATGGCAGCTACGGTTGTCTGGTGGTGAGCACTTTTGGGATCCTGCTGGGTGTGGCCACTGGGAGTTCAGGGAGAGTGCCCTGGAGGCTGAGACAACAGGATGGGGTGGTGAGGAAGCCTGTGGGAGAAGATTTTTGTGATCTTCTGGAAATAGGGCTGGGAGCAAGGGGAAACCATAACCAGTGGTTTGCTACAGATATGTGGATGAGACTGGGGAACTGGATTTGGAGCGGAGGAGAGAGATTGAAGATCCAAAGATCACCTGCCTGCTTCTCTTCACCTGCCTGCTTCTCTTCACCTGCCTGCTTCTCTCCATCCTGAGATTATTCTGTTGACACTTCCCAGTGTTCTTCTTTGCTGTTTCTTTCTGGACCTCTTATAATATTCATGCTTATCGACTCTTTTATTTTCTATGTCTGACTTGTTTATTTGTTTGTTTTTGCTTGTTTTAAACAGTCTCACATACCCCAAGCTGGCTTTGAACTCATTGTGTTGCTGGGGATGTCAGATTTTCTTATCCTCTTACTCCGAGTCCTGGGACTATGAGCCTGAACACCAGATTTGTTTGGTGCTTTAAGAATGCCAGGCAAGCCTCTACCGACTGAGCTGTGTCGCCGGCACTGACTTTGAATTCTCGCAGGGAGCTATTTTATGTTATCTTCTAAACCCTATACAGAAATACACTTTTAAACTTCCCAGGTTTTTTTTTTTAATTTTTATTTTATTTTATTTTGTTTTATGTGCATAGGTATTTTACCCACACGCATGCCCATTGACATGGATCCCCCGGAACTGGAGTTACTGACAGTTGTGAGCTGCCATGTGGTTGCTGGGAATTGAACCTGGGTCCTCTAGCGGAACAATCAGTGCTTCCAAATGCTAAACCATTCCTCCATGCCCCAAACTTTGCATTTCAAACTGATTGTATATCTACATCAAGTTTCAAGAAGTTCCCGCAGGCCTGCCTGCCTACGGGCTTTCCCAAAGCCCAGAGTTACTGACAGAAACTTGGTTCAGATCTTTAGGTCTCACCACCTAGGTGGGGGGAGGGAAGCACACCTCCGAGACTGGCGGATGCTCTCAGTTCCCTTCTCGCACACACGAGCAGGATGGGATGAGGAGCTGCCTTCTCTGCAGCCTACAGTCCCGTGGGCCTCTAGCCATGCCACTCTTTGCTATAGAGCTGTCTGTCATCACTTGTTCAAAGTCTCTGGTTCACCTTCTGTAGGGATAGGTCTCGATGGGTGAGAAGAGGGGGAGTGAAGCTATGAGGAGGGCTCTCCCAACCTCCATTGTCAGCTCACACCGTGCCCCACGTGCAGTCATATCTGTACTGCCCTCACCCCAGGGCAACGAAGGACGCCTGAAGGTCACTGTGTGTGCAATCCTGGTTTCTGGGCACGCTGCTGCTGGGAGACTTTTGCTTCTCAGTGTGCCAGGTCAGTTACGACGTCTACCCTCTGGCCGGCTTCTGGCATTTTGCTGCTGCTGGCTCCTCTCCATTCTGCTATTCCTTGCTTGCCCTGCTGCTGTTGATCCACTGCCTCACTAGCAGAGATGCCCAACTAGCATTCAGCACTTACGGGAGCAGACCTTACAGGTCACCGGCCCCCGGATTTCCATGATGTGCCCACTGCTACAGGAAGAGAGGCTTCAACATGACGCTTTCCAAGAATCCGCCAGAGCTGGAGACAGCTCGGTTTGTAAAGAGCTTACAGTCAAGACCAAGGACCCCCCCACACACAGCATCTGCATACAAGCCAACATGGTTGTGTGTGCCTGCAACCTCAGTGTGCTGAGGGGGAGGGCAGAGACAGTGGGATTCACTGGCCAAACAAGCTCTGTACTCAGTGAGAGGTTGTCTCAAAAATAAGGTGTAGAAACAACAAGAAAGACATTCAGCATTGCTCAACATTGATCTTGGCTTCTACATGATTGTGCTACTGTACACACACACACACACACACACACACACACACACACACACTTTTGGGACTGGTGAGTAAGATGGCTCAGAGTTGAGAGTATTTCCTGTTCTTGAAGAGGAGGCTGATTTGATTCCCAGCACCTATATGTCGGCTCACAAATGTCCTTAATTCCAGTTCCAGAGGGTCCAATGACGACTTCTTCTTCTTCTTCTTCTTCTTCTTCTTCTTCTTCTTCTTCTTCTTCTTCTTCTTCTTCTTCTTCTTCTTCTTCTTCTTCTTGGTTTTTCGAGACAGGGTTTCTCTGTATACCCCCTGGCTATCCTGAAACTCATTTTGTAGACCAGGCTGGCCTCGAACTCAGAAATCCACCTGCCTCTGCCTCC
>NC_034604.1:27374979-27376451 GCF_900095145.1 Mus pahari | reverse complement strand
AGAAGAAGAAGAAGAAGAAGAAGAAGAAGAAGAAGAAGAAGAAGAAGAAGAAGAAGAAGAAGAAGAAGGAGTACTTAGCTCCCCTCTAATCTGTCCCCCTACTTTGAGATAGAATCTCATTTTGCTCAGTCTGACCTAAAACTCACTATGTAGCCTAGGATGACCTTCTGCCCTATTTTCCAGAGCTATGATTACAGACGTGTGTTACTATGCCTGGTTTATGCAGTACTGGAAGTCTAACCCAGGGTCTTATGTGTGTTACGAAAGCATTCTGCCAACTGAGTTACATGTTCCTGAACAGTTCATCCCTAGGAGCTTGTTGGCATCCAAACAAGGAGTCTTCCCTTATATATCTTGAGGATGATCACCTGTAGCCCTGGGGTGAATCCAGGATATCTTTAGTTAGGGACACTAAGGTTGTAACGGTGCTTGGCCAACTCTTGCCAGTAGGTGGCACTATTTGATTTTGAGTCCCACGCTGCACTTGAAGCGCCCAGGGTGGCAGCTTAGCCTACAAACAGGAGGTCTGGGGCCTTTACCACTTCTCTTTGACTTTTAGTGAATTTTCCATGTGGGAAACTGGGGAGGCGGATGGAGAAGAAACGCAAGACCCTCAAACGGGACACAGACCCAGAAGATGAACTAGAACCAGACCCAAGGATAGTCAATGGAACGCTGACGAAGCAGGGTGACAGTCCTTGGCAGGTAAGAAGAGACTGTCTCCTGGGACCCCTGCTGACACGAGAGAAGTGGTGCTGCTTGAGGGGTACAGGTGAAGGCTGGTACGGATAGGAATGGGTATGGTCAGGGAAAGGCGTGCATCTTAGTTAGGGCATCGCCGTGACGAAACACCGTGACCAAAGAAACTTGGGGAAACTTAGGGTTTCCGCTTTCACATCGCAGTTGATCATCAGATAAAGTCAGGACAGGGACTCCGGCAAGGCAGGAACATTGAGGCAGGAGTGATGGAGGGGTGCTGCTTACTGGCTTGCTCCCCATGCTAGTTCAGCCTGCTTTGTTATAGAACCCAGGACCACCAGCCCACATGTGGCACCACCCACAATAGGTTGTGCCCTCCCCCATTAATCACAAATTAAGAAAACGCTCCCCAGTTGGATCTTACGGAGGCATTTTCTCAACTGAGGCTTCCTCCTCTCCAATGACTCTAGCTTGTGTCAAGTTGACATAAAAACTACCCAGCATGCTAGGTAGTGTGACACGTGCCTTTAATCTCAGTATTCTGGAGGCAGAGGCAGGCAGATCTCTGAGTTCGAGGCCAGCCTGGTCCATAAAGCAAGCTCCAAGACAGCCAGGGGTACACAGAGAAACCCTGTCTGGAAAAAAAAACCAAAGCTAAACCAAACAAAAACTAGTCAGCAGGGCACAGATGGGAACAAGCAGGAAGAGGAGTTCCAGTGTCAAGGGAGAGAGAGACAGAGAGAGAGAGAGAGAGAGAGAGAGAGAGAGAGAGA
>NC_034604.1:27322716-27374744 GCF_900095145.1 Mus pahari | reverse complement strand
AGAGAGAGACAGAGAGAGAGCTAGCTTGTGTGGGTGGGTGGCAACTAAGGCGGGAACTATGCTTATGGGAAGGGTGGAGCCACAAGGGAGTACAGACAGCAAGCTTCCCTGCTTCAATGCAAAAGCAAACATTTACTTGTTTCTCAGTAAAAGTAAGTGTTTCTCAGTAAATCCCTGGCTCTGGGACAAGGGGCATACCAGTAGTTCGCAAATTTGAGGAGCTCAGAGATTCTGGAAATAGCTCAGTAGGAAGAGAACCAGGATGGCCCTCAGGACAGAGAAGAAGAAAGAGAGAGAGAGAGAGAGAGAGAGAGAGAGAGAGAGAGAGAGAGAGAGCCCCAAGCAGCCCGAACCGCAAAGGCTCCCCAGAGGATGAGAGGCCTGACTCAGTCCCAGCTTTGACATCAGTGTGGCTGAGAGTGACTATAGGAACTGCAGGGGCCGTGTCAGGGAGATTCCCTGACACAGGCTAATTGCCAGACAGTGTCACAAATACAAAACACTGGAAAAAAGACCTTAAGTCCATGTGTACCAGTGGGATCAAGAACCCAGGAGAGTGTTTGGGAGACACTGGAAGCCCCTTCGGATTCCGGGAATTGTCAGAAGCAGTGGAACCTGTTATTTTCAGGCGATCCTTCTGGACTCCAAGAAGAAGCTGGCCTGTGGAGGGGTACTTATCCACGCCTCCTGGGTGCTGACGGCAGCCCACTGCGTGGAGAGCACCAAGAAGCTTACCGTGAGGCTAGGTGAGGGCTGCAGCCAGACAGGAGCAGCCAGAGGCCTGGGGTGGCTCGGGGGAGGCAAGCTTGCCGTCCAAGGGTGGGTGATCCTGGCAACTCCATACTGAGGCTCCGCAGAGGACGCGTGCAGGACAGAGGCGACCATGCTCACACCTGCTCACACTGGGACTCCCGTCAGCTGGGATTTTCTGGTGTTCATCTCGGATCTAGGCCCACACATGTGTGACTGAGCAGGGATCTCCTCACTCCTACTCCTCTGGAGTCAGCTCTAGGTGGGCGTCCGCACCTGGCCATGGTCAGACCTGTGACACTGTGTGAGAGTCACATAGACTGACAGGGTGGAGCTGTGTAACATTGGCCAGCCTTGCTAGCTGCTCCCCTGGGAGTCTGAGGGTTCCCAAATCCAGGCCCTACTCTGTGATAATTTCTGGAGAGGTTTTTAGTAGACATTATACTACAAAGAAGAAAGGTGGGTCAATGGATAGCCTAGTTGTTAAAGTGAATTCTTAGTTTAATTCCAAGTGCCCACGTAGAATCCAGACATAGTATCCAGACATAGTATTTATAGCTAATCCCAGGGCTGGAGATCCAGAAACAAGAGTGTCCCTGGGGCCTGCTGGCCAGCCAGTCTAGCTGAATCTGTGAGCTTTGGCTTCGGTGAGTTCTGCCTCAAATACAAGGTGAAGAGCAATCAAGGAAGAAACCAAACATCGACCCCTAGCCTCTGCACGCACTCTCACACATGCACCCTCACATACATGCATCCTCCACGAATACAAGCACATGCATACATATGCAAGCATGTATGTAACAGAAAAAAAAAAGATGCCCCAAGGATGACAAAATTGATACTTTGTACAACTATTCAGTGTGGACAATGCCCATGGCCCCGGTTCCCAAAACCCTCAGCTGCTGAAGAGGACCTGCCTCTTTTCTGTGGTCCAGATCATTCTTCCTAGCAGTGCCCTGGCCTTGCTGGTGCTCCACCTTGGGTCTTGCTGGTGCTCTTCCTTGGTCCTTGCTGGTGCTCCTCCTTGGTCCTTGCTGATGCTCCCCTTTAGGTCTTGCTGGTGCCCCTCCTTGGTCCTTGCTGGTGCTCCTCTTTGGGTCTTGCTGGTTCTCCTTCTTGGGTCTTGCTAGTGATCCTCCTTGGTCCTCACTGGTGCTCCCCTTTAGGTCTTGCTGGTGCTCCTCCTTGGGTCTTGCTGGTGCTTCTCCTTGGGTCTTGCTGATGCTCCTCCTTGGTCCTTGCTGGTGCTCCCCTTTAAGTCTTGCTGCCCTGGAGACAATCTCTTTGTAATATTGCTCTTTGCTCCATTCCTGTCTCTGCTTGGTCTCGGGTCTACAGGAGTCTCTGGCTTCTCTGTGGCTTCAAACTTCATTTTGCTGTTCTATCTATGAATTCTGGGAGCAGGCTAGTCCCCTGCCCCTTAGGAACAGATGATGCCCTAGGGCCTACCTACTTATGCTTCTTGGCAGGAAGTCTCACATGTGGTAGGGTTCTGAGGCCCAGGGACTCAGCTTCCCCAGGCTATTCTCACAGCATCCTTACCTTGCAGGTGAATATGATCTGCGACGCAGGGACCACTGGGAACTGGACCTGGACATCAAGGAGATCCTCGTCCACCCTAACTATACCCGGAGCAGCAGTGACAATGACATTGCACTGCTCCACCTGGCCCAGCCAGCCACTCTCTCCAAAACCATAGTGCCCGTCTGCCTACCGAACAATGGCCTAGCACAGGAGCTCACTCAGGCTGGCCAGGAGACGGTGGTGACAGGCTGGGGCTATCAAAGCGACAGAGTCAAGGATGGCAGAAGGAACCGCACCTTCATCCTCACCTTCATCCGCATCCCTTTGGTTGCTCGAAATGAGTGCGTGGAGGTCATGGAGAATGTGATCTCCGAGAACATGCTGTGTGCAGGCATCATTGGGGACACGAGAGACGCCTGTGATGGTGACAGTGGGGGGCCCATGGTGGTCTTCTTTCGGGGCACCTGGTTCCTGGTGGGCCTGGTGAGCTGGGGTGAGGGCTGTGGGCACATCAACAACTATGGTGTCTACACCAAAGTGGGCAACTACCTCAAATGGATTCACAGCTACACTGGGGAAAAGGATGCCTCCCTTAAGAGCCAGAACCTGTAGCACCCCTCCCCGCTCATCTCTGGACCCTAGAAGTCACTCTTGGAGTAAGACTGGGCTAGTGAGTACCAAGACAGAGGACATTAAAGGGGCATGCAACAAACATAGCTACCTGAGTGCCTGTCTGTCTTTCCATCCTTTTTATGGGCTATTCTGGAGGTAAGTAACATTAATTGAGCATTTACTATATACCAAGTATATGAAAAGAACCTGCTTAAATCCCAAAGGAGTTGTGTAGAAGATCTAGTGGCATCTAACCTGATATCACTTGTGGGGGTGGGTGGAGGAGATTGATTTAGAGAAAGGAATTTTTTTTAAGTTACTGTAAGAGGCTAATAGAGCCTTTCTCAGGGCCTCAGAAAGAGCCCGTGCTAATTACATCAGAAAAGCTTGCCAGTGACCAGTGGCCAGTGAGGCTCAGAATGGCCATGTGGTGGAGCCAGGATTCAAACCAAGGTCACACTCCCAAACTCAAGGTCACACTCCCAAACTCAAGGTCACACTCCCAAACTCAGCTGCTTCTGCTCTTTATTATCCCTGTGTGTGTGTGTGTGTGCGTGTGCGTGTGCGTGTGCGTGTGCGTGTGTGTGTGTGTGATATATGTATGTTTGGAGACCAGAGGACAACTTCATTTCTCAAGCACTGTCCACTATTTTTGTTTGTTTGTTTTGTTTGTTGACACAGGGTCTCTCAACTGTCCTGAAATCTACCCTGTAGGCTAGGCTGACTGGCCACCAATCCCCACCCCACCCACCCTGGCTTTGACAAGCGGAGACAGAAGATCAGTAGTCCACTGAGGACGTGACCAGATGCCCAGAAGGTGCTCCTCATAGTGTCCTACAGTTTTGTTGAGGAATCTGTTTAATAATGAAGCTGGGTACAGTGGCAGCACCTGTAGTCCCCAATACTGAGGCAGCATTGCTGCAGTCTGAGAAGTGGGGACAGCTTGGGCAACACAGCAAAATCCCTTCCCTTAAAAAGAACAAAAGAGAAGGAATAAGAAAGAGGTAGAGTGTGGAGGACGAACTGAGGAGAGAAGGGGAGAGAAAGGAAGGGAGTCTGTCTTAGGGTTTTATGGCTATCAACAGACACCATGACCAAGGCAACTCTTGTAAGGATAACATTTAATTGGGGCTGGCTTACAGGAGTTCAGTCCATTATCTTCAAGGCAGGAACATGGCAGCATCCAAGCACACATGGTGCAGGAGGAACTGAGAGTTCTACATCTTCATCTGAAGGCTGCTAGCAGAATACTGTCTTCCAGGCAGCTAGGATGAAGGCACTAAAGCACATACCCAGTGTCCAACATGGCCACACATCCTAATCGTGCCACTCCCTGGGCTGAGCATATCGAAACCATCACAGAGTCTAACTAGTGTGGCCCATCTTGCACCCATGGAAGTCCAACACTGGGACGTGGACAACCTCCCGAGTCTACCCCCTGACAGTCCCCGTCTCTCCCTTCTCCAGCAGTCGCCGGTTTCACGTAGCCCCTCGAGAACAGATGGGGCCTTGTGAGCTTGTCCCCGCTGCAGGCTGGAAGGCTCAGTCACAGATCTGGCATAGCTCTGTTGTTTTTAATCTATTAATTATTTGGGGGATAGAGGACACATGCATGGCCTGTCACGTGGGTGGAGGTCAGAAGATGACTTTGGGAGTCACTTCTCTCAAACTCAGGTTGCCAGCTTGGCAGCAAGTGCCCTTACCTGGTGAGCCATCACACTGCCCCCCCCAAAAAGCATAATTAGATGAGACAGGATTTACATGGGGAAAAAAAGCTGAAATAACTGATCAGAAGTCTTAAAATCAGTCCAGCTCTCTGTGAGCCTGATTGGGTTAATGCTTTGGTTGTGACGGTCAATTTTAGTTGTCAATTTGACTGGATTAGGCAATAATCAATCAGTTAGCAGGCGTGTCATTCTAGTTTTGGCTACTATAATAAAAGGCTTGAGGCAGGCCGACTTTATAAAGAAAAGAGATTCATTTAGCTCACCGTACATACATAATAGTAAAACATTTTTTTTAAAGGTTTGCTCATGGGGCTGGTGAGATGGCTCAGCAGTTAAGAGCGCCGACTGCCCTTCCAAAGGTCCTGAGTTCAAATCCCAGCAACCACATGGTGGCTTACAACCATTGGTAATGAAATCTGATGCTCTCTTCTGGAGTGTCTGAACACAGCTACAGTGTACTTACATATAATAAATAAATAAACAGATAGATAGTAGATAGATAGATAGATAGATAGATAGATAGATAGATAGATAGATAGATAGATAGATAGAAACATAAAGATTTGCTCATATTGAAGTAGAATAAAGTAGAAAAGACTTTTATGAGATCCTGATTTACTGATTTCTTTAGTGATTTACTTAAAGCCCTGCTTGCACTGTCTGTTTGTCAAGCATGATGTCACTTGCTACCTGGAACAGAATGACCTGGAGAAAGAGCTGAGAGGTCACTGCCCTTAACAACCTGCTGACTGCCACATGTGACTCTTTAGTCCTTGTTTGCCTACTTCATCTTACAGTTCTAAAGCAAAAATGAGAACACAAGCTGTACCTAGGACTGAAGCCTTCCAGGAGGTATTCTGGCTTTGGTCTCTTGTCAGTGCTGGAGTGCTTACTCAAGAACCATCCAGGCAACAGTGTCACTTCACACAACGGTGTCCCTTCACACAATGGTGTCACTTCACACAACGGTGCCACTTCGCACAGGTACTGGGGATGTTTAAAGGACAGCTTGTGTGGATGTGTAAGTATGAAGCAATATGCTGCTGGTAGTGATAGCTAGCAACCTTGAAAGACAGGGTCACAAGTGGGAGCACAAACAAGCGATTCATAAACCTCCATGTTAGTGTTCTGAGTGGAGTCTCCTAGTTATGTGAGACAAAACCAACAAGGATAGAGAAAATTAGAACAGCAGTGGAAGAGTTAAAATTCCCTTTTGTATCAGTCAGGAAAAAAAAAAAGAATTGTTTTTATTTTTGTAGAGGGTCTCTTTTAGCCCAGGATAGCTCCTACTTGCTATGTTGCTGAAGATGAAATTCTGGTCCTATTTCCAGCACCTACATGCTAGGATTACAGGCATGGGCCAGCATCCCCACTTTATGCAGTTCTCCAGTACTGAAAAGGTGGAGCCCAGGGCTTTGGCCATCTGAGGCCAAGACTCCCACTTCCCTCATAAGTCAGATCCCCAGCACTGCTGTCTCTTGTTGGTTTCATTCCTAGTCCATCCCATTTGTGTTTATAGTTATTATGTATTTATTTTTACTTTTATTCTATCTGTCTGTCTGTCTGTCTGTCTATCCATCTGTCTGTCTGTCTGTCTGTCTATCTATCTATCTATCTATCTATCTACTATCTATCTATCTATCTATCTATCTATCTATCTATCTATCTATCCATCTACCTACCCATCTATCTATCTATAATGCCTGCTCACTTCAGGAAATCCAATGCCTCTGTTCTTCCTGAGCACCTGCACTCTCATGAGAATATCCACACACATACATGTACACATTTAAAAGCCATATAAATTAAACCTAAAACAATTACTCTGGCATTAAAAAGATAGAATGAGAGCCAAGTGACCTTGGACTATGGATGGGATGGACCGTCGGGCCCGGGGTTGGGAAGCTGAACTGGTCCCGGTGCCCAGAGTTCTCTCCTCAGCAGTTCATAACCTGGGGTGTTGCCACAGCACACACGGTAAGGCTAGTCCTGCTGTTGTTGGAACTTAGGGTAGGATGAGTAGAAGCCTGCTACTGATTCTGGCTCTCTCTGTTTCTCTTCTCCCACCCTCCCTTCCCTTCTGTTCCCTTTACTTCTTCTCCTCCTCTGTCCTCTTCCTCTTCCTCCTCCTCCTCCCCACCCCTTATTTTGATATAGGGTTTCTTTGCGTAGCCCTGGCTGTCCTGGAACTCACTCTATAGCCCAGGTGGGTCTTGAACTCTCAGTCTCAGTCCCCAGAATGTTGAGAACACAGGTCTGAGTGATCACTGATGGCTAAAAGTTGGGATTTCATTGCTGTTGCTTGTTTGCTTATTCTTTTGTACATGAGACCCAAATACAAATAGTAGCCTCAACAATAAACACGGGGATAAGTTGCTGCTCTGCCTTAGGGTCTCCCTGACCTGTTTTTGCTTGCTTGTTTGTTTTTGTTTTGTTTTGTTTTCTGTTATGGTTGTTATGTCTATAAATCTACATTCCCTCCTCCCTCCTTCCCTTCCTACTTCCTTCTCTTTCTTCATCTCTCTCTCCCCCCTACTCTCTCTCACCCCCAGATAGGAAGCAAGCATGATAAAAGCTTGTGGTGTTTCCCTTTTTATGTAGAGAGTACTGTGTAATGAGTGTTATCCTATGGGTGCTGCCATTCTGGTATATGTTGCCCGGTGTATGTTATACCAACCTAGATGGTGGTGAACTCACATCGTTGCTTCCATCTTGGTGAGGTTGCCAGCCAAGATGTCTGCCCTCCACATGATTGCCTCCATCTTGGTGAGGTCAATGTTTAATAAAGTAACGAAACAAGACATTAAAAACAAACATTTGAACATAAAATCGTCTTGAGATTAAAGAAATAATAGGAAGTTAGGTGAGGAGGTCATAGAGGCCTCATCCCATCACTTGGGGAACAGAGGCAGGTAGAACTCTGAGTTGAAGGCAGGTATATGTAGTGATTTCCAGGGTTATGTAGAAAGGCCCCTGACCCAACTAATAAGTAAACAGGAAAATAAAGAAATAAATATAATGAACTTGGAATAAAACAAGGGAGAAACAAGGAAGGCCAGTGCTGGGGTCCTGGCTTATGGTGGACGGGGGAATCCTGTGCTAGGGTGCCCGAAGCTCTGGGCTCCATCTTCTGTACTGCATCAACTCGGTATGCTGGCCCCTGTCTGTAACAAGGAGCTGTCCACGGTTGCAGTACTGCCTTTCCCATCTCAGCTGCCCCTCAGGAGCTGTCCACAGTGGCGACACCTTTTCAGCCTCAGCCTACCCCTTTTGGGAAACACCACTGCAGGAGCTGTCCCATAGATGCTGTCCACAGAGGCAGCACCTCCTCTGTGGTCTTACCCCTCCAGACCCTCCCAGCAGCCCCACAGGGATGGCACCTCAGTAAAAGCCAACTGTAGCCAGGGAAGACTTCCTACCTTAACTCATGGACCCGATGCAGGGAAAACAGGGTGAAAAAAAGCCACCAAGCCCTGAGCTTCCCCAAGCTCAGGACTTGAACTCTTACCAGTCCTCACTATGGAAATCTCTGCCCTGAGAAGCTCTGCCCCCTCAGAAATCTTATATAAGAACTGTCTTTTGTCCAGCTCCCTGCCATCTGCTCCCAGAAGCAGAAGGCAGCTATCTCTGGATTCATCCTCCACACCCTGGACCCGCCAATAAATCTTTCATGAGATTTCCTGCTTCTTGTGATTCTCAGTGGAAGAAACCAAGAAGAAAAGAACCAAAGAGAAGGAGTCAGGCTGAGGCTCATGAGTTCTTTAGCTCAGCTGTGGATACCTGTGATGGTTTATATATGCTCTGTCCAGGGAATGGCATGGTTAGAAGGTGTGGCCTTGTTGGAGTAGGTGTGTCACTGTGGGTGTGGGCTATAAGACCCTCATCTTAACTGCATTGAAGTCATTCGTCCACTAGCAGCCTTCAGATGAAGATGTAGAACTCTCAGCTCCTCCTGCACTATGCCTGCCTGGATGCTGCCCTGCTCCCACCTTGATGATGATGGCCTGAACCTCTGAACCTGTAAGCCAGTCCCAATTAAATGTTGTCCTTTATAAGACTTGTCTTGGTCATGTGTCTGTTCACAGCAGTAAAACCATAGCTAAGACAATATCTTCTCCTGAGAAGGCTTCCTCTCAGAGCTATGTGGTTCCTGGGCTCTGGTAAAATTCCCTTCTGTTGGGACACTTTCCAACCTCATATCTATGTGGTTCCTGGCCCCTGTGTCTCGGGATGCCCCTCCATTAGGATGCCTTCTTCCCTCAGAGCTACATGGTTCCTGGGCTTCTGAGTCCCAGAAGACCCTTCCATCTGAGCAGAAACACTTACAGGAGCAGAGTCCTCCAACACCAGGGTTTTATTTTAAAAGACCAAGACCAACCCTCATGAGGTTTCTGGCAAAGGCAGATTCTAGGTGCACCTGGAGGAGACCTGTAGTGCCGGACCATCAGTCATAGGCTGCTAGGCACCAATGGGCAAAGGTAGGGAAGAAATCTTACCAGAAGATTCTACTCTATTCCATTCTCCTCATAATGTAAGAGCCAAAGTTAACCTCTAAGGCCCAAGAACAAGGTAACTCTCCAGAATGCTGGGAGCTGTAGTTCTTGGGAAACAACAAGCTATGTTTTCACCCTAAACAAGTTTGTTTGAATCAACTACACTGGATGTACTTGAACATATGTAGGAGAGAGAAGATTGATTCTGGCTCAGGGTTTCTGGTTATTTCAGTCCACCGTGATGGGAAAGGCATGGCACTGTTTATGACAGTAAGAGCATGTAACAGAGGCTCCTCACATCACAACAGACCCAAATGCAGAGGACAGTCTGTAACTTTCCAAGTCCCTCTTCTAGTGAGTTGTTTCCACCACCTCTCAGATGGTGCTACGGCTCAGGAACAGTTGTTTGAGATGTGAGATGAAGGGCAGGTACTCAACTGTGGCTGTATCATATCCTTCTATAGTTGTCCTCTGTGTGTTGAGCTATGTGTGGGATTCTCAGGTCATCGGGTACCCATGTTTTACTTTGGCAGACATATGAGACCCCTGAGAACTCTGCCTGATGTCCTTGCCAGCCCAAGCTTTGGTTTAGTGTGTGCAGTACCACTCTTAGGTCTTATCTGCACAACCCTGATGGCCCATCAGGATGTGTATCTCACTGGGCTTGATGCTTAATGGTGTATGCCTTTAAAACCAGGATTAGGGAGGCAGCAACAAACAGATCTCTGTGAATTCAAGGCCACCTTGCTCTACATATTGAGTTTCAGAACAGCCAGGGTTATGTAAATAGCTTCTGTCTCAAAAACCTAAAAAAAAAAAAATTGTTATGGGTCTGGGCTCACTCAGAGATATATCTCACCATGACCAGAAATAACTTTTAATAAGAGGAGGCTTTTTGTTTTTAATTAGATACTGGCATTCAGATAGATTTGGGCCAGGTCTGCCTCTGAAAGTGCTCTCAAGCCTTAGTCCCTAGCTATACTCGATTACTTAGTGTCACCTATTGCCACGGCAACAGACCCAAATTGCCGATTACCGAGCATCCATTGCTGTCATGGTAACAGACCTGAACAATCTATTACCTAGACTCCCCTGTTGTAGCATCAGGGCAGAAGACTCCATTGCTGTCATGGCAACAGATCTGATTAGCCCCTAGTATATCATTAGCCCAAGGCTTATAAAGTAAAAATCACGAGATTACATATTTTTAATGCCTACATGTAGATAGGGTCTATTTTTAACATATATGTCTTGGAGTTATCCTAGTCATTTAGCAGAGTAAGCAAATTTGATTACAAAAGCAGAAATAGCAATCTTAGGACCTATTATCTTTCAAGAACAGTTAATTTTACAAGATCAGTCAATTTAAGAATAGTCTTTGTAGTGGACTGGAGAGATGGCTCAGTAGTAGTTAAGAGCAGTTACTGCTCTTACTAAGTTCCTGAGTTCAATTTTCAGCAACCACATGGTGGCTCACAACCAAATGTAATGGGATCTGATGACCTCTTCTGGTGTGTCTGAAGACAGCGACAGTGCACTCATATAAATATAAATAAATAAATCTTTTCTTTAAAAAAGAATAGTCTTTGTAGCCAGGCAGTGGTGGCACATGCCTTTAAGCCCAGCATTTGGGAGGCAGAGGCAGGCAGATTTCTGAGTTTGAGGCCAGCCTGGTCTACAGAGTGAGTTCCAGGACAGACAGGGCTACACAGACACCCTGCCTCAAAACACCAAAAAAGAAAAAAAAAGTCTTTGTTTGAGAAAAAAGGGAAGAAAGCTGCTAGAATTCAGCCTGCACAGGCTGGGACCTTACATGTTGGAGTCTTTATTTTGTTCTTCTTTTTGATCTTCCAAGCATAGTAAGTGTAAATTTTAAAATTATGTTAATCATAACAAGATGAGCATCTCTCTCACCTTTACTGATCACTTAGATGTCCTCTTTCATGAAATGCTTAACCAAGGTCTCTTTATTATTAGCCAGAGTTCTCTAAAGGAACAGAACTGATACTAGAATGAATATATAGACATATGCATACTAAAAGATATATGCATAAAATATATGCATAATTATTAGCATGACTTTCAGGCTATAGTTAGAGTAGTCCAACAATGCTTGTTTCCTGATAGGCTAGGAATCCAGTAGTTGCTCATCCAGAAATCTGATGGCTCAACAGTCTCAAAATGGTACAACAAGTTCTAGAAGATTCCTAGAGGACGGCTGGTCTTCACTCTATTTTGGAATTCCACAGAAGTAGGTTTCTAACAGCAGCAAAAGAATGACTCAGCAGCAGGAGCAATAAACACACCAGTGATTGTGAGAGCAAGAAGGTACAAAAGCAAAACTTACTTTTTTGATGTCCTTTTGTGTGTGAGGCCACCAGAAGTTGTGGACCAGATTTAGGGAGAGGTTTTCCACCTCAAAAGATCCAATCAAAAAAATTCCTCACTGGTGTGCCCAGCTGTTAAGGTTTTAGTTCAGAATGTAGTCAAGTAGACAAGTGGGATTAGCCATCATAATCTCTATTTTCTATATTTAGAGACTATAAAATTGTGTAGTTTTATATATTTTTAAAAATCATCAACAGGACCTTTGAAAAATCTATGCTAGTTGTTTTTTTTTTTTTTGTATTTAAATCTAATCTCATTCTGTGGTTTTTCACAAGCAGAATTCTTTTTTTTTTTTTTAAGATTTATTTATTAATTATATGTAAGTACACTGTAGCTGTCTTCAGACATACCAGAAGAGGGCGTCAGATCTCATTGTGGGTGGTTGTGAGCCACCATGTGGCTGCTGGGATTTGAACTCAGGACCTTCGGAAGAGCAGTCAGTGCTCTTACCCGTTGAGCCATCTCGCCAGCCCACAAGCAGAATTCTTAATAGCAGGTTTGGGTTTTATTTTATTTTCTTTATAGAACTTTTTGTGTCCCATTTTAGAAGTCTTTGCATCCTGGGTCATCAATATTCTTTTATACTTAGAGGGCTAGAGAAATGGCTCAGGGGTTGAGTGTGTGCTGCTCTGCCAGAGGCCCTTAGTTCAGTTTCAATATCTACCTTAGGCAGGTCCTTAGTGCCTGTGACACCAGCTCTGGTGGATTTTATGTACTCTTCTGCTTTCCATGAGCACCTGCACTCACAGCACAGATATACACATAATTTCTTAAAATGAAACCTTTTAAAACAGAATTGGCCAGGGGCATGGTGAGTACATGCTTGTAATCCCAGCACTCAGGAGGTAGGAGGAGGAGGAGGACCAGGAGTTCAAGCCTAGCCTCAGCTACATAGGAAGCTCAAGGTCGGCCTTGGCTACATGAAAACCCACTATAAAAACAAACATACACAAATCCATTCTAAAAGTAGATATACATACATGGGACGATCATTGCTATAAGATGTTTTTGTCATGGGAACCTCCTTCTGGGTTTCACCAAAAGCTTTATTTTCTATCAGACAGGCCTATCTCCCTAAAGCAGGGACTGAGAAAATAGCATGAAATATTGAGGTAGGGTTTATATATTAGTCCCCAAACTGCAAGACTATGGGTTTGTTTGTTTTTTTTTTTTTAAAGGGTTTTTGGTTATGTAGGAACTTGGCAGAACATCTCAAAATAATTTTCAGAACACATCTTATCAGAATGGAAGTTGTAGTATAGGATGTGGAAGATGTCAAATTCCAGAAAATTAGTCAAGCTGTGGTCAAACTCAAGTTTTATAGGAAACAGGAATGAACTTATTTTGACCTTGTAACCAGGTGGCTTTTAATTTTAAGATGGAGTCAGGCTGGTCCATCAGTTTCAGCTCAGTTCTCTTCTGCAAGGTGGTCTGTGGTGGATGGTCCTAGTGCTGTTTGTATTTTGATGTTAATTCCACTTTCTTGGGAGGGATTGCAGACAAGTAGTGAGTGACTCAGGTGACTAAGGAGCCAATCTCTGGGAGAGTAGGAGGGACTTCTGGGTTGGACAGAGGAAGAGAGGAGAGTTAGGCCTTTCAGACAGGGGTAGCAGTCTCCCAGCTTCAATGGCGGATCCATCAGGATTCGCCACTGGAGGATTTAGATTTAATAAGACTTATAAGGATTAGGATTTTAGTTGCTGTGCCCAGCGACTGAGTTACTGTTGTTTCTGAACTAAGTTTGTGTTGTGTTTTCCTTTACGCAGTGGCTTGACCAGGTTCAAGAGAGAAGGTACAGCCGCAGAATGTGGGTTTGCCTAAGATGCACCACAAAGGCCGTGGGGAGATTTAAAGCATGGGGTTGGTGTGGTAACGACCTGCCAGTGGGAACCTAGAGAGTTGGGTAGAGAGATTTTGGAGCTGAGTCAGAGTCTCCACAAGATAAAAACAGATTGGCCATTGCCCTCCATCCGGTACATGGTCAGCCAGGCTGCTGGGGCAGAGGCACAAGCGCAGGAATGTGCCTGTTCTTTTTAATATTTCCATACAGTGGGCAAGTATGTTGTCAGAACTGGACAAAATTTCTTTCTAGCAGGCAGGCAAGTTCTTCCTCTGGCCAGTACCTAGGGTTTTAGCTTTTCCCATTCTTCATCATGGGACTCCTGAGGAAATCTTAATTCTTTGGAGTCCATTGTTTCAATAGATTAGTAGCAAAGGGAAAAGTACTTCCAAATGTGCATGTGGACTAGAATGTGTGTGGGTGCACACATGTCACTGTGTGCATGTTTATGCAAAGGCCAGAGGTTAATGGCAGGTAGCTGAACTCTTCAACTTTGGTCCTCACCTGTCCACAGCAAGCATTTTATTCACTGGGCCACTTCTCCAGCCCTTTCTTGATAACCCCTTTCATTAGCTGGCTTGGTCGTACGTATCTTTAATTACAACACTCAGAAGGCAGAGAAAGATCTCTGAGTTCAAGTTCATCCCAATCTTCATGATGAATTCCAGGCCAGCTAGGACTCCATAGTGAGGCTGTCTCATACAACAAAACTTTCAGGTCTGAGAGATGCTTCAGTTAGTCCAAGAGCTTAAGCCTAACAGTTTGCTACCCAGAATCCAAGTAAAGGGTGGAATCAGCTCTCTGATGTGTACATACAACAGTAAGGGTTTTAAAGGTTTCAGCAAAGTATAATGGTGCGTGCCTTTAATTCTAACACTCAAGAGACAAAGGCTGATAGAGCACTTTGACCTCAAGGCCAGCTCAATCTACACAGCGAATTGCAGGCTACCAAGGTGACATTATAAGACCCTGCCTCAAAAAAAAAATTGTGTGTACACACACACATGAGTGAGCATATGCCAATGGCATTAGATCTCTTAGAACTGGAGTTTCAAGGAGTCTTGTGCTGCCAGACATGGGTGCAGAAATCTAAATTCAAGTTTTTGGCAAGAACAATTGACAATCTTGACCATTTCCCAACCCAATAATTTTTAATTTAGGTATATGTATATGTGAGGGGCTGCACATAAGTCTGTACTCCATATGTCCCTGGTGCTTGCAGAGGCCGGAAGAGAGCATAGGGTGCCCTGAACTGGAATTACAGGCAATCATTGAGCTGCCATGTGGGTACTAGGATCCCAATCCAGGGTCTCTACAAGAGCAAGTGCTTTTAACTGCTGAGCCATGTCTTTAGACCCTTGTCCATGTTCTTTAAAGCATTTGAATTTGACCACCATGCCTGTCTCATTTCATCCATATCCCCTCCTCTTCCTGTAGCCTAAAGGAAAGGAACATAGACCATCCATCACTCAAAAATTCTGACCAGCTTGAGGACATGGAGTGGCATCATGGAAATGCATGTGAATGATGAGAGGATAGTTCTCATGGATACTGGAGATATGTCAAGGTCCTGGGGAGTTGCTCTGACTGTGAGCCTCTTCATAGCAGTGTTAGGGAAAGAAAAGGCCTCACTGGGGAATAGACAAAAGCAGGCACACAGAGGCTGAATGATGTACAGAAGGAACAAAGGTCTGGAAGGGAGTGAGACCCTGCACAGTATATCCTTACCTGTGCCCACTGGCTTAGCAACAGCTGCTTTTTCTCCCAGTCAAGGATACCAGGATGGATTAGCTTTCCTATAGTTCAGTATAGTGAAATATTTTCATATTTGACAGCCCCTGAATCCAACCAGACAGAGAACAGACACTCCTCAAGTAGAAAAAATGGGGGAAATATACTTTGTTGATTAAAAAATATGAAACAAATCAGATTTAAAGCCAGAGCATAATGTTTATTTTTCAGCCTTTCTTCATTTGAATATAATTTTTCTTTCCTAATGGGTAAAGGTTAGTTGTCAATAAGAATAACCAGCACATGTACATTGTGTCTTTTCCTTTTGGGGCTTGGGCTTTGGTTCCTGAGACATGGCTAAAGCCACCAAGAATATAGGGATCATTGGGGAATATGGGACCTACTATGGTATCTCCCTCTGGAAAATGATGAAGAAAACTGAAATCAGCCAGCCCGCCAAGTACTCTTGTTCCTTCAAGATCAAGATGAAGAGATAAGCCTTTAGCATCTAGCACTGCAGTTCCTACATGAAAAGAATATCTTGCAGGGCCTGGACCTAAACTACCATCCTGCCATCACAATCAAGTCTGCCATCAGAAGACTCAGGAACTGAAAGACCAGTAGAAGTGTTATCTGAGACTTGCCTAGCCTGCAATAAATGGGTTAATTTACATAAAAAATACTACCAACCTTTGTGACCCGGAAGTGATTTTGTCTGGAACCAGATGTATCGGCTGGCATTTATTTGTCCTGTGGTCAGTGAATGAAAAACATAAAAAGGAAAGGACATGACTGCTCCTAGGTATGGAGGAAGAGAAAGTTTATTATAGGTATGTGAGAGAGCATAGCCAGAGGCAGACACAGCTCGGATAGTGTAGAGTGGTCATGACCCTGAACTATGTGGGAAAGAGGGAAAGAAAAAGGGGAAGAAGGGAACCAAGTACAGAAGCCAGGAGGCCAAAGGTACAAAGAAGTAAACGTAGGTAACCAACATGTCTGAGTTATACAGGGAACAGCCTTTGGGAGAGAGTTCAGGGTAGATGGTGGGGTATGTCAGCCATATGCTGTAACAGGTATGAACTAAGGGATGCTGGGAGAACCTGGAGTTCAGGCCTGCTTTGAAATGTTTAATAGGCACATCCGCTGCTTGTTGAAACTTAACACCACAGCCCTTTCTTGATAATAAATGAATAAGGGGCAACATAATAATTTATGATGACCTTTTTCTCACATTGGGACACTGTTGTTGGAGACCCAAAAAGCTGGAATGTTGGCCAAGTCCAGGAAGAGCAGGCTGTTTCCCTCGCTGTCTAGGCTGCAGGACCATCTGGGGCTAAGGACATGAAGACAGCAAGTGGGGCAGTTTGCAGTCTTCCATTGATTGGAAATCTGCTGAAACAGATATACATTAGGAACAAAAGGTAAAGTTAGACTTTGGGGACAATTTTTCTTAGGTTTATATTTAAAACTTTTAGGCCCATGGTCCTGGTAGTTGGGGGAGGGGAGTCCCAAAACCAGAGAAAGGGGAAGAGATTCCACCCTCAGAAATGGGCAGGTAGGGAAACAGGCTGTTGGTTGATAGTACTTATCTGAAGTCCATTTGACCTGTGAGAAGTTGATCCATGTCTATACCCTGACACTTACAAGAATTTTTTAAGTTTACAAAAGAGGATTAAGTTTTAGATATATTAGCATTACTACTGTTTGTAATCTGAACTAAAATCCACATTGTAGAAAGAACAGCAGATTCACACCTTTAAGACATAGTGCAAAAGCATGGGACCCAAAATGATTTGGGGGCCATTAACACTCTTTCCTTTATCCAGAACACTGAGTGTATATAGATTAAATAGATTTTTTTTAAAGCATAATTTTTTAAATTTAAAATTTGAAATTTTTAAAGCACTTTTAAATCTCTATTTATAGAAGACAACCAAAGAAAACTTAAAATCTTGAGCTTGTAACTATAATATTAGTCAGTGTTTACCAGAGCTAGATTAGAACTAGCTTATTAGAACTCCATTGGTTAATATTAAAACTCTAAACTTTTGAAGTCTTAATATAAAAATAGCATAGGGAAGGAAAGAAATTTGAAACATTTTTCATTTTTACATGTATCTTAAATGCTTTCTTATACCTTTACAAATTACATTTATGCACTTTCTTAGACCTTTATGACTTATATTTACATACCTTAAAACACTTTATAGACCTTACAAGTTACTTAAACTTTCATAAACTTTATATTTTTTTTTGTCCAATTATTTACCATGAGAAACAGGTAGTTGATTACCGACAGCAGTCATTGTAAGGCAGCTTCCTTTAAATAAAGGGATAGTAAAAAGTTACTTTAAAACCTGTTTTGTGAGCTTATTTCTTTTTTTTAAGTCTGGTAGCAAGGTTTTCAGATGGAGGTCTAGGAAAGTGAGGCCTTAGGCTTGATTCTTTCATATAAACAGAACTGAGAAGACAACTGAAGCCTTGGCTTCTGTCGTTAAACTAACAGATCTGTCACTAGCCCAGTCAGGATAAATTTCATAGGAATAAGCAGGAAGTACAGACCAAATAGCTCCTGAATAGATTAAATGTGACAAGTTTACCAGCTACCTAGACAACCACCTGACAGCTCCTGAGATAATCTTGATTTCACTGGGGGAGGGGTCCCAGTGCAGCATCAGTCCTCGGTTACCAGACCCAGAAGACAGATTTCCCTGTGGCATAGGAACTTGAGGGGCTGGCCTAACTTGTCAACACTAAGTAAGATGATTAACTCTCTAGTGTCCTGCTTGTCCACAGTTTGGACAGGGTCCTTGCAGCGGGTGAAATGAAGAGCAGCTTTTCACCCAGTGTCTGGCTTTGCCACATTTAAAGTAAACTCCAGATAGAGTTCTTTTGTGGCCATCATTTTCTCTGGAAACCTTGGGGTAACTTCTAGGCACTGGGGTCTCTGTCTGTCATAGTAAGTTTTTTCCATTAAACATTTTAAATGCTATGTTCAGCAGATTCCTCAAAGTTTTGAGGACCATTCTCTATCAAGTACATAACTAACAAACTTTGCTTGTTTCTAGTACTTGTTTTAGGCTTAACTTTGAGAACATGTACAGGAGGCTAAATAAAGCTTATTCCAGAAATTTACATTAGTACTTAGCATGACTACTGTATTGTGAACCTGAATAGACCTTAGGAATTTAAAAATCTTATTAAATATACCTTATTTATCAAACATATATTGTTATTTAAATTTTCTAGAAGCTTGAACAGCAAAGACATAAGTAGTCAAATATATATCTTAAATCAGTTTTTGTTAATCTGAGTAGACTTTTATAACCTTAAATTTTTAGTATCATACAAAAATTCTAAAATATTTGGAGACTTCTTGTTACTTCCTGAGTCTAAAATGATACACAATAATAAACGAAAGGATCAGAAGGACTGTTATATCTTACAATTGCTACTTTATGCCAGTGGTCATCTTAAAGATAGTGAAGTTACATGGTATATACCCTTTAACCCTAGTAAAAATGACTGCCAGTCATGTGGCTGCTTATATCTTGATGAGGTCATTAGCTAAGATGGAGGCAAGCCATACAGCTGCTGTTTAAATCATGTTTTCTTAGTAGACCTATTTTTTTTAAAGCAAGAGTTGAATTCAAGTTTTATACAGAGTTGAATCACATATATAGTATGTTATAGCAAATTAAAATTCCTATGTGTAGGTTAGTCATAAGCTTTTTGTTATAAGTTTTAAGCCAAATTTTGTAACAGAATTTATAAATATGGTGTTTATCAAAACGAAGAGTGGGGAAGTAAAAAGGATAAAGATGAATACAATCAAACACATTATATACATATGTGAAATGTTATAATGAAAACCAATTATGTAAACTAATATATGCTAATAAAACACCAAACGCTTTAAATTCATTCTCCAGTGGAATTTATTAGTGCTACCAAGACACTGACAGTTTAAATGTTTTTATTACTTATATGAATGTGCACACATCCTTTTGCTAACTTCAATTTGTTATGAAAACTGCTAGGCTAATGGGAAAGTGTAAATTAAACTGCCCAAATAACTTCATTTTGCCCTAGTTTTAGCTAACTCCATCACAAGCTTCACCCTACTGCTCCCCAACCAAGGCTAAGCACACCCTGATGAGTAGAACATTCTCACACAGCTAAACCTGTAGCTTTAGGAAGGCCACAACATACAACTAACTTTTTGGTTTTCAAGGCAGGGTTTCTCTGTGTAGCCCTGGCTGTCTTGGAACTCACTCTGTAGACTGACCTAGAATTCAGAGATCTGCCTGCCCCCGCCTCCTGAGTACTGGGATTAAAAGCATGTACCATCATCACCAGGCTAATACAAACTTTTTTTCCCCCTGAGACAAGAGTTTCTCCATACAGCTCTGGCTGTCCTGGACTCACTTTGTAGACCAGGCTGGCCTTGAACTCACAGAGGTCCACCTGCCTCTACCTCCTGAGTGCTGGAACTGGTGTAATGACCATGACTAGCTTAAAACAAACTGATAATTAAACCTGTTTTATACAGTGCTGGGGATCAAACTTAGGAATTTGTACTGCTGGGTCTGGTGGTGCATGCTATAAGTCTTATATGAAATAGGTTTTCAATTAAGAATTGTCAGTCACACTGGGTATTGTGGTACATACCTTTAATTTTACCACTCAGGAGGTAGAAGCAGAAGGATCTGAGTTTGAGGCTACCCTGGTCTATATAGTGTGTTCCAGGGCAGCCAGGAACTCACTCTTCAGGTCGGGCCTGACTTCTTCCCTGACTTGGCTTTCAAAAAAGTTTTAACATAGTTGTGTATGACTACACTGGATATCATCCAAAAGACCAGTGCTTACTGACCCACTAGCCTCTGATGGTCTTAATATAAAACTTGTCTGAAGAAATTCTATTTCCACATTATTTTTAGTCAAGACCCCTCTTACTGCTTATGAAATGTGCACCAAAGTCAATTAGAAATCATGCTTCCTGCAAAATCCAAGGGCAGGTGATTAACCCTCTCTTCACTCTCAAACCAGGAGTAATAACTTCTATATCATGAGAAAAATCTCATTGTTAACGGACAATTGGTGTCTATATCATTGCTATTTTTTTATCGATGTGATAAAAAAAAAAGCTTATTTGTGGCTTACAGCTCCAGAGGGTTAGAGTCCACAGTGGCAGAGTAAAGGTGGCAGGTGGCAAACAGGAGCAGCAGCTGAAGGCTCACATCCTGATCTGCAAGCAGGAAACAGAGATATAATTCACAACGGCATGGATCTTTTGGAACCTCAAAGCCCACTCCCCAGTACTATACTTCTTCCAGGAATGAATGCCACACACTTCCTAACTGTCCAGAGACAGGTACCAACTGGGGACCAAATATTCCAGTGCCTTAAACTTAGAGGGGAACATCTCATTCAAACCACCACATTCCCTGGCTCACATAGGCTTATGGCCATGCATAATGCAAAAATGTATTTAGTCCCTACTATCTTCTAGTCTCAAAACAGCTTAACAGAGTCCAAACTTTCTGACACTTAAGGCAATCTTTTAATTGGAAGACCCTGTAAAGTCAAAAGCAAGTTACAAACTTCCAACATACAATGGCACAGAATACATATTGCCATTCCAAAATTGAGGAGTCTAAGTACAGTGAGTCAATACTGCACCAATACAAGGCCAAAACACAGTAGGGCAAACCTCCAAATCCTGTAGCTCCGTGTCTGATGTCAAAGGGCATAGATGGCCCTCCCCCTTTGGCTTTGTTGCCTGTAAGATAGATCAATCAACCCATCTCTCCTGTCTTTCTCTCAGGGTGGTCCCATTTCTTATATGTGGCTCTCCATGGCAGATATCCCATGGCTCTGGCACCTCTAACATCTTGGAGGCGTCAGTGGAACCCAGAATTTACTTCCACAAGCCTGGCCTCCATGGCTTTCCTTAACTGTAGAGGAAGATTCCACAATCCCTTTACACAAGCATCAATTTGACTCTAAAGTCAGAACTGGTTGGATAATATTGTCAAGGTTCAGCTACAATTGGCATGAATCCTGCTTCTCTTGAGTCATTTTTCCTAACAGTTTTTGTTAATTCCTTAGGCCTTTTCCTTTCCTCTTTCATAAGCTGGAACTTCAGCTGGGTGGACTCTTGCCCTGAGGGCATCCATCTGTTCATTTCACTGCAGATCTGGCCTTCCTTAACAGTTATAGTCTCTCTTCCAACTCAAACCTTTGCTTTAACATTAATCTTGTCAGTGTTCTTTTCCTGTCTAAACTCTACATTTTGTACTTCTGCCCTATTTGCTTTTCTTCACTGTAGACCTGCAAAAATGAAATAAAGTGAATAATTCCTAATAACTACACAACAGACTTAGTATTAGGCTGGCTTGAAATCTCCTCAGCCAAAGAAGTTAGTCTACTACTTTTAAATTTAACCCCAGGCAAATTCTTAAGGGCAGAAAGCCACCAAATTCTCTGCCAAATATTGTAACAACGGTGTCCAGGGTATCATATTGATTCCCTCTGAAAACTCTTGTGTGGGGCCTCCAAAGTTCATGCTGTTATTAGTACTGCCTTGCAAGTGCTTTTCTAGTTCAAAGTTCCAAAGGCATGCTGTTCCCCCAAACCACATGGTCAGGTCTGTCACAGCTGATAACCTACTCGTGGTACTAACTTCTATATTACTTTTCTACTGTTGTGATGAAATACCATAGCCAAAGCAACTTATAGGTTTATTTGGGGCTTACAGTTTCAGAGGGTTGAAGTCCACGTTGGCATAGTGAAGGTGGCAGGTTGCAAACAGGAGCAGCAGCTGAAAGCTCACATCTTGAACCACAAGCAGGAAACAAATGGTGATAACTCTAAATGGTGTGAGTCTTTTGAAACCTCAAAGTCCACCTCCAGTAATATATTTCCAGCAAGGTCACAATCCTTCACCTTCTACCAATAGCCACCAACTGCAAACGAAGTATTTAAATGCCCCAGACTTAATGGATATAGTGTATTGGTTTCCTCTGAGATTGACACATTCCATCTCCCAGGGAAGCTCCTTAAAACAGAAAATAAGCTCAAAATAGCTTTAGGAAATTCCTGACATTGACCAGATTCACTAGGTCTCTCCATTCCAGACATAGGCTCAGAGTAGCATTCCCATGAACAAAGATGACTCAGACAAGCCAAGATGCAAAGATTCTGAGACCAAATCAGCTGCTCTGAGGAAGTAGTGATTGACTGAACTGCCTGGAAGGGCCTTAGACCAACTGACGTATGTAATGACACTCTCTAACCTGTTAAGTTTCCAGCTTTTATGAGATGTCATCCATGTTGGGATGATGGGCTGTGATGATGCAGTTGTCTTTTTTTTTTTTTTTAATTTCAAGACAGGGTTTTTCTGTATAGCTCTGGCTGTCCTAGAACTCACTCTGTAGACCAGGCAGAAATTCGCCTGCCTCTGCCTTTCAAGTGCTGAGATTAAAGGCATGTGCCACCACTGCCCAGCTTTGCAGTTGTCTTTGAATCATTTCTCCTGCAGAAAGAAACACCAGTAAAACTCATTGGTTTACTAAGCTGGACTTGAGTGGTATCCATATTTTTTGGTCTGTCGTTGGCTCCCTGTCTGTGGTGAATATACATGTATATGTTGCATCTCTCCAGGAAAATTCTGTCACACAATAACTGGTCTTCAAAAATGTGAAGTAGACTGTTGAAATAGAGCAGTGAAATACTGCTGGGCTGAGCAGGTAATGTGTTTCTTGTGCAAGCCTGACAAAATGAGTTCAATCCCTAGAATCCATGGAAAGGTAGGAGAGAACCAATTCTCCAAAGCTGTCCTCTGATCTTTACATATGTAATGCAGCACCCTTGTGAACATATACATACACAACATACATATGCAATAATGTATTTTAAAATGAGGGATAAATGAAGAAAGCAGAGGAAGCTAGTACATTATTACCTTGTAAGAAATGCAGAAGGGAATCCTTCAAGTTGTAAAGAAAGGATACTAGACATATCAAAGCCATATAAGAACATAAAATTTTCCTATAAGAATAATCACATAAACAAACAAACAAAAAAAACCCCAGCATTAGTGTAATTTTGGTTCACAACTGTTTTTTATTCAACAGTATTTAAAATAGAAAAGCATAAAAAGTTATAAACTTGTTATTGGACACACATGTTATTTGTGACATTGATAATGTAAAAAAGAGGGATATAACTATAAAGCTTTGTATGTGATTGAAATATTAGTTTAGATTGTTGAAACTTTAGGATGTTTCAAGTAAGCCTCATAAAAATCACATAAACAATATACACAAAAAGAAATTAAAGTAAATCACACAAGCCACTATAAATATAAACCACACGCAAACAAACAGTAAGAGAAGAAATGAAGGACCAAAAACTGTAAGACATAGAAAACAACAAAATGGCAAGTGATCCCTTTCCTTTAACAGTTACAGTAGTCACTCTGTCGATGGATTTAATACCCTAATAGAACATACAGCTTAGAATACATTTAAAACTTAAGGTTCAACTATATATTGTATACAAGAGACTTTAGAACCAAATACACTAAAATGCAAGAATGAAAAACATGTCCCATGCAACTACAGTAAAGTAGCACACTGTAAGAGACAAGAATATTATGAAATGAAATAAAGGCCAACTCATCAATTAAGACACAGCAATTATCAACAAAGATATGCCAACTAAAATTGCTAGGTATATGAAGGGAATACTGACAGAGAACTATGGGAAAAATAAGACTGTTCTAAGGTTACAGGTAGAAGGTTACCAACAAGGAAAAAGAACACTTGAACACCTTCACATACTATTTGAACCTCATAACACATATACAGAACAAATTACCCAATAAGCAGAACATACATTTTTCTCAAGTATACATGGAACACTTTGAGGGATATATCAAAGCCACAAAGAACCATAACACATTAAGTGAAATTACAAAACCCACAAACATGTGTAAAATAAATAAGACATTTTTAAACAACTAATGGTTGAAAGAAGAAACCACCAGGAAAATTGGAACATTCCCTGAAACAAATGGAAAAACACTAATACCAGATGTATTGTGCTATGACAAAAGCAACGCTCAAATTCACAGCTCTGCAGCAGAGTCCTCAACAGCCTAACTTTATTCTTCAATGAACAAGGAGAGGAACAAGTAGACAGGACAGAGAAGAGGAAACTAAAAACAAAACAAAAAAACCTAAACAAACAATCAAAAAACTAAAACTACAAACAAATCCAGAACCCAAAGATTGTCTTTCAAATCTCAAAACTGATTAGAACCTTCAGGTAGACTGGCTAGGAAAGGGGGAAAAAAAAATCAAAATGGGGACAACGGGGAGATGGCTCAGCAAATAAAGTGCTTCCTATGCAATCAAGAAACCAGAGCTCAGATCCCCAGAACTCTACCTGGAAAGTGAAAAAGCTAGGCAGGGGTGGGGGCTCTCTATAAATCCTAGGACTTTTAAGAGGCAGAGGTGGGGGATTCCTAGGGCACATGACTAGCCAGTCAGGAGCTCTGTATTCAACTGAGACTGATCAATAAATAGAGATAAAAGATGAGACCTTAACTTTACCCTCCCCCCCACATATATATGTGCACACACTTGCACACAAGTGACTATAAATACACATAGTGATGTACCTTTAAAAGGGTTAGGGACATCATGGCTAGTTTTGCAAGAATAAAAAATACAAAGCACTATAAACTGCATCGCATCAATAGAACCATTAGGTAATAGACAAAATAGAAAAACCACCAACTTTGATTCATGAAGAATTAAAAATTTAAACAGGGAAACCTCTAACTAGTGAGATAACATCTACCCAAATCTTCCCAGTCCAGCAGCTTTAACAGTGTATTCTACCAACCAACACTATTCCTCTGCCCCGCCCCCCCCCTTTTTTTTTTTTGGAGACAGGATCTCACCATATAGCCTTGGGTGACTTGGAGCTGCCACACAGACCAGGTTGGCCTCAAACTCAGAAATCCTGCCTATCGAATGTTGGGATTAAAGGCATGCCTCACCATACCTGACCAAATTAAAATTAATTCTGACAAACTATTCTGAAAACTTAAAAAAGGAGGGAACATTTCCAAAATACCAGCATTACCCTTATACCAAAACCAAACAAGTGCTACCAAAACCACAGCAAAATGACAACTAAAAAGCCTAACATGGACCAAGGAGATAGCTCAGGCGCCAGGCCTGACAACCTGAGTTTGACCCTCAAAACCCACACGGTAGAACTGACTCAAGGTGTCCTCTGATACACAAACACACCAAATGTAAAATTTAAAAAATTACTAGCAAACAGAACTCAATAACACTTTAAAAGGATTATGTAGGGTTGAAGAGATGGCTCAGTGGTTCAGAGCACTGGTTGTTCTTGCAGAGGATCCTAGGTTCAGTTCCCAGCACCTGCATGGCAGATGACAACCATTCTGTTAACTCTAGTTCCAGGGGACCAATGCCCTCTGATGGTCTCTATGGATACCAGGCACACATGTGGTGCACACACAGACATACATGTATGTAGGTAAACAGTCACACATATAAAATAAAAATAAACTTTTTCAAACAGTATCTAATTCAAAAAGTATTAGATACTATGTCATGATCAAGATGGATTTACTGACAAAGTGTTAGGATGACTTAACAGAGTAACAATGACAAAAATCTGATAGGTTGGAGAGAGCTTAGTTGGTAAAAGGCTGCCTTGCAAGCAGGAAGACTCGTGTTTAGTCTCCAGGATCTATGGAAAGTCATGTGTGATGGTGTACATTCGAAGAATAAAACCTAATTGGAGAGTTCTAGGATGGTCAGAGACCCTGACTCTAAAAACAAGGGGATGATGCCTGAGGGCTGTCCTTTGACCTCCACACCAGTGTGCATGTATGTACCGATAGACACTCATGCATATGTACATCCATATAATTAAAAAAATGCATAAACATACATCAAAGAAATATACACTACCGAGATGAAGAAAAAACAGTAATTTCAAAGGATAAAGAAAAATCATTTCATAAAATTCAATATTCTGTCATACTAAAAACTGAATAAATTAAAAGTAGAAGGAAGGTCAACAATGCAAAAGCCATAAATGAAGGTCCCACATTATATTCAGTGAAGAAAGCCAAAGCCCTTTCTTTAGTCCCAATAAGACCAGGATGCCCACTTCATCACTAGTATTCACCCACTACTAAATTCTAACACTCAGGCATGAGGAAGAAGTGAGAGGTATCCAAATGGAAAGGAAGAGGTAAAATTACCAGTTGCATTTGTTCATGGACAATGATCCTAAATGAAAATTAAGAAAATAGAACAATTTATAACAACATCACAAGGAATTAATATAATTAAAGACAGTTGTTTAAGGACCATAAGACATAACATTGTTAAAACTCAGTACTTCCTCAAATGGCAGATGTAACACAATCTCTGTTGAAAACCCAATGACAGCTACAGACAAGTCATACAAAACCTCAAAGAAGTCCAGAGAGTCCAGACATATCGAATGGAAAAGCAGAGAGCCAGCTCGGTGGTTCTTCAGGTGTGTGCAGTGCAAGCCACAGAGCTCGGGAAGAGGAACCTATTCCTCAAAGTTGTCCTCTGACTTCCACATGCAGCTGTGGGGCATGCATGCACATATTCATACACACTTTTCCCCTTAATTTCAAGGAATCCCAACAACCAAAACAATACTGAAGAGTGAATAAATCATATTGCTTTACTTCAAATTTTACTATAAAGCTCCAGAAGTAAAAACAGGATAATGAGGATAGAAAAAACACAAAACAAAATGAACTAAAGGACTGGAGCAAAATACAGAAGTAAACCCTCATACTGTCAAATACGTTTTGATAAGGGACTCAAGAGCAGTAAGGGTCAGTCTTTCAACAAAGATGTAAGGACATCATCATGTACAGAAATAAAAGTAAACCTTTTACAACATACAATTATCTCTAAATGGATCAGACTTAACAGTAGGGACAAAGTTACAAAAGTCATTAAAAAAAAGCACAAGGCAAAGCATTATCAGCTATACATAGAAACAGGCTGGAGAGATAGCTCAAATGGTCAAAATCCTTGCCACTGAAGTCTTGCAACCTGCCTCATCCTTAGAATCCAAGTAAATAAAGGTGGAAGGTAAGAACTCCATAAAATTGTGACTCTCCATACACATACCATGGTACATGTGCCGCCCCCCAATAAATTAAAATGTAGGTTCCTATAATAGTCTAAATCAGAGGCAGAAAGCAGAATGAAATTGTCAAGAGCTAGGGTGTTTCTTGTTTGAGGCAGGGTCTATACAGTCTTAGCTGATCTGGGGCTCTCTATAAAGTCTAGGATGACTTTGAACTCAGAAATTGTCCTGCTCTGTCTGCTTAGTGCTGGGATTAAAAACATGCACTACTGTGCCCAGTACAGCTAAATTTTTTAAGATGAAGGTGGCTCATACACTGTGAATCCAGCCAATGCACCTAAACTGTATGGTTAAGATACAAATCTTTTGACAAAATGAAAGCATTTTACAAACAAAACAAAACAAAACAAAAAGTGACTATCCAGCATTCCATACAAGAGGTCAAAGTTAATGTGGCCAATACTGAGACGAACTGTCTCAAGTAGCCCAGGTTGGCAAGGCGACAGGCCAGGTATTAGTGGTACTGGGGATGGAAGCCAGACTTAGTGCATGCTAGGCAAGCACTCTACCAACAGAGCTGCATGATCCAGCCCCTAAAAACCATGGGTTGTGTTTCTTCTCAGACAGGGTTTGGTTTCTCTGTGTAGCTCTTGCTGACCTAAAATGCACTCAATAAAGCAGGATGGCCTCAAACTCAGATCCACCTGCCTCTGCTTCCTGAGTGCAGGCATTAAAGGTGTGCACTACCTGGCTACAAAACATGTTTTTAAGAGAAATATGCTTAGATATGGAGCTTAAGAAGAAAGGTTCTTGATAAGCTATGCTCACATGCTCGACAAAAGAAATCTTGGATATAGAACATAAAACGTGGCACACTGAAAAATGTTGAAGAGTACATGGGAGCTAATTTTAGTATTCTGGAAACTATAATAAATGGAAATTATGAAGGCAATGAATGGGTCAAGCTTGGGATCTCTACCCCCCAAATCCACACAGCAAAGGTAATTTATAAGGAAATTAGCATCTTTCCTTTTAAGTAGTGCAGAACCTCCCATCTCCTTCAACTTTACTTATATAAAAAACATGGTGCTAAGTGAAGCTCATCCCAAGACATCAAAATAACTTTTAAAAACTTGCTTTACATGTTCAGAACTGTTTTGAGTTCATTAGATGCTTTTATTGTTTTTAGTTAATGAAATTAAACAAAGCCAGAGGTAGTTTGCCACCTCCTAGTGCTTAACTGTTGCTCTGTAAGGTTTCTTGCTCTTGCATGCTGAGTGTATTTTAATGAGGCGCTTTTCTTTTCTCATTTTTTTTTTTTTTTTTAAAAGACAGGGCTTCTCTGTGTAGCCCTGGCTGCCCTGGCACTCACTCTGTAGGCCAGGCTGGTCATGAACTCAGAGGTCAGCCTTCTTCTGCCTCCCAAATGCTGGGATTAAAGGTGTGTGTCACCATACCAGGCTTGAGAGGTTCTTATGAAGTGTTCTAGTCCATGAAGTCCACATTCCTTCAATTGTCCAAAGGCCATTGTGGCCTTTAGAGTATTTTAAAAAATACTCTATTTTTTAAAATCAAGGCTCCAGTTTGTACTAGAAGAGGACTTAAGTAATGAATGAGTTACTGATAAAACTCTCTTGATCTATAGAAATCTCTCATGATTTTTAAGAATTCTCAAAACTGAATAAGAAACTATAGTTTCTCCTTTTTCTATTTGTCCAATTGCTATATGTAACTAATTTTCAATTACATCTGTATTTTCTTAACTTTTTCTCCCCACAGCTTAACTCCCCAGATTTAAACAAATAAAATATCTCTAACAAGAGAAATAAAAAGTATGCTTGTTGTATTTGCAACTCTACTGAGATACCATCTTTATTTGAACAGTCTTTGAGTAACTCAGGCTGTTGGAAGAGCTCCCAATATCCCTGCCTCTGCCTCCAAAGTTCTGAGATTATAGGCATATACAGCGGTACACAACTCAATTCTGATACCAAATGCTCAAGTGTTAAGTGTTTCTAGGGATCAGATTTCCTCCACAAGACTGTCCCAACTTCAGACATGGACTGCAAGTGGTATCTTTAGACCATGAAAATTCCAGGGTAGCTATAAAGAGGCAAGTTCCCAAGAATTTCTTGGCTTAAAAATTTGGTGAATGACTCACAGAACTTGGAAAAGCACTATGTCTTTCAATAAAAGGTTATAGTTATAACTAATCTTATTAGAAAAGATATAAATTAAGCCAACCAGGTCAATGAAGGTTCAGGAATATGGAGGGTGGTGCAGAGCTTCTGTGCCTTGGTTCTCCTGGTACATCAACATAGCTGTGGTATCCAGAGCATTAAGAGTCTTGCCATGTAATCCAGGCTAGCCTCAAACCATGATCCTCTCATTTCCACATCAGTCTCCCAAATGTTGGGATTATAGGTGTGCAAGGCAACTGGCTTGTCCAGAGTTTTTTCCTTTACTGCAGCTTCAATACAAAGGTATGACTGATTAATCAAACAGGCAATGTGACTAGGTCAAACATTTCTGCTGACCAGTCTTAGAGCGAACTTAGGGCCCTACGATGAGCCAAATCAAGAGTATAACAAAGATAGTTCAAGAACTCTAAAGGTTTGAGATATTCCTTGTCAGGAGCCAGGAACAAAAGCCAGACAAACTCCTCATATTATACTTACATATTGAAAAGGACTGGCTTTAGATCTCACAGAGAATAGTGTCTAAGACAATGATGAGACAACCCCCCAAAACCATAATGAAATTTTATTACATACAGTTGATAGAAGCAGGAGTAGTAAGTACTCTTCTGTACAAAGCAGACAACTGGTCTTAAATACAACAGAGAGAAATGTTAGTCCTACAACAACAGATGATACAAATGGAACCATTTAGAGACACACTAAAACATTTAAAATTATCTTCTTTCTCCATAGTCCACTGTGCATTTTTTTTTTTTAAAGAGATGGGGACACGTCCCAGGCAAGGTCACAATGGCATTTTATTGCCCTCGATGCTGATTTTCACTGCATGTGCAGATCTGCTTTTTTTCCTGATATCTGTGAACTTTCTCATCTGTTTATCCAGTCGACTGATACCTTTCTTGGAGGATGCCTGAAACTAAGATTGGGGAAAATTGAAGAACAAATTATTGAAATATGTAAATCTAGCAGTCAGAAGAGCCTGAAACTTAACAATAACCAGAACATGCTTTGGTGACAAGAATAAAGTGTTAGGAAAAAACTATTGAACTCTCAGTGACGATTAACTGGTTACTGTCCATGCTTTACTTTTAATTTTGCCACAATCCATAGAAACTTCCCAAATGATAGGAGGAAATACAGAAACTAAATCTTCCCAATCTCATCAATGACATCTGACAGGCTACAATTTCAAACAATTCTGGTATTAAAAATCCAAGACCAAAGACAAGTTATTAGAGACAGACTTTAAATATAGCCAACACAAGCAAACTCTGAGGTGTAAAGTTCTAGACTCAGCCTTGGGGTGAGTGTCTGCCCTGCTTCAGCAGGATCAAGGAGCCTGTGCAAACTATACCTGTGGTTGCTACGACTGTTAGGATATTTTCACTTGCTTTTACAGTTAAAGGCTTAGTTTTTGTTGTTGTTGTTGTTGTTGTGCTTTGTTTAAAACAAATATTTAAAAATATTTCAAATAATGCATGCCTTACCAAGATGTCGTTTCAGAAGAACTGACAGCTTTTATAAAATAAATCTGAAAAAGTCTGCTGCTGATGTCAAAGGCCAGTGTGTGTTCTTGCTGACTACATTAAGAATGGTTACTGTGACAGCTTGAATGAGAATAGCAGCTACAGCCTCATGTATTTGAATGCTTAGTTACCAGGGAGTGGAACTGTTTGAAAGAATTATAAGGATTAGGAGGTGTGGCCTTGTTGGAGGTATGACCTTATTAGAGGAAGTGTGTCACGGCAGGAGGATTTTGAGGTTTTAAAAGCCCATGACAGGCCCTGTAGCCACTACAGGCCCAGTCTCTCCCTGCCCCCTCTCTCTGCCTGTGGATGAAGATACAACTCTTAGCTCCAGTGCCATGAGTGTTCCATGCTCCCACCATGCCCCCACACTCTGATGATAATGGACTCACTAACCCTCTGAAACTATAAGCAAGCCTTTAATTGCTCTCTTTTGTAAGAGTTGTCTGGGTCATGACATCTCTTCACTGCACTAGAGCAATGACTAAGATAGCAAGTGACCTTCCTTCCTTGCTGGCTACATTGCTATGTAGGCTGCAGAGGATAGATAGTGGGGGAAAAGGAAAAATAATCATTGATGGTTTTACCCATCATGAACACTGAATGCTACAATACTGACTTGCCAAGCAAGATGTGCCAATTGGAGCAATAAATGGCATGACTGTTATGAAGGTAACCAAACACTTTCTTGTTACATTTGAGGCTTGCTCTACAGGAGAGAATTCACGCTTGGTACTGTGCCTGACTGAAAGCCATAGATAGCTTGGGAGGTCATAAGCCCTAGGACCCTACTATTACTGTGTTGCTACACTGTCATGTTGTAGAAGTGTATTCAAGCCCGGCATGGTGGCGCACGCCTTTAATCCCAGCACTCGGGAGGCAGAGGCAGGCGGATTTCTGAGTTCGAGGCCAGCCGGGGCTATACAGAAAAACCCTGTCTTGAAAAACCAAAAAAAAAAAAAAAAAAGAAGAAGAAGAAGAAGTGTATTCAAATAGCCATGGTTATACTTATACATTAGTTCTACTCTCAGCCTTGGTCAGAGAAGCTCCTTTCTATAGTAGGCAGCAGTTAGTGTAATGAGTCATAATTAGTCAAAATACTGAGAACAAGTGATTGTTCAGTTGTCAGCCTTAAATGGGAAACCTGTATCAATACCCACCAAGGCTCAAGGAACACAGAGAAAGAGAGAAAGAAAAAAACATAAGAGCCAAAGGACGGGAGGAACACTGGGGAATGCTGGAGTTGTGCTCATGAGCTCACTGCAGCTACGGTTACCTACCCAAGATTAAGCCAACACTCCAGCAGACAGCATAAACTGCCTTCAATGAATTATAAAAACCATATATAAATAAACAGGAGACAGTGAGATGGCTCAGTGGGTAAAGGTACTTTCTGCCAAGCCCGACAACCTGAGTTTGATTCCCAGAACCAGGTGTACTACGGCAGGCACACAAACCCAGAGATATATAAGCACATGCACAAATACATGTAAATTAAAAATCAAAACCAAGAAATTATATAAGGAGAAAATATGAAGGTAGGAAAAGTACATGGGTATTGAGAAGGATAAGGGAGGAGATATTGGGTGTGGGTAGACAGAACCAAGCTACACTGCATACACACACGTAATTATCAAAAAACAAAAATGATGACAGAATAGAGAAGACAGGGGCTTTTCTTTTACTTCTCTCCAAATATTTATTACTGAATTCCCTCCAAAGCTTAGAGGCACTTAGAAGGTAAGCAAGACTCTCTAGAACGTCTGTACTGTAAGCTATTCATAGACTTAGCCTCACCCTAATATGAAGCTAGTTGATCATTAGGCAAGGAACAAACTCTCTATGGCATTCTTCAAGTTTTCTAAGAATATCTCAACTGCAAACTTGGCACTAGTATACTCAGCATAAAAATTTATTGTCAGATAAGAAAAAGGGTTATTACCAGCATACCATTCCTAAGCCTTCCTTTTATTTTGTACAAGGAGTTGGTGGAGGCCTTACTGCTCAACTCTCTGACAATGATCTGACTCCCTGAAGCCCCACAGACCAAGCTGGATGTCTCTTTGTTCACGCCCAGGCTCTTCCCTTAACAGCCTGAACCCTCCAGGATCTGCTTGGCATTAGCCCCAGAAACACACCCAGGCTAGTGGCAGATTGCTCCTCCTGCCCGTGTCATGTATCTCGTCCACAGATTTCTCAATGACTGACATCTCGCCACAGCCACCAGTACCTAACATGCTAAATCCAATCATCTTCATTTCCCGATTCATCAACTCTCTAACGTTCCTTTGGATAGTAGGAAAGCCTCAATGTTTTATCAAGAGGGGAAAAAAGCCTTTAGAAAACTCGCAAGGAACATTTACTAAAACAAGGAGGGACACAGCTACATGACAACACATAATAAATCATTAAGAATGGCAGTCAGATGGAATTTTGCCATATTAAATTAAAACCAACTCCTCAAACTAAGAGTATGATCACATTACAGACTAAATTTTTTTAAAAAGGCTAATGGTCATGCATGCATAAAAAGAAGCAAAAGGCTATAAACAAAAATGTTAACTTATAGCGAGAGCACAAGTTATATTAATTTTATCTGTAATGCCTGTATTGTAAAACTTTATAAAAAAATGCATTGCTGCCACCATTTTACTATTACTTTTTTAAAAGCCCCATCATTCACAGGCAGGTGGAGCTCTATGAGTTTGAGGCCAGTATACTCTACATAGCAAGTTTTGGGCCAGCCAAAATATTGTCTCTCAAAATAAAATTTTGTTTTTTTTGTTTGTTTAAGACTTATTTACTCATTCTATGCATGTGAGTACTGTCACTGTCTTCAGACACACCAGAAGAGGGCATCGGATCCCATTACAGATGGTTGTGAGCCACCATGTGGTTACTGAGAATTTAACTCAGGACCTCTGAAAGAACAGTGCTCTTAACCATTGAGCCATCTCTCCAGCCCTAAATAAAAAGTTGTTTTTTTTTTTTTTAAATCAGAAATAAACAAATATATATTCACATAAATCATAAAGACTATTACATATCCCTTAAAAATAAATCTCCCATGCAGATTAATTAGGAGAAATGAACAAAACAATATGCTGAGAGAACTAAATTTTGGCAGCCTAGATAAATATCAGCAAATGACTGGAAACGTGGGATGAGAGCTCTCCTTCACACTAGAGGAAAAGAATCTACAGCTCTCCTACCCCCTCTCCCTACAAGGATATGGGCTCATGACAAGCCACAACAGACGATGGCACATGGGCCCTAGAAAAATAGGCCATGCTTCCAGAGCAGACCGGCCAACAAACTTTTATTACATTTTCATGCCTGCACTGTCATTTCCAACTTTCAAAAACAAAAGTATTAGGAAAGGGAATTTAAATAAGGTGGCTAAACTAAGGGAGAAGATAGTGAGAAAATATAAGAAGGTTAAAAAAAAGAAATAAGTATAAGGAGGAATAGCAAGGAGAAGTGGCCATCAATTTAGATATGGAACCAGGAAACAGAAGTCGTGTAGAGGAAGTACCACCTACATAAAGCCCATCTCCTTGCTTAGTTTTCAGTAGTTATGAGCACACCATAGCAAGAACATAAAGGAACTGAAGGAACCTGAGGGAGGAGCACAAAAGGCAGCAAGATCCTGTGCCCAGCAGTGGGGTGTCCTCTTCATCTCAATGTCACTGGCTTATAACCTGTTGAAGACCTGTTGAATACACCTATATCCAGTAGTAGGTGTTAAGTAATGAGTTCTTGATGAATGCTATCATGTCACTGACTATAGGAAAAAAGTCAATTCTTGTGCACCAACAAACTACTAAGGCTTTTTGTATACCTGTAACGCAGACTATGATTCTGGGTCCAAATAAAAAGGCTTTTCCGGCTGGGTAGTGGTGATACACGCCTTTAATCCCAGCACTCAGGAGGCAGAGGCAGTCAGCTCGAAAGTTCAAGGCCAGCCTGGTGTACACAATGAATTCCAGGGCAATCAGGGCTACACAGAGACAGCCTGAATTTGGGTGTGTTCTTTTTATAAAAATTAGTGACAATCAGGACAAACAAAATGTTTATTGGGAAAGTAATGACCTATTAGTCTCTATTATTTCCTAGAAGGGGAGCTCAAGGCCAACTCCTAAGGATTCAGAAGCCTTAGTGACTCAGGATGCTGGTCAGGATTATTTGTTTCAGAAGCTGATTTCAGGCCAGGTTTTTTTTTTAACCTAAGAAAGCACATACTTGTTTCCACTCTGCTGGCAATTCAAGCCCATGCACAGCTCATGCTTCCTTGGGAATACCTCTGATATACACATTCTGGAAGGGCCAGGACTACAGGGGCATCCTGTTGCCTTCAATGCTGAACTTGACAGCTCGGTGCATTTTGCTGAGCCTCTTCTGTTCTGCAAACCGCCTCTTATGCTTTTCCAATCGACTTAGGCCCTTTTTAAGAATACCAGGCTAGAAAGAGTGGTTTTATGGGAGAAAAAGATTACCAAAAAACAACATTTGTGTATTATCTTCATTGATGATAGGGGAAGTGTCAATTGTGACAATTTCACAATAGAAATGTTTAAGCAGATGGAGAGAAAGGAAGGTGAGGATCCAAGAAAACAGGTGAATTTTCTTTCTCATGATTCTTTAAGTGAATGAATGAATACCTAAAAGATCCCAAAACAGATCTCTGTGATTCAAACCCTAACTGCTATAAACATTATTAAACACACAGAAGGGCAAACAATTCAAATGGTCCTGCTCTTCCTCTACTCACTTACCCTGGATGACTCCATTTCTACATTCCACTTGGGCCTGACAACATAGTCCTTGTTTGATGGCATTGGGACTCTTGCACGGGCACAGAAGCCAGGATCTCCAGGCCTAAGAGCCCTAAGGAAGGGAAGAAACACATATACTGCTTACTTAGTTGGCCACAGCAAAGGCTAAGTGAGATTTCACCCTTTTATTCCTAGGCCCACCCCATTCAGCTACAAAGTTTCAAATCTTAACCACAGACTACCTACCTACCCCTCATTACATGGCTCCTCAATGATAATTCCCTCTTTATTTATATGAATTCTTGTTTCTCCTTGGTGTTAGATGTTATCATGCTCTGTCCTTTCCAAGGCTAGTCTCAAGAAAATGTTTTCTTAAATTTACGTGTGTCTGAGCATTTGCTTTCATCTATGCATATGTACCACAAGAAAAAGCAGTCAGACCCACTAGAGCTGGAGTTACAAACAATGTGAGTGCTGGGAACTGACTGCAGGTTCCCTGAAATAATAGCAAGTATCCTTCCTAGAAGGGGAGCTCCAGGCCAACTCCTAAGGATTCAGACGCCTTAATGACTCAGGATGCTGGTCAGGATTATTTGTTTCAGAAGCTGATTTCTCCATCTCTCCAGCTCCAGAGTACTCTGAATCCTAAGTTTTCTAAACAAGTCTCAAGAGTCACCAGGAGTTGAGGAAAAAATTAGGTTGTCAAAATGATCCCCCAAAGTTTCATGTATCACCACAGTTTCCCAAAGTTCCATGAATGCCCATAGTTCACAAGGTTTCTGCACATGCAACTCATACATTTTCATTTGTTTCTTCTTATAGAAAACTTGTGAGGTCACTACAAATCCCCTAGCAGCTATATGAAGTAACAAAGAGATCCCAGTATCTCTCTCAATATTAACTTTGCAAACTACTACACATCCCTGCCAGGACACTGATACAACCTATTTACCTTACCTTCTTAGCTTTACACAGGACAAGTTTTACTTGTGCTTATCTTTAGTTCTAGGCTACTTTGAAAATAACCATATTACACTAAGGTCACACTTCTTAAGTGAGTCAAGCCCCTCTGTCAAGATCTGAGCATTTTAAGCCATTCAGTCCTTTGGAGCTCCCTCTTAAGGTATAGTGAGAGTAGACTTACCTCTACTGGGAGCAGGGAGCAAACATCGCTACTCTCATCTCCAGGCTCTGTTCCAGCATCACTGACACATCTTCACTATTGGCTCCTCAGCTACACTCACTGCCAACTTGGTTAGTTCGTTTTTACTCGAGACTCTAAATTGAACATTTACCCCAGCTTTGGATATAACCATCAAGTCTAAATGTCTACCCTGACCAGACTCCAGGGTGGTTCTAAGAGTATCATGGAAACACATGGAAGGGCTAGAGAAATAACTAATTTCTTCAACTCTACTTACTCTTTCTACATTTTTGTAGATGGTTCTACCACTGTCTCTATATTTTGGTTTGAGTCTTCATTTGTAAGCTGACTTCTCCCCTAAATATGTTACCAACTCTAAGCACTATCTTTACAATGTCTTCTCAGTCCCTGTTACCCTACTACGAGCCCCATTTAGCCCCATGCTGTATCACACACTGCCTCAGCCCACTGCTCTGGCCTGTCCAAATGATGCCCTCAGAGCCAGAATTTCTAATCAAATATGACAGTTTCACATATAAACTCAAAACCTTCTGCTAAATCATAAAGAGAAGCAACATTTCCATATTTTGATCTCAGTTGGGCTCCTGCTGGTCACACCTGCATTGCTAGGATCTCACACTGCCGCCGATCAGCACATCTGCCATTTTGAAACCAGGATTGCATATGAACCCACACATCTCGGTCTATATCCCTTCATGAAACTACTTGACAGCATGAGAAAAATTTAAAGTTCTTTTGTATCCTTTAAGTTTAGACTTAAAAGGATTCTAACACTTACCAATCAACAACAAAATACTTGTTAAATGATCTATCCTCTTAATTCTTCAGAGCACACAATATAATGTTTTATAATTATTCAATAAACATTTAAATTGAAAAAAATTACCCTTTGTCAAAGGGAACATATAATTTAATTTTGCACTTATGACGAAGTAAAAACCAAAATCGTCTCTATATACTAAGAAAGATCAAGACTGAATCCTTACTTTTCTTCTCCTGTTAGTACCTTTTCCAGGTCTCTTCGTGGTGTCTGACCACCAGTGCTGGAAAAAGAGCAAACAGTGAGATACCAGAAATCTCAAATTCTTAGAACTAGGGGAAAGCATGTCAAAATACCACATTTATGTCATAACAAATACTTTATACTGACCATAAAAAACAATGAATTAAAAGTATGTATGTGAGGGTATGCATGTGGCAGTCAGAGGATAACTGGAGTTAGTTTTCCTTCCACCTTTACTTGGGTTTTGTGGATCACTCAGGTTGCCTGACTTGCACAACAAGTGCCTTTACGCTCTGAACCATCTTGTTGGCCTGAGAACTTGTCATTGTTTTAAAGTATTGTTCACTTTAGCTGTCATTTGTGCAGGAGGTTTCATTCTGGGTGACCTACCCAAACTATACTTATAACTGATAGCCCTGCCCTTCCAGGATATATCCAGAATACTGATAAATTGAACCAGTAACATTTTTTCCTCCTACAGTTTTGGAACTGGGCTGAGAAAACTGTTTTCTGCAAATGTCTAGAACACGACCGTCTCTAGCACTCCAGCACTGGGATAGCATATTGTATTCGGCTGTCCCAGAAAGGTCTTCCCTAGATGCCATCAGGTTAAACTACACTTGTGCATTCATACCTGTTCCCTCATACCTGCTCATTCTTCGTCGCTGTGGCATTTGTTCTAGATCTCTCTGCTCCCTTTCTTCTCTTGTCATTCCTTTATAGTTTGAGGTAAGACCAAATATGGGCCGAGACCACTCATCTGCAAAAAGGGAAAATAATAAGTATTTAGTTCACAAAATAGCATTTTCTCCCAGGCCTTTAAATAACCATAACCTAATACTGGGCAGTATTGTAGGCATTTATAGAAAATTTCTTTCTTAAATGTGGCACATGGGAAGAATGAAAACAAACCTAGAGCTTACAATCAACCTGTACTTCAGTCAGGCTCTAGATCTCTCTGTCATAAACAAGAAGCATGTGAAAAGGTCTTGGAGACTTGTAAGATCAACTGTGGCTAACTTTCTTTTTTCCTTTTTTTTAAAGGTTTATTTATTTTATGTTGTCGCTGTCTTCAGACACATCAGAAAGGGGCATCGGATCCCATTACAGATGATTGTGAGCCACCATGTGGTTGCTGGAAATTGAACTCAGGACCTCTGGAAGAGCAGTCAGCGCTCTTATAATCACTGAGCCATCTTTCCAGCTCTTGGGGCTAACTTTCTTGCTAGTAGTGCTCTCTCTATACCCTCTCATTTAATCTTTGTAATAGCCCAAAGAAAACAAAAAAGTATCACTCTCTCTGTATAACAGATGTAGGCCAAGCCTGAGGCTTAGGCTACTAGCTGAGGATTTGCAGGAAGGTGGCGGAGTCAACTATAATCCAGGTATGGCTAACTCCAGGGCCTGCGTTCTACCCACTCTCCATGTTCTTGGGCCACAGCTAGAAGACATGTTTTTAACTGTTGTAGTTAATACTGGAAAACACATTTAAATAGCCTTAAAAGCATTTTAAGTGTAAGAAAAAAAAAGTTAATACCTATGTGAGGGCACTAAAATTCTTCTATTTCACTTTACTGAATCATTTCAACAAATATTGGTAAAAATACAGTTTTCATATATGCACCTCTCTCTCTAAACAGTAAACAAATAAAAAGCAAACTTCACATACTGATGAGCTTCCCTGCCATGTCCTTGTTGGACCTTGACTCCTTAGGGTGTTTATACAGATACATCACTGCTCGGCCAATCCCACTATGCTTCAGGGTCTCTTGGCTCACACTAGGTAGCTAGGGAACAAAAACATATACATACATATTAATTCACTCATAAACTAGGAGGTATGTTAATCTAGAGATCCTCCTTCATTCACATTAGAACTAATACAAAATTCCATTTTCAGGGTCTACGAAGACATGGAATATCCTTTGTGCTGACACCAAAAGCTAACATTTTAGTATTAGTGAAGTAAAATCTAACAATGTGAAAAAATATGAACTACACATATGTAAGAGAACAGCAGCTCAGCCTAGGCTGTGGAAAGCAACAAACCCAAGCCCGAATCTAAGCACAGCCACCGCTAGCTGCATGGCTTTGGACAAATCATTTAACTTATCTTAGTTTCCTCATCTATAAAATAGAGGCAGTATGCCTAACTTGACAAGTTTTTTGTAAAAGACCAATAAGCTAATACACAAAGCACCCAGCACAATCCTTTGCACACAGAAGCTCCTTCCAAGTTTCTTCAGATGTTAGGCAACTTGTCTAGGGTGTCCTAGCCATGCCAAAGGGTATGATCCAATTGAAGTTTATTGGATTTACATTTATTCTAAATGTAGTACACTTTCTACTTCAAGTGCCTCTCTACAGTATGATCATTACTGGACTGCTCTTCTAAGAAACCATTGGCTCCACTAAGAACTCTTTCCTTGAAAACTGTCATTAAACAAGTTTAATAAGGTTTGTTTGTTTTTAATGCTCATTTTATAAGGTATGGTCACTTTTCCCAAACCTCTTTTCTGGCATGCTATAGCAGAACAAAATTTACAAGTAAATGGTACAAAATACACGTCTTGACTACAGAAACCACATCAGATACTTAATAAATTAATTAATAAATTATCTGTGGCTAACCTCTTGCAGAATCTTTAACAATTCCTCCCGAATCTTCAGTGCAGGCAAACTCCTATCTGGTAGAGGTGAGAGCCATTCTTTAATGGCAGACATCACACCACTGTCAATAAATGTTTCTTTAAGGTCCTGCCTATAACAGTAATGATAATAACGATGAACACAGTAATCATGCCAAGTCTATCACCCTGACTTTATTTACATAGTGACATCTCAAACTGCTTTTAAAGAGTTTATTTATACTGTTTATTCAACTTCTATTCTAGTTTCAAAAACAGTACAAAAGTTAGCTTCCAGAACTGTACAGATTTGACAAATGTAACTTGCTAAGATATGCAAGCTTTACAAAATAGATTAATACCAATATTAATGATAGACACTAAAAAAAAAAAAAAAACCCAACAAAAAAATCCCCAATGAAGTCCAATTATTACTAAAAAAGAAAAAAAATCTATTAGAATAGTTTCACAGTGAGGAAAATACCTCAATTTAACACAAATATTAAATTCTGCTTTATATTGTAAAATCAACTAGAAAATGCAACATATCTATGTGAAGTCTGCTAGACAGCTTTGCCTGCCGTGGTGGAGAAAGCAGTTCCAATTGGCTCACTGGTGTGCTACGGCATTTTAACAAAAATAGGTTATCACTTTATTCAAAGAAAAAAACAAAGTTGCTCATGACTACAGGAAACTAACAAAAGAATTCATCAACATGGATTTAGAAGAAGCATCATTAAAGAAGAACAATGATGGTAATGCACAAGATTAAATGAATCAGCACAGCATGAGCTCTAAGCAATATCTCCTAAGATTTGCTGTTTCCAACTACCATGGGAAAAAAAACAGATGAAAATTTACAAGGTCTCAAGTGTCTATAAAGAATAAAATCAGTAAATTTCCAGGTTTTCTTTAATATTACTAGTTTTCTGTTTGCTCTGTTTTCAAAAGTTTTATAAAAAACTTATGAGCCAGGCATGGTGGCACATGTCTTTAATCCCAGCACCTGGTAGGAAGAGGCAGGCAGATCTCTGTGAGTTCAAGGCCAGCCTGGAAGTTTACATAGAGAGACCTTGTCTCAAAAAACAAACAAAAACCCTCAAAATGTATGAAGAACAGTAACTGAGGAAAATTTACTCATCCCCGATTTCTATGGCCCAATAAAAGGACTTAATTATTTAATAGTTCTAGAACAGTGTATGGTTTGAATACTATTTTATTAAAAGAAAAAACGATTTCCAAGAAAACAAAATACTTACTTTTTAAGGTGCATAACCACAGTAGGCAATAAAGTTAATTTTTTCAGAGCTGGCTTTTTTTGATTATTCAATTGTCTGTCTTCCTATTTAGAAAATAGACACCCCCCCCCCAAAAAAAAGGTTTAAAATAAAGCAACATTAACTCTTAATAGGCAATTATAATCACCACGATTCTAAACCTTAAATAGAAATTATGTTCTAAGAAGAAAGCATAAGCTGTCTGCACAAAGCTGAACTCATAATCTGTTTAGTCAATCAAATCCATAATTGTTACATCATTGCTTTTTAACCATCAGAACCAAAAGGCAATGTCATCTTCTTTTTTTTTTTTTTTTAGGTTTTTCGAGACAGGGTCTCTCAGTGTAGCCCTGGCTGTCCTGGAACTCACTTTGTAGACCAGGCTGGCCTCGAACTCAGAAATCTGCCTGCCTTTGCCTCCCAAGTGCTGGGCTTAAAGGCATGCACCACCACGCCCAGCAGCAATGTCATTTTCAATACTGACAAGTTTTCAAGTTTTTGGAGTTTATTCTAGTAACAAAAATATAGCTGAGAAATGTTGGTTTCTCTTCAAGAATTATCTTTCTATGAGGAAAGATATGACCTATTACCAAAAATATTTACTTGAGTAATTTCTATTTTTTATACACTTTATATTTGAATAGACATCAACTGTGTTCGTGAACCAGATAGTTATGAAAACAAACTTCCCATTCACTTAAAAAAAATTTACTTTACTTACAATTTCTTTTCCTAATAATGTGGCAGAATCTTTTCAATTAAGATTATTTATAGAATTAAAATTTAGGAAAAGATTATTACAGAAAGCACAGAACCTTTTATGGTAGTCTAAGCTTAAACATTTAAAGAAAAAGATGCCAACCATCATTTTGGTTGAGGGCAGGAGGGGAGAAAAGGTAACCCTGAAAAGACTCTTACCTCAGCAGCTTCATTCATCTTGACAATCATGGCGCTCACAACATCATCTGCATCACTAATAAAAGTGCCCCCATCTCGATTTCGTCTGCGTTTGCCACACATGCTTTTTTTTCGTTGTAACATCATCTCAAAATCTGACAGAAAGTCCATACTAGGCAGCAACAAAAAAATAAAAAAATAAAAAAAAAAAAAAAAAATCAAGCTCTTTAATCACACACCTTCTTTAATCAAATTAAGAACATCAAATTGGCCAGGCAGTGGTAGCACATACCTTTAATCCCAGCACTTGAGAGGCAGAGGTAGGTGGATCTCTTAGGAGTTCGAGGCCAACCTGGTCTACAGAGTTCCAGGACAGCCAGGGCTACACAGAGAAACCCTGTCTCAAAAAACAAACTTCTTTGACTCTGAACTTGAGTCAAAGAAGTACTACTGCTTTTTTGTTTGTTTTTTTTAAGATTTATTTTATGTATGTGAGTACACTGTAGATGTCTTCAGACACACCAGAAAATGGCATCAGATCCCATTACAGATGGTTGTGAGCCACCATGTGGTTGCTGGGAATTGAACTCAGGACCTCTGGAAGATCAGACAGTGCTCTTAACCACTGAGCCATCCCTCCAGCCCTGTTGTTTTAAGACAAACTTTCTTTGTGTAGTTTTCCTTGTCCTAGAACTTACTACATAGACCAGGTTGACCTCAAACTCAGAGATGCACCTGCCTCTGCCTTCCAAGTGCTGGGATTAAAAGCACGAGTCACCACCACCCAGCTACATATTTTAAAGCTCATATATACTTAACTTCCTACAACAAGAGGAGGACTTTATGTCAGTTCTTACTCTATCCACTGTAAACATTAATCACAATGAGGCCTAAGTTTTTCATATGCCACACTCACACTTGTCATCTGTTAGCTTGAGAAGGAACATCTCAAGTCCTCAGTCAATTTAGGTGTACTGCCCTTTTAGGAATAGGAAATGTCAAAGTATTTAAATGGTTTTGTCTTATGAACCATGACTAGAAAACAATTAATTGCTGCTTTTTAGTTCTGAAGAGCACAGCTGAAAACACAGTGACTGTAGGCATGCCAAGTGCCTGCGCTTACAGCTATCCGCACTTAGACCCAAGAGGGTGCCACCTCACTCTGCCACTTGTCATGCTAGTAAAACCAAAATTCTAAAAGCAGCACCCAAGTGTTGCTGCTTAATTCTTGCACATCATTAAAGAGAAACTCTACTTGCTAAAGCATAATCTTTACAACTGTGGACAGTGCTCAGTCTATGCTCCCATTCCCCCTCATGGTATAATCTTTTTGTGGACATGGTTTGCAACTATCTTAACAAAAGTAATCAAAGTATAATTAAGAAACATTTTAGTGTTGACTTTAGATTTATTTCCCCTGCCACCCAAAATGAGCCCTCCCCCATTTTTTTTCATATTAGGTAATTTCTCAGTAGAGTCTATCCTGTAAAAAATAAATTAGGAGTGTTGTGTAATGATATAGACTTAAGACATCTGAGCACAGAGCAAATAATAGCAAACAATTCACTAATACTATATGGAGGAGGTGAAGGGGGAGAGAGAGAGAGAGAGGGAGGGAGGGAGGGAGGGAGGGAGGGAGGAAGGAAGGAAGGAAGGAAGGAACTCTTCCAAATCTGGAAACCTAACCGAGAAACAGGAAACCTCAATGTGTCCCTCCCTTCACTTTTCTCACCACCATCACCACTTACTGCTTGCCTCTCTTTATGTTATCATCGGAATCAGAATCTTCTGCTTCTTTTAGCTGTGCTTCGTTTTTCTCTTCCTCCAAATCTTCTTGGTTAAAACCCTGAAAGCACAGTGAGTTAGCCCATCACAACCATTTTACAGATTTCCTTCTGCAAATAACTCCCAATTTTTCATGTTAAATAATATATCCACAAAAGACAAAGAATACAGAATAGGTATCAAAAAGGATGTAACAAAAGCTCCCTCCTTACCGCTAATCTGGGAATTTGTTTTTGTTCCAGAAAGGTCCATACCTGTATGAGCACTTTCATGCTCTAGTGTCTCCTTTTATTATACATATGCCAGCATACTATTCATAGTGGGTAGGGGATACTGTCCTACACCTACCAAATTCTACAACCTAAAATACTTCTATTCTTTGTAAGGCTTTGTACTATTTCACTGTAAGTATTATAGAACTACTGCACAGAAATAAAACAAAGCATACTTAAAACAAATAGTCCCATCTTATACATACCGTAAATTCCTCTTCCTCTTCATCACCAGATTCTCCAAATATATCTGCAATAAGATTTCTAAAAAAGAAAATATAAGAAGATTCACCTGCCTTCTTATATTTGCATATGCATTATTTTTACAAACAAGGCATAATTTATGGACAGTAAAATGTGCAGACCTTAGGCATCTAATTCAGCGGGCTGTAACAAATGTAACAAACGCTCATATAACCAGTGCTCTACTCACAAAGCCTATTTCTCCAGAAGTTTCCTCTCAGCCATTTCTTACTTGGGCAGTGCTGAACCCACAGGTGAGGGTGTTTGGTTTTGTTGTTTCAAATAAATTGGCCTTCCACAAACAAAACCCAGAGGTAATATGATTACTGACCCCAGCACCATATGTTTTACCAGTTCTTAAACTTCATGTAAATGGAGCCATAAAACACTCCTTTCATCTCCTTCAGTCAACATAATTTTCATGTTGTGGTCTGTGTAGTAATACTTCAGCTCAAGTCCTAAATGGCCAAAGGCAATTTACCCCTGAAAATCCCTTGAACCCCCCCCCCCGTTCTTTCTCACTTACTCTTCTTCATTGCCTGATTCACTATCACTCCCAAACAGATCCTTCTCTTCCTTCTTCTTTACAGAAGGCTCTTCTTTCCCGGCTTCTTCTTCACTGTCAGACGCTACTGTCTTCTCTCTTTTGCCTGACTTGTCTGATACAACATCACTATCAGAGTCATCAGCATCAGAGACAACTCGACTCTTCTTTGCTGCTGTTGGAAAATACAATCATTCATGCCCAGATAAAGGCCCCTGATGCACAAAATTGAAAAACTGAAGACAACTCTGGTACACATCAGATACTTGGACAAACCTCTGAACACACATAAGAAAATCCAACTGACCATCTCCAGTGCATAGAACTAGCAATCTCCGATTTTCAAGGAACCATTAAAAAAAAAAAAAAAAAGATTCCCATACCTCAACTTTTTTCTTTATACCCTACACACTTAAGCACAACTTTTTTTTTTTTAACTGTATTGAAACTGGTTTTTTTGCGACAGCCTTTCTCTGTTTAACAGCCCTGGCTGTCCAGGAACTTGCTTTGTAGTTCATGTTGGCCTTGAACTCACAGAAATCTGCCTGCCTCTGCCTTCTGAGTGCTAGAATTAAAGATATGCACTACCACTCCAAAACTCTGGATTGAACTTTTAACTTTGGTTAATCTCCTTTATATACTCACCTAACTCGTGTATGTATTTTATTGCCATTCTTGGACAGTATCTTTCTTTCCCTTAGATTTGGATTTTTCTGTTTGACCCTATGTCTTTGTCTTCCTTGCCCCATTAGTCTGGCTTTACCTTATTGTTTTAAAAAAAAAAAAACAATTTTTACATTTAACTAATTTTGTTTTTGAATTTTTTTTTTTTTTACTACTTGATTTTTTTTCCTTTTAAAATTTTCTCCTAATTTCCTGTTCTTGCTTTCCCTTCTAAAACATCATCAGCTTTCATCTAATGTGCCTTGTTTCTCTTTTCCTGCCCTTCCCCTCTCTGATTATTTCCATCCTTGCCCTAGGTAACTTCTGACTCCGCAGCACACTCTACAGTAATGCTGCCATTTCCAGTCCTCCGGCCACTGGTGGATTAAGTGCAACAGCTAATTTTAAGATCTTTCTAGAACTCGTGTGCTGCTGCTGCTCCTACAGTAGTTTGTCTCCTTCTCATTTCCTGTATAGGACTGAGCCTTCAAGAGTAGACTGCTCGGGAAGATGACTCCCATCCCCAGATTAAGGAAAGATATCCAAACAAGAGGTATATAAATCACCACACAAATACAAGAACTGTGAACAGGCAAAGCTACGTGACTCCTCAACTATGGAAATCAAAGGTACTGAACCAGCTAAAATGTAAGACAAAAGTTTCAAAACTTTCCTGGTAAAATGAACAATGACCTGAAAGGCTACACAGCAGATGAATCTGATCCATACCCCAGAGAGCGAGTGAGCAACACACAGGGAAAAGGCTACAAGACAGATGAGAAACCTCAATGGAAAAGTCAGCAACACAGAAGGAAAAACAGCAAGAAAACAGATTTTAAGTGAGGGACAAGGGGGAGAAATTGTTATAATCAAAACCTCAGTAAATGAAATATGACCTAACATGCACTGTTTTCTGCAGTAACAACTCTTATTCTAAAAGAATGTATTTTTTTTCCTAAAAAAAAGACAAGTTGCATAAAAAGGTATTAAGAAGTATCACCTATGAGGATGTAGAGTCTGAGGCAGTGAAAACTAACAATTTGTACAGCTATGGTCTCTAAATAGAACCCTCTAAGCCCTCCTATGTGGGTCCTCAACAATGTTTAACAATGAGAAGGACTTCTGAAGCTCAGCTCCTGTCTCAGTGAAACCCGAATCAGCAGCTGTAGAGAATCCCGGCCTACTATAGATACAGACAAGAGATTTCATGGGAACATATTTCTTTAAAATACTGGAAAAGAAACATATTTCTTTAAAATACTAGGAAAGAAAAATGAAGTCTTTTATATTGGCAATTAAACAATCATTTCAAGCACACAGAAGTTAATACAGTGAAGTTAGAATAACTCAAAGGAAATTTAGCCAATGATAGGAGAAGGAAATGAGTGTTTTCATTATACTTAAGAATATCGTGCTAGGTGTTGGGATTTAACTCTGTGGTTCACCACCTGCCTACCACCAAGCACAAGGTCCTTGTTTGACCCTTAGCTTCTAAATAAATAAATACATAAATAAAAATAAGGCAATTAGAATGTCATGTTGGAAAACAATTCAGACCTAACATTAACCTTAGACATTCAAAGCCAGTCGAAATGCTGAGAATAAGTGACTATTGAACGCTCAACCATGAATGAGACATCTTTATCACTCCCTCTCAGTCTCATAAAATAAATAAGGTAGAAAGAACAGGGAGCGCCTAAGAGCCAGAGGAAGTGGGGAGGTGGTGAGGACCAGAAACTTCCAATCATGACATGGCTGTTCCACCCTTGTCACAATAGCCCAAGACTGGGACCATCAATATGGTCATGTAGGGGGATGAATTTTTGAAGCCCCGTCCTCCTTGATGATTTATACTCAGTTAATGGTTGGTATGGAAAGGAGAAATATTTTCTTCATTAGTGGAGCCACTGGAAAGATACAAGACTTCCATAAGGTAAACCTAATAAAACTTATTTGGTTACAAAACAAAAATAAAAAATGAGAAAGTATGAGAGGGAGTTGGACAAGACAGGATAATGAGATAAGTATGGTTAAAATATATTATGTATATATTATGAAAAGGCCATGAAGAAACTAATATTACAATTAATATATGCTAATAAAACATACCAGAAGAGGACCCACTATTTTAGTTGTAACTAGAGACAAAAAGGAAAGTGACAGTCCAATAGGAATACTTACAGGCTTTGTCATCATCCTCACTATCAGAAAGCACAGCAGCCTTCCGCTTCGCTACTTTCTCCTCATCCCCCTCCTTTTCTTCATCATCATCACTGTCAATTTTTTGCCTTTTGGGTTCTTCCTCCTCACTGTCAGAGCTGTGGAGTCCTTTTCTGTCTGCATGGCCATCTGACTCATTCTGCACTTCAGAATCTTCTCTCTTATTCTCCCCATCACTGTCATCTGATTCTGGCTTTTCTTTGTGCCTGGAGGCATCCTCAGCTTCAGAATCACTAGCAGGTCCTTTCTGAGGGTCCTCACTTTCTGAGTCGCTGACTCTGGGTTTGGGGAGCTCCTCGCTTTCCGAGTCACTGGCCTGGGGCCTTGGGGGATCCTCACTTTCTGAATCACTGACTCGGGGTTTGGGGAGCTCCTCGCTTTCCGAGTCACTGGCCTGGGGCCTTGGGGGATCCTCGTTTTCTGAGTCACTGATCCGGGGTTTGGGGAGCTCCTCACTTTCTGAATCACTTATCCGAGGTTTGGGAGGCTCCTCATTTTCTGAGTCACTGGCCTGGGGCCTTGGGGGATCTTCGCTGTCAGACTCGCTGACCTGAGGCTGCAGAGGGTCCTCAGTTTCAGAGTCACTGGCTGTATGCTTTCTAACCTCTTCCTTTTCAGAGTCACTGGCATGCCCATTAAGGAGCTCTTCATTTTCAGAGTCGCTCCCATGTTGGTTGACAGCTTCATTTTCAGAATCACTGGCTGGAGACTCTGCATGTTCCTCAGAGTCAGAGTCACTGTCCTTTGGCCTGTGAAGCTCCTCACTTTCAGAGTCACTGGCATTAGCATTGGAAGGTTCATCATTCTCAGAGTCTGTTCCATTATGTATCTTGACCAAGCCATCTTCTCTATCACTAGTTTCATTCTGAAAAAGTTAGAAAAAGATAGCAATGTCAAAAAAGGCAGTGAAACTTTAAAATTTTTCAGCAATTTTTTTTTTTTTTTTTTTTTTTTTGGTTTTTTGAGACAGGGTTTCTCTGTGTAGCCCTGGCTGTCCTGGAACTCATTTTGTAGACCAGGCTGGCCTCGAACTCAGAAATTCGCCTGCCTCTGCCTCCCAAGTGCTGGGATTAAAGGCGTGCGCCACCACGCCCGGCTGTTCAGCAAATTTTTTAAATGTAGGAATTTGTGAATACAAAAGAAGATTTTTTTTTAAATCCTATACCTATACAAACACATCACTTTAAATGAAGGCCAGTCTGTGAAATGAACTGTCATAGTTTGCCCCCCAAAGAGAAGTATAATCAAGCCTGTATAGCATGCTTCCAGATGCGGAGAGTCTCAGTTGTTTAAAATGGAGCCTTAATTCCTCACATAATTCTAGTGACCCAAAGAAATCACTATAGCCTATTCAGAAGGGGGATCTTTATAGGACTGCAGGAATGTTTCTCAAGAAGAAACAAAGAAGTGTAGCATAAAACTTGGATAGTTTGGATTTACCCTTAAAAATGGTTTTCAGCCAGGCGTGGAGGTACACGCCTTTAATCCCAGCACTTGGGAGGCAGAGGCAGGCGAATTTCTGAGTTCGAGACCAGCCTGGTCTACAGAGTGAGTTTCAGGACAGCCAGGACTACACAGAGAAACCCTGTCTCGAAAAAAAAAAAAAAAAAAGGTTTTCATTTTACTACCATTGCAACAGCACAGCATTTCAAAGAAATGATAAGTGCTATACATATTCACTGAAATATAACAAATTTAGGAAGTGTAAAATTGCAAGCTTTTTAAAATTCCCAAAGGCATTGTTTTCTTGAGCTCTCATTAAGCACTCAATTTGATTCCTTGTCACTGTGGAAGCAGGCATTTAGTAAGTGTACACAGACACTGTGGGAAGAACATACAGTCATATGAGCACTGAGCTTTTACCTTAGCACACTTCTTATTTCAGAAGAGTGCAGGTGAAAAATTATGCAGAAAGTCATCTAAAAGGCAGGCATTTTAAACTGTTTTCATCACAGAGGCCTATTATTAGAGCACAGAATGCTCTCTAGTGACCAGGTACATATTATACATTTGGTGAATGAATAATAAAGGCTTAAAAGGATAATACAAAATTAAACATTTATTTAATAGATACTATGCTCAAAGTTGTGGATGTCTCCCAGGTCCTGGCCCTAAGAAAGTATTTGTCTAAAGAGAAGTCAGGGAAACACAAAACAATACATAATAATTTGATCCACCACCATGAAGTTATACAAGATATTTTGAAAATGTGTGTGTGTGCGCTCGGGAGTCTATATTTTACAGGGGGTGGGGGGCAGAGGTATCCAGACAGGGTTTCTCTGTGTAGCCCTAGCTATCCTGGAACTCACTCTGTAGACCAGACTGGCCTTCAACAGAGAGATCTGTCTCCCTCTGTCTCTTGAGTGCTACGGTCAAAGGTGTGCGCTACACGAACACCTGGCTCCTATCATTTTTACTTCTTAAGACTTTTTCTTTTCTTTTCTTTTTTTTTTTTTAGTACTAGTAACTGAACTCAAGACTTTACACATGCTAGGTAAGTTCTACCACTCAGCTCTACCTCAGCACCATCCCCCTTTTGGGAGATATTTTAAGACAGGGTTTCTGTGTAGCCCTGGCTGTTCTGGAATTCACTCTGTAGACCAGGCTGGCTTCCATCTCAAAAGATCCTGCTGCCTCTCCTCTCTGCTTCTCAAGTGCTGGGATTAAAGGTACCTACCACTACCACCTGTCCTATCATTTTTAAAACGAGCTTTATAAATATCCAGACACTCATCCATTATGTGGCATGAAAGGATGAAACAAAGCAACCACTTCAGACAAGAAAGAACTAGTTCTGGGCATGTAGGCACACATCTTCAATCTCAGAACCTGGGAAACAGAAGCAGTCAGATCTCTAGGAGCACAAGGCTAGCCTGGTCTAAATAGTGGAGTCCCAGGCCAAACAGAGCTACATAGTGAGACCCTGTCCCAAAACAAACAAAACCAAAAAGAAAGAAGAGAAAGAACTAGTCCCAAGAGACTCTAGCAGGAGACAAAGACATTACAGAATTTAAGAAGATGATATTAGAAACAGAAACTATGTAGCCAAAAGGTTTAAAAGTTATCAAAATATTTTATAATTTTAGCAAACTGAAAACTTAAACTTTAAAAAAAAAATCAGACCTGAATATAAAATATATAACAAGCTGGGCGGTGGTAGCGCACGCCTTTAACCCCAGCACTCGGGAGGCAGAGACAGGCAGATTTCTGAGTTCGAGGCCAGCCTGGTCTACAAAGTGAGTTCCAGGACAGCCAGGGCTACACAGGGCTATATATATATATACACAGGGCTATATATATATAAAAAACAAATTGTCACAAAATTTCTTAAGAAACATTGTTTTTATTCAAACAGGGTCTCAAGTATATCAGATTGGCCTCCGGCTTGCTTTGGAGCTGAGGCTAGATAACCTTGAACTTCTGATCCTTCCTGCTTCTACTTCTGAGAGCTGGGATTACAGGCATGTACACCACATCTAGTTTATATGGTAGTAGGTATTGTACTTAGGGTCTGAGAATGTTCTAAGCAAGCACTCTACTGAGCTACATACCTAGCCCAAATGTCATATT
>NC_034604.1:27319499-27322694 GCF_900095145.1 Mus pahari | reverse complement strand
AGCCCTGGCTGTCCTGGAACACACTTTGTAGACCAGGCTGGCCTCGAACTCAGAAATCCACCTGCCTCTGCCTCCCGAGTGCTGGGATCAAAGGCGTGTGCCACCACACCCGGCTTCAAATGTCATATTCTTAAGGCAAAAAATTCCCACTTAGAATGGTTAGAAAAAACTGAGTACTCTGAGGGTCTGTGTCCCAAGCTTTCCTTGCAATAATTCATGCTGCAGTTATAAATATTGGTTATCTATCACAAAGATCTTGCTCATTTTAGCATTCAAATAGTATTCATTCTTTTTTGGTTTTTTGAGACAGGGTTTCTCTGTGTAGCCCTGGCTGTCCTCGAACTCAGAAATCCGCCTGCCTCTGCCTCCCGAGTGCTGGGTTAAAGGCGTGTGCCACCATGCCCAGCTACTAGTTATAATTATTAATCATAAATCTTTCAAGACACAGCACAACATATCCTATGACGTAGAGTGAGCTAGTCATTACTCTTAATACCCCACAGCATCTTCAATTTCTACATCGCCAAAAAATGAGACTCTACCATCCCATCATACATTGACCTCAAGATCAAACATCACTTTTTCCAATTAAAATTTTTTTGTTTTATTCTATATGCATGATTATTTTGCCTGCAGGGAAAATTTTATGTGTGCCTGTATGTGTGCCAGGTGCCTGCAGAGCCAGAAGGCATCAGATCCTCTGGAAGTGGAGTGACAGGTGGTTGTGAGCCATGTGAGTCCTAGGAATTAAACCTGTGTCCTCTCGAAGAGCAGCAAATGCTGTAAATCACCGAGCTATCGCTCTAGCCACCTATTTTTATACATCATGAAAAAGTACAAATTGTATAAATTCTACACAGAGAGTCAGAAAGAGGACTCTGGCTAAGAGCACTCATTGTTCTTCCAGAGGACCTGCATTCAGTTCCCAGTACCCACACAGTGGCGCATAGCTAACTCCAATTCCAGGATATCTGATGCTCTCTTCTGGCCTCACAGAAGCTGAACACAGCCTGATCCACAGAGCAAGTTTCAGGCTAGCCATATTTTGAGACTCTGTTTCAAAAACAAAGTGCCTAGACAGCACACAATTTGAAAATATCATGGGTTTTTGTTACATTTCATTTTTCAAGAGTAACAGACAGACAGATGTGTCTTCTGTTCTTCCTAACTTTCTCTCTGTACAGTAGTAACTCTGGTCTCCATTCTGTGCAAGGTTTGCTCTTACTAGGATGTCAGAAAAACATTAAGACTGGGTCTACAAGAGGCAAGAGTTGTCAAACAGCAGTAACTACCCATGGTCATCCTTTATACTCCAGAATGGGCCAGGGGAAGTTCAATGACCTTCAGCCAGGAATCTCCGGACTCCTCTCAATCAGGCAAAAAATGGAGAAACTTCTAAACTCAGCAAGAGGCAGAGTCTGTTGTATCTGAATCAAGATTATTTTCTTTCCAATTTCACAGCTTATGATTCTAAGGTAGAGATCCTATTCTAGACCAATCGTAAACCCAGGCCCTACTACACCGATCCCCCCGAGGTAGCTTTCTTTTTGGAGGAAGCAAGATATCCTGCCTTAACATGACTAGAATGGAGGCTAAATCCTGGGTAAATGCATTCCAGATTAGGGCATCCCATCTTCTGCGCCATCCTTAATCAAAGGCTGTACCTCAGACACTGTCACTCTTCCTCCAGCATGTTAAAAATATGGTAATGAGATGCTACCTCATTCCTACTCTGGCTAAGAGCTCAGCTTCTGGAGCACTGGAAAAAACAGGCTTAAGCTAAATCACTCTTGATCATTTCCCCAAAAAAATGGACTTCACATATAACCAGATTTAAGGAACTGTGGCAGAAAGCCCTTGGGAAGAGATTCTTGACACAGGCTACACACTACAGGCGAGTTCGTTTGCTGGACAGCACCAGGGACTAAGACAATTAGGAAGAAGGGCTAGACTTTACTGGAGGACCCGGGTTTGATTCCCAGCATATACACAGTAGTTCAGAATAGTTTCCAACTCCAGTTCCAAGGGATCGGACGCATTCTTCTGCAGATACCAGGAATAAACCGGGTGCCCAGGCACACACAGAGGCAAAACATACAACACACATAAATAATAAAAAAAGACATCTAGGAGGTTGGGGATTTAGCTCAGTGGTGGAACGCTTGCCTAGTAAGCGCAAGGCCCTGGGTTCGGTCCTCAGCTCTGGGAAAAGAAAAAAGAAAGAAAAAAAAGACAGCTAGAAGTCATTCTTGGATTGGATTAGAATGGTTAACACCGTTCTTAGAATTACTCATTCTAAGGAGCCAAGATTTGGTGGGATTATTTTATAAAGCAATACAAATCACAATGTATTATTCAAAACAAGTACAATCAAGGAGCAGCAAGGAACTTCACTATCCTGGTGTGGTGAAGGAAAAAGGGAGCTCTGACAGTTTAAAAGCCAATAATAGTGAGGAGACCACCAAATAAGCACTTAACAAACCAGAGTACAGACTGAAAACTAACAGTACCTTGTAGATGGTACTATGTAGTTAGTCCAGAACTTTATTTGTCACTGTCCCCTGAACACGGATGGTAAGGAATCTAGCAATGACTGAAAATATAGAGAACAATGTGTCTATTACACAAGAACTATAACTTAAAAAATTTTGTTTTTTTTAGACAGGGAACTCACTTACTAGCCTAGGCTAGTCTTCAAACTCACAGCAATCCTGTTTCCAAAGTGCTAAATTTCAGGCATGAGCCACTCACTTTGCTTGGTTTACCATTTTAAATGTAGTAAACACCCAAGATTTGTACATGCCAAGAACACACTCTATCACTAAGCCACACCCTCTTGTGTCATTTGTAGTATGCAATGTGAGTGAGCATTCTTGATGTGAGTTTCAGATGGTAGGGATAAGGCAAAGTCCTGGAATCAATTTTCAAGGACACAAGGGTCACTGTACTGTTATATTCATATTGTGAAATTATTAAATTACAATTAGTGAGATTCTTAATGACATGGAGAAATATTTAATGTTATTTTAAGCAAAGAGATAAAAATAATATACAGACACAAAATATACATAATATCTTAAGTAACTTAAAAGATATACACAGTTTATATGCAGGAGGGGGGACTAATTTGTAGGAGAAATAAACTCTACAGGCCATTTCTAAGACAATATGTCAATCTTTTTTTTTTTTTTTTTT
>NC_034604.1:27310694-27319404 GCF_900095145.1 Mus pahari | reverse complement strand
CTGGAACTCACTGTGTAGACCAGGCTGGCCTCGAACTCAGAAATCTGCCTGCCCCTGTCTCCCGAGTGCTGGGATTAAAGGCGTGCGCCACCACGCCCAGCTCGACATGTACATTTACTTATTTTGGGATATGTATTAGTTCCAGACAAGCAACTGTCAATGTTTACCACCAAGTATGAGGCTATGGGATGGCCACCTTAACAGGCTCTAAGCTGACACAGGCACTGATTGTTCTTTCAGAGGACCTGGGTTCAATTCTCAGCACCCACAGAGTGGACACATGTGTCTGTAACTCCATTCCCAGGACATCTGATATCTTCTTCTGGCCTCTGCAGGTACCAAGAACACACACAGAACACAGACATACATGCAGGTAAAACACTCAACACATACACACACATAAAAAAAGATGAAAAAAACTACACTATTAATAATTCTGTTTTAACATCTTATTTTTAGGGGATAAAGAGGTGGTTCAGAGGTTAAGAACACAAGCTGCTCTTCCAAGAGAACTAGGTTCAATTCCTAGCACCCACTTGGTCACTCAGAACTGTCTGTAACTCCAGTTGCAAGGACCTAATAATCCTTTCTGTCCTCTGAAGGTACCAGGCATGCACATGGTACACGATACACATTGAGGCAAAACATTCATATAAAATAAATTATAAAGAAATCTAACGTTTAGTGTGTGTGTGTTTGTGCATGCACACATGTGCCTGTAGAGGTTAGAAAGGGGTGTGAGACTGCTTGAAGCTAGAGATAACCCTGATATGAGTACTGCACACTGAACCTGGATCCTTTGGAAGAGCAGCAGGTACTTTTAACCACTCAGTCATCTTCTCAGTCCCTACACTATTAATAATTCTTACCTGTCATTAATTAAAAATATAATTTAATGTATTTAAAAGCCTCTAACACTGAGTGACATCAAAACACCTAAATAAGACACTCTAAACCTGAAATTTGCTGATCTCCTATGCCCCTCACAGATTACAGTCCCTACCCTACACTTGCTCCTTGGTGACCCTTGAGGACTTCAAACACACTACCACTGGCAGGAATGTTCTTCCCCTACAGACACAGGCCTAAATGGCTATTTGTCTGGCATCCTTCCTCAACCATCCCCTTTAAATGTCCCCTCTGTAATAAGGCCTACACGGACCTACTCAACATGGAAGATGAGCTTCCATCTTTATACCCTGCATTGCTCTATTTTTGTTCTTTCTATTTGTCACTTTCTAATAGACTACATAATTTAAAATATATTACATGTCATATATAATACATACTTATATGATATATATTTTAAACATATCCTTATGTATAATATAAATGATTGTAACACAAAATATATAGGAATATAAAATACTATATATTATATTAAATATATATTTTAAAAATTATGTACACACATATATATGTACACACACACACATATATTATACACACAAACATGAACGCGTGTGTGGTGTGTATGTGTGTGTGTGTATAATGTAATGTCTTTCTCCTTTAAAAAAAAAGCATGACACACAGCAAGTGGTCAGTAAATAAGTTGGATGTATATATGAATGTATACACTAAAAAAAAAAAAATAACAGGTCTATAATAACAGAGTCAGTATAATTTCTTTTCTTTTTTCTTTTTTTTTGTTTTGTTTTGAGACAGGGTTTCTCTGTGTAGCCCTGGCTGTCCTTGAACTCAGAAATCTGCCTGCCTCTGCCTCCCAAGTGCTGGGATTAAAGGCGTGTGCCTCCACAGCCCCACAATTTCTTTTCTTTTTGTAAAAGATTTTATTACCTTGCTTTATGTATGAGTGCTTTATCTGCATGTATACATGGATGGCAGAAGAGGGCATGAGATCCCATTGTAGATGGCTGTGAGCCACCATGTGGTTGCTGGGAATTGACCTCAGGATCGCTGGAAGAGCAGCAAGTGCTCGAAACCATTAAGCCATCTCTCTAGTCCAGTATGATTTCTAAGATATATCTACTATTTAAAATTGGACAATCTTCTATGCTTATATAATAAAAATGTCAGTCATAAAATTCTTACAAAAATCTATTCACCTTTATCATTCCTATTTGTTTCAGTGTATACCTATCAAAGATGTATGCTGATTTACTGGAAAATTACAGTTTTATGTTATTAATACTGAAAGGTTATATAACTAGAAAGGTATATTAAGTAGCTTCAAAAATATTTAGGACAAATGCTAAATATTATATATATTATATTATATACACACACATACATATATACATAAATATTTAGGACAAATGCTAAAACATATATATATATATATATATATATATATATATATATATATAAACCATTTGGTTATTAAACTGAAACAGTTTTTAAAGCTACACTAGTCATAAGTATGGTTATACATGCCTATAATTCCAGCTACTTAGGAGTCTGCTAAAGCAGAAGAGTCAAAAGTTCAAGGCTAGCTTGGCTTACTTAAAGAGTTGAATGCTTTAGCCTAGGCAATTTAGCAAGACTGTCTTAACGATAAAAATAATGCTGGCAAGATGGCTCCACTGGTAAAGGCATTTGCCACTAAAGCTGATAACCTAAATTTGATCCTCAGAAACCACTTGGTGGAAGGAGAGAACTAATTTCTGCAAGTTGTCCTTTGACCTTCACGCCCCAGCATGCTCAGCCCTTGACCCTTCAAGTAAATACAGTAAAAAATAAAAGGCAGCTCGGTGGTGAGTGTTTACCTTCCTAGCAGATTCAAGCCCTGGGCTTAATCCCAAGTAACACAATAACAAACCACAACACACACAGCAAAGCAGCACATTGAAGTTATAATCTTGCTACAGATAACCTTGCTACAGATCAAACCAGTCTAATTCCTGACATAAACCTTAATAAATGATATCCCACTCATTATGTCAGTGGTATTTCTTACTGCTTACTGTCCTTGCCAAATATTATTTAGGGATGGTGGAGCCTGCTAATATGTCATACACTGGATAAACAGTCATAGCTGAAAACTGCCTAGTATTTGAAATTTAGCCCCAAAGAACTTTCTTCTCTGTGATCTTGGGACAACCAGACTATCCCTACTCATTTTAAAAATGCCTCTACTCATTTTTACGCTTTCTTTCAGGGCTTTAGAAGTGTAGGGAAAAGGTCCCCGAAGACACTGTACCTCTGAGTGGTGGTCTATACTTCCAGTGTCGGATCCGGAGTGCTGCTCGGTTACACCATCCTCACCATCTGACCCTGAATCCCGCTCGTCCTGTACTGGGGTTGCACCACCATCATCTGCTTAAAAACAAAACAAAACCCCACTCAAGGTGTACGGTGGATGACATCTGTAATAATGTTTATTACAGTTAAAATGAGCATCTACAGCTAAGATGGGCTAAGGTTCTGGACAACAGAATACTCGTATAAACGCTAATAACTACCACCACATGATGAGGCACACGAGACAGTGAAAATATTTCTTAAAGGTGAAGCCCAGAACAAATACTAAATGCCAAGTTAGAAATCATCTAAATTATAGTTTCTATTATTTTATTGTCTATCTTTCTAAGGCATTTACCACCTTCTAATGCACTATGTGACTTAAGTTATTTTGTTTACACTGGAGTTTTTTGATTCATAACTTAATCTTGGGAGCCTAGATTATTGTCTGTTACATGGTATACAGGAAGTGCTTGCTTATGAATGGAGAGCACTAGGAACTTCAGTCCAGAAATAGTAAAAATTCATTGAAGTATATAAACTATAAATTGATACAATGAAAAGTATTGTTACCTAACCTTAGCCAATAACTTAACAATACAAAGTAAAATTATCCTCCAGAGGTACTTAGGGTATAGGAAGGCCTAAGACTTGATTAGCAGTTTAAGAGACAAGTAAACAAATAAAAGTTCAATGAAACAGCCAAGTACAAGAGAGCCAAAACAGTAGTATAAAAACGGAATTACTTTCATACTAATGAGATACTCAATTCACCTAAGGAGTAAAGTTCATACCTGGGCATGGAGGCGCACGCCTTTGATCCCAGCACTAAGGAAGCAGAGGCAGGAGGATCTCTGTGAGTTTGAGGCCAGCCTGGTCTAAAGAGTGAGTTTCATGACAGCCAGGGCTGTTACACAGAGAAACCCTGTCTCAAAAAAACAAAGTCTATAGAGTAACAATAAAAAAAAAAAAATAGTTTTGGAGTTTTAACAATTGTTTTGTCAAATGGATAAACAGCTAGAGAGATGAGGGCAGATAAGGAGCTAAATTACTATTCTGGAATAATGAGGAAACACCGAATGGCCAAAAAAAAAAAAAAAAAAATAATAACTAGAGAGCCTAAGAATACAGACATAAAATAATTAAAATCAGAAGAGCAACTAGGCGTGCGACTTTAATTCTAGCCTGGGGAGGCAGAGGCAGGCTGATCTCTGTGGATTCCAGTCCAGCCTGGTCTACAAAGTGAGTTTGAGGCCAGCCAGGGTTACAGAGTAAGCTATCTCAAAAAAATAAAATAAATAAAATAATTAAATTCAAAAACAACCAAAAACAACCTAAACGGCTAAAAGAGGGGTGTGTGTGTGTGTGTGTGTGTGTGTGTGCGCGTGTGTTAGGGAACTGCCATCTTTTTACTACCTCAATTTTTTTTTCCATGTAACATAGCCTATCCACCATGCACACAGAATTATTTTTGAACTGAATTTTAAAATGCCAATGAGCTGAAAAAAAAATACTTTGGTATTTAGGCAAAACAGCGGTTGAGGTTCAGGATAACAGAGTCCGTTATCATCACTGCTGTCAAAGTCAAAACAGAAAACAGCTTAATGCTAAACCATTCGCACGGTACTTTTGAGACAGAAAGTCCAAAAGAGATGGGCACTCGGCTGGATTTACCCAGCGGGCCCTTGCCTTGTTCATCTCTTCGTCTAGGGTGCCTAGCATGGTGGCGCCGATTGCGTGCTGAGGGCACGAAAGTCACTCCCAAGTTACAAGGGACTCATCATTCAAATCTGCGTGTGTAAACTTAAAAGACCCCGCCCTTTCTTCCCGGGAAGGCAAGGATCGATCACGGGAAAGACTAAACTAGACCGAACTGGGAAAGAAGAGTCGAGGGGATGGTTCCTGTCCCCCCATCGAACCGGAAAACCTCAACCCCTGGCGATTCCCTTTGAAAGCCTTCTCTATTATAGAACAGACAACTTGAGCACGAATCCCTCCTGGACCGGAAGCTCCCCTTCGGAGTTCGCTCGCCCTGGCTCCGCCCCGCCCCTGTCGCCGGTACACCTGAGGAGGCGGCGGCGACAGGAAGGGACTTCACCAGGGCATGGGTGCCGACGGCGGGCTGTCGGGTGCCGGACCCCGACGGAGAGCGCTTCTCCCGGCCGCAGCGCCGTCGTCCCCGTCCCGACCCACCTGACTGGTCCCCGCTGTAGTACTCCGAGTCCATGGCAGGCGGGCTCTCGGCGGGGAGTGTCCGCGCCACGCGCCGCCCCCGTCACGTCCTTCCTGGCCGAGTGACCTCTCTCCGCCGCGGCGCGCTTCTGCCTCGCCCGAGACTCCGGAGAAGCCGGCGGCGGGCGGGCGGGCGGCCGACGCTTCGCCCAGGAAACGCCAGCTACTCCACAGGGCCGCGCCTCACCGGCCGGCAAAGTGAAGGAGAATCGCGCCCAACTTCCCAGAAGCACCTCTGGGGCCAAAATGGCGTCTACCCACGGCCCTCAGAGAAATGCAATGCGCAGGCGCCGTCACCCTGCTGTCAGCCAATCAGAGTGTGCTATGGTAATATGACGCCATGGCACCGTCGGGAAAGAGACTGCCGGGAGAACGGAGTGGACGCGGGAAGTTCGGCTCTAGTTGAATACCGGCCTCGGCGCGGTCTCGTCTGTCCCCGGCAGGAGTAACCTCACACCCTTGGTTCTGAGTTCGGGCTTGCCTTGAGAGACATTTTAGTTCTTGCGAAAAATGAAAACCCGCTAAAAATGACATTTTAACATTCAGCCAAATAACTGTAGTTCCCATTCCCGCCCATAGTTTGGAAGGAAAGTAGCGAGTTGTTCTCTGGGACTTGTAGTTCAAAGGTTGGATTCCCCTCGCCAAGAAAGTTAAAAATAAGATAAAGTAATAAAGATGACAGACTGGTCCTTATAAAACTTGCGCACGCCTTTAATCCCAGCACCCGGGAGGCAGAGGCAGGCGGATTTCTGAGTTTGAGGCCAGCCTGGTCTACCAAGTGAGTTCCATGACAGCCAGGGCCACACAGAGAAACCCTGTCTTCACCAAAACAGTCCCTGATAAAACCTTGATGAAGGAGTAAGTACATACACTCACCCATTTCTAATCTTCAGTCAGGAAGACTTGAGTGATAGTTTGAGGCAGTAATGGCTTATACCCTTTGTTGCAACAGTTTAGAGGGGAATTTCAAAATACAAGGTTAGAAGATTAGAGCTATCATGATAAAGGGTTCAATAAAAAGGATTATTCGTGTTCCCCAAGTGCTCCAGAAGCCCGTCCAGTCTGATGGGGAGTATCTGGCTTGTGATTCTGTTCTTTCTTTTTTTAAAGCTGTCTCCTGTTTTCAGACACCTGATAAATCCATGTAGAAAGAACACTTTGCACCCCCCCCCCCACACACACACCAAAACAGCACAGATTCCTCCTTCCTCTGCCACAATGAGATTTAAACCCCATTTATTTTGTAATACCACGGCTTCCAGGTATTCCCAAAAGGATTGAAATTAATGTCATCCCTTTTGGTTCAGACGGGTAGACTGGTGGTTTATTTTAGCCCTAGGAATGATTATAAGACCTGAAGCTAAATATACAACTTGGTGCATGGGATAACTGGTTACCAAGAGGAGGCACCATTAGGACATGTGAAATGGGTGCCATTAAGAACTACCGAGTTGGAAATTCGCCTGGTGCAGTTGAGGTGGGGTTCACACAATTGGCTATACCCTTGTACAGGCCAGGCCTATAGACAGGGCTTGTATGTGGAATCCTGGGTTAAAGGGATTTTAGTTAAGCCTGTGCCCAAGTGTATAACTCATCTTGTTCTCAGGCAGATCCAACAGTCTTTTCTTAGGTCAGGCAGAAATTTAGAGAGCATTTTGTGGCAACTGTTTATAAGGACAAACATTTTAAGGAGAGGAGCATTGGAATCCAAGAGGGAGCTTAGGGTTTGGCTGCCTTGGTTTTTCTGAGGAGGCACTTTATCATCAGAGAGAAGAATAAAGACTTCATATGGATCCAAACTATGAATGAGGACAGAAATGTCTACAGTTTTTATCCCAGGCAGAGGGTGCTCTTTGGAAGGAGGTCCTTGCCATTAGCTAGCCATCAGAGGCCAGATTTTTGCTTTCCAGCATTTGTAAGACTTTTAAACTCAATATTCATAGTATTTCTTGCTTTTTTTTTTCTGGTCTGTGTTCTGGATGTGTCTAGGGGATTGTGGCTACTGAATTTGATGTAACCTGTGGAGGTAAGGGCCTCCAGCCAGGAACACAAGGAGGCAGACATGGCACAATATCAGTCCTGCAGAAAGAACTGGGGCAGGTCTTCACAAATACCAATGCTGAAGCTTGTTCCTTTTAACATAACTGTAGTCATTTTATACTCGGACTCCATGTCACTCACAAGGTTAAATAAAGTTCATAGTTATTACTTTAACTGACACTGGAGAATGCCACTAATAAGCCAAAATGTTATGATTGTTTCTTAGGGTTTTACTGCTGTGAACAGACACCATAACCAAGGCAACTCTTAGAAGGACAACATTTAATTAGGGCTGGCTTACAGCTTCAGAGGTTTAGTCCATATCATCATGGCGGGAAGCATGGCAGCATCCAGGCAGACATGGTGCAGGAGTTCTACCTCTTCATCTGAAGGAGAAGACTGGCTTCCAGGCAGCTAGGAGGGGGTCTTAAAGCCCACAATAATGCACTTCCTCCCACAAGGCCACAACTACTTGAACAATGCCACATCCTGGGCCAAGCATAGTCAAACCACCACAGGTTGAATCACTTGTCCCCTGTTATCTCAATATTCTGAAATTCCCCTGTTCACCACCTGTCCACCACCCTTCTCACCTCACTCAGGACCAAACAGCTTAAAGGTTGGCTGATAATACTTTCTCTACTTAGACAAAAATGCTGTACTGCTTGTCTTCAAACCTTTGAACCTGGTTTTTCCCATAAAAAGTCTTCTCTGATAGCAGACTAGTACTGTAATTAGGCTCCTGGGTCTTATTTATTTATTATTTATTTATTTAGCAGTCCTGGACATCCAGTATTATTGTGTTCATTCAATAAACTTTTTTTTTCCCCCGAGACAGGGTTTCTCTGTATAGCCCTGGCTGTCCTGGAACTCACTTTGTGGACCAGGCTGGCCTCAAACTCAGAAATCTGCCTGCTTCTGCCTCCTGAGTGCTGGGATTAAAGGTGTACGCCACCATGCCCTGCTACCTATTCTTGCTTAACAGAGGTTGGTGTATGCATGGTTCGGGTGGCAACTGTCTTACCCCAAAAACCAACAGCTGTCCCTGGGAACCTATGGCACAGAGCTACAGTGTTGCTTGTTTCTGTTGAGGAGTCAGAGACTAGTACAATCAGGTTCTCTACAGTTGCCAAGACCTTATCTCAAAGATACTTAGCTGGCCTTCCTGAATGCAGGTCATCCTTGCCTCTTCCTCCTCCTCCCTCTCCTCCTCCTCCTCCTCCTCCTCCTCCTCCTC
>NC_034604.1:27301085-27310611 GCF_900095145.1 Mus pahari | reverse complement strand
CCTCCTCCTCCTCCTCCTCTCCCCCCCTTCCTCTTTTCTCTGTGCTGCTCTAGCTGCCCAGGAACTTGCTCTGTAGACCATGCTGGCTTTGAATTCATGGAGATCTGCCTGCCTCTGCCTCCCAAGTCCTGGGATTAAAGGCGTGTGACAGTTCTTAATAAAAGTAGCCAGACAATGGTGCTCCATGATTTTTAAAAAGAGATTTGGGCCATTTTTTTTCTGAGGGGAGATAGAACTCCGAGTAAGGACTGAGAGCAACGGAAGAAGAATTTTATAATTGAGAGGAGATTCTGAAGAAGGATGGCACCAAATAACCCCTAATGTAACAATAATCAGGTAAAAGAGGGACAGAAGGCGTTTCTCTTTCCATTCCTAGTGGTGTGTGTGGGGGGCACTGTAGACAGTAAGCCCATAACAGAAGAAAATTGATAAAATAGTTAAATACAGAGTTTGCAGACCATCATGGGGGCAGACAGAGAAAAACTGGATTTGGTTAGAAGCCTACTGGATAAAAGTTCCCAGGAGTCATAACTCCTCAATGGCATCTGAGAGGGATACTAAGTCAGGGCAGGTCCCAGCATCAACCAGATCCTGGTTACCTTTCAGGAAGGATGGAGGGGACTAGGTCCCCGTGGCTGTTCTGGGGCTAGTCCTTGAGGTCAGTTCCCTCTGGCTGTTGTGGAATGGGAAGGGGCTTTCTGAGTTTTACATACAGTTTTCCAGTTGGGACTGCTCTATTTGAGGGGGAAGGTTTTTAAACATGAGGTAGGTGTATCCAGGATGAGACGTTTTCTAATTTAGAAGATGTGGGGCTCAGGAGAATATTTGTGGAGCAGAGGTGTATAGGTTTTTTTGATGGGAGGGATCACCCTGAGATCAGATGGGCTGCAGATGCTCTGGCTAGGAGAGCTGAACTCGGGCATCCTCATTATATTAATTCCATGAGTGGATGTTGGGGAATGGTGTCAAGGAGTGGGTCACAGGGAGTCCTGGTGGATAATCTGCCTTCTAGTGTCCCCATTGTCAGCATGTGGGGCACTCTCATCTCAGGGGCTGAGGATTGGAGTCCTCATATTAGACACAGAATTGAAGTCCACATGCCCAGATCTTATTTCAAACATATGAAATATTGGGGCTGGAGAGATGGTTCTGTAGTTGAGAGCTCTGGCTTCTCTTCCAGAGGACCCAAGTTTAATTCCCATCACCCACATGACTGCTCCAACTATCTGTAACACCAGTTCCAGGGGGATCTGACACCCTTATTCAGACATACATGCAGTCAAAACACCAATGCACATAAGATAAAAATAAATACATTTGAATTTTTTTAAAGATCAGCCCCAATCTACCAGTCTTTTTTTCTTTTTCTTTTTCTTTCTTTCTATTTGTTTGTTTGTTTGTTTGTTTTTTGAGACAGGGATTCTCTGTGTAGCCTTGGCTGTCCTGGAACACACTTTGTAGACCAGGCTGGCCTTGAACTCAGAAATCCGCCTGCCTCTGCCTCCCGAGTGCTGGGATTAAAGGCCTGCGCCACCAGGCCCGGCGAGGTTTGTTAATCTTAAGAAACCCCACAACATAACCCCACTTAGGACCAATCAGAATAAAGGTCAGTTAGAACTGGTGTGTCCAACTCGCCAAATAGTCAGGGCCGATCACCCTCCCACAGGATGTATGACGTCATTGTGGTTTTTTTCCTTTATAAGCTGGCTCTGAGAAATGCTCTAGATCATGGCTTTCAGCCTGAATTTGAACTATGGCCCTGATTTGTCTTGCTTACCTGATATCGATTTCTGAGTGGTTTGTTTAGCGGGTGATTCCTGAACCCCAACATTTAGCACTTTGGCCAGACATGCCCCCTGCCCTCGACAATCCCACAGTTACTGATACTGAACGCCACTAAGCCGGCTCCTCCACGAGGAGGTAAATTTCGGTCTTTTGTTTGTTTTTCTTGGTTTGCTCTTGTTTCTGGTACCTTTTAGTGACTCAGGTGATGTGGGGCGGTGAGCTGTGCACAGACAGCCTGGACCCCAGTTGAGTTCCGGCCTTGAACCCCGGAGACCCGTTGAGTGACTTCCGCCTACGAGGGACAACAGCTAGAAATAGTAAAGAAAATTTTGTCTATTTTAAGTGTATAAGTGTATGTGGCCAGATCAGCTTTATTTCTAGCTGGTCTTAAGTGTGTAAGTTTACTATGTTCTGCATGTCTTGGTTATAAATTATTGGCTTATAAATTATTGGGTAGAGTTAAAATTTTGTAAGTTCTGTAACAGAAAGTTGACTTAAAGCAAGAAACTTGCCGGGCGGTGGTGGCCCACACCTTTAATCCCAGCACACGGGAGGCAGAGTCAGGCGGATTTCTGAGTTTGAGGCCAGCCTAGTCTACAAAGTGAGTTCCAGGACAGCCAGGGCTACACAGAGAAACCCTGTCTTGAAAAACAAAAAACAAACAAACAAAACAAACCCAAGAAACTCAGGGTTGGAGCCATTCTGGGCAACAACATACGGCATACGCTGACCAAAGAACAAATCTCTAAAGATACTTTTTTTCATTTATTTATTTATAAAAGTAAAGATGGTTTTTATTTATTTTTTGAGTTGGAATCTTGTGCTGTAAAATGATATTAATAAGCTTTGTTGTTAATTATGTATGTGGGGGTGTGTAACTGTAATTCTTTGGGGGGAGTTCTATGCCTGTTTTAGCCAAGGCCCCATGTTCCGCGTAGTTTGAGTCTCGCCCCGACTCGCTGTCCTTGTATATACTCATAGCTGTTCTCTCATCGTGAACGAATCCCTTGGCGACCTGTTCATCTCCATTCCTCCCGGACCCTTTGCTTCACGGTCATTTCTTCTCGTCCTTCCTCATGGTCCTCATCCTCCTCTGGCCTCCAATTTGCAGAGATCTGCCTGCCTCTGCCTCCAGACTGATGGGCTTCTAAAGATACTTTTAAATTGGGATAATATTTTTATATAACTCCTGTCCTAAAAGCCAGACTTATAAAAGATAGGATTTAGAACAATGTTTCTTTAATGAGGTACTAAAACTCTGACTCCATGCATTTATATACAAGAACTTTTCTTGCTAACACCCAAACTTCAGGACATCAAAATAATTCACCTAACATTGATTTTAGAAACACAAAATTGTTTACACTGTTAGCTAAAAATTATGGTTATGTTCTATGTCTTCATCTTAATATAGGTACTTTATTTTGATGTGACGAAGGCATAAGTGAGAGATTTTTTTTTAAAGATTTATTTATTTATTATATGTAAGTACACTGTAGCTGTCTTCAGACACTCCAGAAGAGGGAGTCAGATCTTGTTAAGGATGGTCGTGAGCCACCATGTGGTTGCTGGGATTTGAACTCTGTACCTGCTGAGCCATCTCACCAGCCCCAAGTGAGAGATTTTTAAAAGTTTTAAATGTCTGTAATGTCAAAAAGGTTAAGACTCAACCGACCCACCCTTCCTTTCATTGCCTGAGCTCTGTCTGGCAAGGCTCCAGCAGTCCCCTACTTTCAGCCCAAAGCTCAACTCCCCCTCCCTTCCTAAAGCTGAATTCTACCAAATAAGCTACAATTTATGACCTTGTGATAATAGCTCCCTCAGGTCCTTGCTATTTTTCCCAATTTGTTAACCCTTTTCTGTTCTGAAACTGCCTTAATCTTAAACCTAAGCATACAGGAAACTGTTATGTTCTATAATGATACACCATACAAAGGTCAGAAAAATTCCCAGTGTTCTTATGGACTATGTTTATGGATTAAGATTTTTTGTTTTGATACTACAAGAACTTCAACTCAAAACTAAGATTTTTTTTTTAAGGCTCGAAACTAACAGGGAGTGATGGCCAGTAACCTTATAATTAATCCAAACCTTTAATATGATCAGAAGTATATTTTAAGCCACGCTAAGTACTGATGCATCTAATTAGAAGATTCTGCTTTATTTAGTCTCCTGTTTCATGTTTGTAAGGTACAGTTTGGAGCAGATAACTAAAAACAGACAAGGATTGTTTAACTCAGATATAATTGGTAGGTACTAGGCCTCAAACCTGTCAGAGATCTGTTGAATATGGCTTTTAATATGTTTAAACTTACCATAACAGAGACTCACAAATCCTGAAAGTGACACTCCCCCCCCACCCCAAGGTCTCCAAGTAGATATGGGCACAATGACAAAGAACACCACTGGGATTATGGTACAATAACCCCTGGGAATAACTGTCCAAATGCCTTGCCTGCTGCCAGGGCCTGGCCTGAACTCTGGACAAACAGAGGACACTGGAGAATTGACTGTGCCACACATTGCTTAAGACAAGGTGAGGTCAGTCTCTCCCATGTTCTTTCTCCACAGAAAAAGCCTCTTCATCTTCTGGGCCTGATGGCCAAAGACTGCCTCTGCCCTTGGAGCCATGGAAGAAGCTTGGACAACCGTCTAGGTAATGAAATATGGCTGGTCTCTGTCATTTTAATTGATGCATAGCCATTTAGATTTACAATTTATCCTCCTCGGGGCTCTGATCATATTGACAGCTAAGCTAACTGTAGCTTGATAGCTACAGAACAACAATCAACTAGCTCCTTACCCCAAGGTACTGTGTTAGTTCATCAGTCAACTCATTAGTTAGTTAAAACTACTGGTCTCTTATTAAAAAGGGCAAACAGGTTTGCCCTGTTACAGGCTGTTAAAGGATTTAAACAGACTTCAATGTAACTTTTTACTATCACTTTAATTAAATAACTGCTCTCAGTAATAAACTGCATACATCTCATAATAAATAATTGGATAAAGAAATATAAAGTTTATATAAGGTCTGAGATCTGAGACAATGTTTGAAGGTCTAAACAGATGTTTTGAGATTAAGAAGTGCAGATAGATAAATGCATTAGAGGACATTAAGAAAATCTTAGGCCAGGCATGGTGGCACATGCCCTTAATCCCAGCACTTGGGAGGCAGAGGCAGGCAGATTTCTAAGTTCAAGACCAGCCTGGTCTACAAAGTGAGTTCCAGGACAGCCAGGGCTACACAGAGAAACCCTGTCTCGAAGAACCAAAAAAAAAAAAAAATCTCAGATGATGATAGGAAAATGATTTAAGGTATATGGGAGAAATGAAGACATGCTTTAGAGGAAAGATGTTTAAGGTTGGTAAATGTAAATTATAAATGTTAAAAGGTCTAAGAGTTTTAAGATTGGAGGGCCTAAGAAGGTATTTTACGGTATATATAAGAACATGATTTAGGATATATGAAAATGGGAAATATTTTATATTCCCCATGCTATTATTATTTTAACATTGATCAATAGAATTCTGATGCGCTTATGGAGCACTGGCTGTTTACAATGGAATTCTGATGAGTTAATGGAGCACTGGCTGTTTACAATTTATTTGCAAGCTCAAGATTGTAAAGTCCTTTTGGTTGTCTTCTGAATGCAGACTTAAAGGTGCTTCTCACTGTGCTGAAAATTTTGTTGAATCTGTATGTCTAGCCCTCTGGACTGGGTTTCAAAAATGGGCTTTTCCTCCTTGGTCCTGTGTTCTTTACCTTCCCCAGTTATAAGACAATTTTAACGTCTGTCCCTAGTTTATATTTGTGTCAGCATATTTTCATATGTCTGACAGACTCCATCCAGGGACCACTGTGGACCTCAAGCTGCTGAGCTTGCTAAAAGCTGATGTAAACTGGTCCAGCCCATGTGATTGCTCCCCATCTTTCAGCTGAATCAACTAATCAGATGCTTCTGATAAATGCCCTATTACCCAGTCTTTGGCTAGCATTTCAGCCTTCTTGGGCCCCAATGACAATGACCTAATGTCAGCTGGAAGTGCTTACAGAAGAGAATACGCCACCCACTGTTCCACCTAACAAGCTGAAATGCTAAGTCAAAAGGAAACTCTCTGGTCTCAGAACAAACTTTTGAGTCAAATATTTGACTCACTGAATCAACTCAAGGGGGGATGTTGAGGCCTGCCCTCTCCTCCCACCAGTATAGCTGTAGCCATTTTGTTCTGTGTCTGCCAGCCACTGACGAAGAAAAATAGCTTGATTCAGAACAGGGAATTCTGACCACATACCCTGTTAAGTTCTGTATGTTCTAAGTTTGTTAATCTTAAGAAATTCCACAGCCATAAACTCCACTTTGAACCAATTAATCAGTATAAAGTTCAGTTAGAACTGTTCTATTCAGCTAGAACAGTTCCTGAACTCCAACATGTAGATATGTGTTACGTTCATTTGCTGTGTTTTGTCATTTAATTGATATTTACTTTTTGTCCAAATGATTTGTGTGTTGAAGAAACCAGGATAAGTGAAAGAATCTACTTTTTTGAGACAGGGTTTCTCTGTGTAGTCCTGGCTGTCCTGGAACTAGTTCTGTAGACCAGGCTGGCCTTGAACTCACAGAACTGCCTGCTTCTGCCTCCCAAGTGCTGGAATTAAAGACATGTACCACTACCCAACTACTGTAATGGGTTGATGTTAATCTGCATCTTTAATTCCAGTAGTAAACATTTAATGAAATCAGGCATACGAGAATTTGGTACTACATGTTTAGGACAGTAATATTTTCTTGGGTGACTGTTCCCTTGATAAGAATGAAATGTTCTTCTATATCTCTTGTGATAAATTCTACCCAAATGCCAGCAGCACACAGAAATGGCTCTAAAATAGATCACATCCTAGGACAGAAAATAAATCTTTACAAATTTAAAAAGATTGAAAAAACTCTGTATATCCTATCTGATGACAGTTCATTAAAATCTAAAACTCACAGCAAACTAATCTCTAGTAAAGATCAAAGAGGAAATCAAGAAACAAATAAAAAATTCCTGGAACTAAATAAAAATGAAAACACAACACAACACCACTCTTACCTTGTATTAAAACCACTCCTTTGAGGGAAATTTATTACTCTGTAGTGAAACATTAAAAAAATTAGAGGGAACATAAATAAAAGATTTAATGATGCATCTTAAAAATGTGGAAAAACAGGAACAAACAAAACATAAACTCAGTAGATGGCAAGAAAAAATAAAAACCAGAGGAGAAATTAATGACATAGAAACAAAAACAAAAAAATAATATAAAGAATCAGAGTCTCTAAGAACAGTTCTTTGAGAAGATAAACAAAATTGACAGACCACTGGCCCAACTAATCTAAAGAAAGAAAGAGAGGACTCAAGTTAGCAGAAGCAGAAATGAATGTGGGGACATTACAACCGATACCAAAAAAATTGAAAATATTCTAAGGGAATAGTTCAAAAACGTGTATTCCATTAAGTTGTAAAACCTAGAAGAAATGAGTGAATCTCTATGTTCAGCCAAACCACCAAAATTGAACCAACAGACTCATAACAAATGAAGAGATTGCACCAGTAATAAAAAGCCTTCCACCCTGACATTTGGAATCAATTAAAACCGAACAGCTGGGCACACCTGTGAGGGATTTTTCTCCATTAGATATTCATCCGGAAGACTCATCCTAAATCTGGGCCACACCTTCTTGTGGCAGCCCACATAAAAGGACATGGAAGAAGGAAGTTTTGCTTTTTGCCTGTTTGCCCTCACTCTAGCTGGTAAATTCATCTATCTCGCTGCTGAGGCATTCCTTCAATGGTGTTAGAATCTACTTCTTCAGGATCCCAGTGTGAAGACGAGCTGAGACATCAGTCTTATGGACTGAACAACTATTGGATTCTTGGTCTTTCAGTCAGGAGACAATCATTGTTGGATTAGTTAGACCACAGCTTGTAAACTACTCTAATGAACCCATGTGTGTTTACATATATATGTATATTATATGTACATTAATATATAATATATATACACATAAATTTTTATTGGTTTAGACTCATCTGACTAAAACCCCAAACAAGTAAAGATACAACAACAACAACAGGAATCTATAGGCCAATATTCCCAGTAAACATAGATTTAAAGTTCCTCAGTAAAATACTTTCAAACCAAATACAGACATATGTCATAAAGATATGCATCATGGCCAAGTTGGCTTTAATTTATCCCAGAGTCGCAGGGATAGTTCAATATACATAAGCTATTACATGCAATAAACATATAAATGGGTTTTAAAATATATATGATAATCTCAATAAATGCAGAAAAAGCTCCTGATAAAATCCAACACATCTTCATGATAAAAGTCCTAGATAATGTAAAGCTAAAGGCACTACATCTCAACATAAGAGCTATGTATCAGAAACTGTACGCAACATCATTCAAAACAGAAGAGCTTGAAGCAATCCATTGAAATCTCAAGGAGACAGGGCTGTCTACTATCCCCACTGCTTTTCAATATATTGTTTAAAGCACTGGGTGGAGCAATAAGAAAGCAAAAAGGAATTAAAGGGCTGAGAACAGGAAAAGAAGTCAGACTATTCCAATCTGCAAATGATATTATATTATACACGAGAGATCTAAAAAACTACTAGAAAACTTCTAGAAATGATCAGCCATTTCAGCAATGTGACAGGATACAAAATCAACTTGCAACAATTAGTAGCTTTTCTCTACACCACCTACATACATACAGAGAGTGAGATCATGAGAAGGCTCCCATTCACAATAACCACCATAAAAATAAAATATCGAGGCATAAACCTAACCTAGGAAGTAAAGAATCTCAATGAAAACTTAAATCTCTGAAGCTAGAAATACATAACGATACTAGAAAACGGAAAGACATTCCATACTAATGGATTGGTAGAGCTGATATTGTGAAAATGATCATAAGACCAAAAGCCTTTGCATATCCAATGCAATCCCAAACAAAATCTTCATAACACAAAACCTCTGTCTTAACATCCATATTAGAATGACAAAAGGCGCAGGCAGTCCAAGAAATCCTGAGCAAAAATGTGAAATTATGTTTCTCAGAAATGACAGGCAAGCTGGGCGGTGGTGGTGCACGCCTTTAATCCCAGCCCTTGGGAGACAGAGGCAGGCAGATTTCTGAGTTCAAGGCCAGCCTGGTCTACAAAGTGAGTTCCACGTCAGCCAGGGCTACACAGAGAAACCCTGTCTCGAAAAACCAAAAAAAAAAAAAAAAAAAAAAAAAAAAAAAAAAGAAATGACAGGCAAACATCATCAACATTAACAATATGCCTGCTTAAACAAGTACTGTCCACTGTCCAACAGACATGCTAACTTAGAAGGGGGAAATCCCATGGAAACCCACTCCTAGACAAAAACTATAGTGCTAGGGAAGTGTTAATGAACCCCAAAAGACCAGACAGGAGTCAATCCGATGCAATCACATCAAGGCCTTTATTTGAGCTAGCTCAGGACCCCTCAGCCTAAGGGGTTACGTTTGTCTATATTCCAGATCCAGGTAATATAGTGTGTCCTTTTCTAGCCTCTGAGGGCACCTGCACACAACATAAAAACACACATTGAAAACACACATGCGCCGGGCCTGGTGGCGCAGGCCTTTAATCCCAGCACTCGGGAGGCAGAGGCAGGCGGATTTCTGAGTTCGAGGCCAGCCTGGTCTACCAAGTGAGTTCC
>NC_034604.1:27297290-27301050 GCF_900095145.1 Mus pahari | reverse complement strand
AAAAAAAAAAAAAAACAAAAAAAAAAAAAGAAAACACACATGCATACATATATTCTCTCCCGGTGTTCTGTGACTTGGGCTTTTTAATCTCTCCCTTCCCCCCTAGAATGAAATGCTTCTGGGGCTTGTTGTTTTAATGTCCCTGTTTCCTGTTTCAGTAGCTGATACCTGAAAGGAAAGACCCACGTATCCATCTTTACAAGGTCATTCTTACAAGGCTCTCCCTACTTTGTCTTAACAAGCCTTCCTTGATTCTTTAAGAGTTCAACTCTCAGCCGGGCGGTGGTGGTGCACGCCTTTGATCCCAGCACTTGGGAGGCAGAGGCAGGCAGATTTCTGAGTTCAAGGCCAGCCTGGTTTACAGAGTGGGTTCCAGGACAGTCAGGGCTACACAGAGAAACCCTGTCTTGAAAAAAAAAACGATAGATAGATAGATAGATAGATAGATAGATAGATAGATAGATAGATAGATAAAATGTCCAAATCATAGTCCGTTAGAATCTCTTTGTAAGCTCCATATACAAGTTCAACAGATGCACCCCCTTCTACTAAAAGTGGCCAATCATTAACATCCATTGAAAATGTAGAATTAGGGGCTGGAGATATGGCTCAGCAGGTAAGAGAGTACTTGTTATACCAGCATGATGACACCAACTCAGATCTCTAGTACCCATGTAAAACAGCCAGATTTGGCTGTGTGCATGCCAGTAACCCCAGCATTTGTGGGGATAAAGACTGGAGGATTACAGAGGTTTGCTGGTTGTCAGGCTAGTCTCAGCCTAGTCGTAGGTTCAGTGAGAGACCCTGTCTCAAGGGAAAGAGGTGGAAAGTGGTAGAATTGTCCTCTTCTGGCCTCTGAATGTGCATACCTGTATATGCATATGTTCATATGCCACACATACATATAATACATTCATACATATATACGTAAGCAAAATTACTTTTTAAAGAAAATGCCAAAATAACTTTGTTCATTGATTTTTTGTTTGTTGGTTGGTATTAATGCTGAGTCTCAGTATGTAGGCCCTGTTAACCTGGGATGTAAGGTGTGTAGCTACTATGTAGCTACCTAGTAGCCAGCTATTATATAGGCTAGGCTGGTCTCAAATTTATAGAGATCCACCTGCCTCTATCTCCTGAGTGCAGGAATTAAATCTGTGAGCCACCAGGTTGGCTACTGATGGTTCTTGTTTATAAAATGAGGAATGATAGTTTCAGGAAGGGTGTGACTGCATAATTCTTGATATAATCAAGAGTTAAATCTGATCAAATGGCTGAACTCACAGCTTTAACTAGGGAATACCCTTAGCAGAAAACAAAATAGCTAGTATTTACAGTAATAGTTATGTAGCAAGAGGAACATAAAAACAAAGAGAATTTCTTCCTTCCTTCAGCTAACCTATTCAAGTAGTTAACAGATCTCAGAACAGCTCTATGCTGTGCATTTTTTGTGCCACTGCAATTAGTCATCATTAAGATCCCAGACCCTTCTAAAGCAAATAGCAAAGAAACAAAGATCGTAACTGACCTGGTGAAGCAGGAAAAAGAGTCACACCATATTAAACTACCCAGATCACTAAGAGAACAGAAGCAGTTTGGAGCAGTCCAGAAGTCTTTCTCCCTTAGCTGATAACACAGAGAAACTGTATCCCCTTATTGAATGCAAGATTTTTTTTCCAACAGTCTCATAGGGTGTTGTGACTTGCTGAACGTGTCAGAGAAACACAATCTACAAAATTTAAAGGTTAGCTGGACAGAACTACAACTGTGGACATAGAACCCAAAATTCTGGGCCTCATTCAGGGAGTGCATTCCTTGGTGATCTGGAGCAAGCCACCGGCTTTCTGTAAGCCTCGATTTCCCATCATGCCAAATAAGGAGTGTGTGTTCTAGTAGAAAACTCAAGTCCCCTTAGCTGAGTCCAGAGAAGTCAGATCTTTAATTTTGACCCCGATTCTTGTAGTGAACCACTAGGTGGCACTGTATGAGAAGAAACTAATTAAGCCCCTGCTTTCTGAGACTTGGCCTGCCTCTGCTTTTCCTAGGTGCCGCTACACAGGGAGCTGTCAACTCAATCAAGGAAGACCTTACATAGCAACTTACGTAGGAGGATGTCTCAGAAATATTGGCAAGTATAAAAACAGAGGCTTACACTATGATAGACCTAACATTGACCTCTACCCTGAACCCAGACACGTTCAATCTCAGGAAAGTTTACATGTCAGTTGATTTAGGAACCCCTAGTGTCCTGATAAGGCTTTATCTGAGTGTGCCTTCTGGAGAACATTACCATGTGGCTGAAGGGCCTATGAGGGGAGTATCTGCCATCAATGTGGGTGAGCTCCATTAAATTGGCCAGAGGCCAAGAAAGTAAATACCAGTGAGCCTATCTGTTCCATGACACCTTGGGTAGAATTTTTCTGTTGCCTTGAACATCAGACCTCCAGGCTGACCAGCTTTGGACTCTAAGATTTGCATTAAGAGTCCTCAAGTTTCCCAGGTTTTGCCTTAGAGTGAATATTACAGCATCAGCTTCTCCAGTTCTGTGGACTCTGGATGTGGCATAAGCCACCTTATAAACACCTAAGGATCTCTAGTGGGCAAATGGGTTGAGATGTATCTCAGCTTTCATCAGTTTTTTTTTTTTTTAAATGGCTTGGCACTGGTGGCACAGGCCTTTAATCCCAGCTCTAGGGAGGCAGAAATAGGTGGATCTCTGAGTTCAAGGCCAGACTGATCTACAGAGCAACTTCCAGAATGTCCAGGGCTACACAGAGAAACCCTGTCTTGAGAACTAAACAAAAACTTGTTACATATTTTTAATTTTTTGTATGAATATTTTGCCTGCGTGTATGTCTGTTTGCCACATGTGTGCCTGGTGCCTGTGGAGGTCAGAGAGGGCATGAGATCCTTTGGGACTGAAGTTACAGGTGGTTGTTAGCTGCTCTGTGGGTACTGGAAGTCGAATCTGGGTCCTCTGCAAGAACAGCCAGCATTTTTGACTGATGAGCCATTGCTCCAACTTCTTACCAGCTTCTGTAATCACATGATCCAATTCTCCTAGTAAATCCCATATCATAGCAAAATTGACAAAAACTTAAACTAACCAAAAGAAAGAGCAGACCCAAATTAATGAAATTTGAGATGGAAAAGGATATTATAATAAATGCTACTGAAATACAGAGGATCATTAAAGAATACTTTAATACCACATGCTTTTTAAAAATACATATATTTATTTGTTTTATGTACATGAGTACACTGTAGCTGTCCTCAGACACACCAGAAGAGGGCATTGGATTACATTAGAGATGGTTGTGAGTCACCATGTGGTTGCTTGGAATTGAATTCGGGACCTCTGGAAGAGCAGTCAGTGTAAAGAATACTTTAAAGTGCATATTTCTGTATATTTGAAGTTTACAAAAATAGACAAATTTCTAGACACATGTGACCTAACAAATTAAAGCAGGAGGATATAAATAACATAAACGAATCTCAAACAAGCAGTGAGGTTAAGGCCATAAGAAGCAGTCCTCCACTTAAAACAATAAGACCCAGGACAGGGTGGATCTACTGTTTTATTTTAACAATATTTAAAGATGAACAGCCAGGCAGTGGTGGCGCACGCCTTTAATCCCAGCACTCGGGAGGCAGAGGCAGGCGAATTTCTGAGTTTGAGGCCAGCCTGGTCTACAAAGTGAGTTCCAGGACAGCCAGAGCTATACAGAGAAACCCTGTCTCAAAAAACCAAACCAAAAAA
>NC_034604.1:27269962-27297249 GCF_900095145.1 Mus pahari | reverse complement strand
AAAAAAAAAAAAAAAAAAGATGAACAGCTAGGCGTGGTGGCGCACACCTTTGATCCCAGCTCTCAGGAGGCAGAGGCAGGGAGATTTCTGAGTTTGTGGCCAGCCTGGTCTACAGGGAAAGTTCAAGGACAGCCAGAAGTGCACAGAGAAGTCCTGTATTGGTAATCAAAAACAAAGAACAAATAAGTAAAAGAATTAATATCAATTTTTTTCAAGTTGAAAGGAAAGGATTGGGAGGGGGGATGGAATAGGAGGTTTCCAAAGGGGAGACCTGGAAAGGAGAAAATATTTGAAATGTAAATAAAGAAAATATCCAAAAAAATATTTCATAATATAACATAAATATATTAATATTGCAGAAAACAACTTTAGACATATATCATCTTTCATGTTTTTTCTTATTTCCTTAAAATGTGAATACCAGAAATCTGTAAACGTGAAGAAGAAAAAAAAAAGCAAGGAAAGGATCATTACAAACTCATTTTACAAAGACAGTGCTGGCCTTAGTCCAGAACTAGATGAGGACACAGTAAAAGAAAGCAAATTCAGAACAATTTCCTCCATGAACACAGATGCCCACATTCTCAATGAAATGCTCTCAAACCAAGTTGGAGATCACATTTTTTAAATGTCACACCATGACCAAGTTGGCTTTATTCTAGGGATGCAAGGAAGGCTTAGCCCAGGAAAATGAAAATCACAGTCAGATTTCGAGTAAGTACGGAACTCTCTGACCAGAAAGTGAAGGCAAAACACTGAGCTATAGCTTCAATAAAAGAGACTGTTTCAAAAATGAAGATGAAGGGGCAAGTGAGCCAGCTCAGCAGGGAAGGGTGGCTGGCCTCATGACAACCTGAGTTTGATCCCGGAGACCCACACAGTAGAGGAAGTGACTCCTGCAAGTTATTCTCTGACCTCCACATTCATTCTGTGCCCTATCTCTCAATAAATAAACAAATCCATTCATCCATCCATCCATTAATCAATAGTCAATTAAAGATAAAAGTAATAATTTTAGTTCTCTATGTATTAAGTTCTTTAACCAAAAGTTAGGAATAACAATAATATTTATCTGACAGAGTTGCTGTGATGATTAAGAGTGTATTAATAGTGGTTTATAAGATATAACATATATTGTCAACATTATTTAATTAGGCACAGTGAAGATACAGAAGAATCTAATTCATGATTCCTGTTCATTTGTTTTCATTTGCTATATACCAAAATGCCTGAGGCTGGCTACTTTATTAAGAAAGTTGCTTGTTTCTTTCTCTTTCTTTGTAATAAAAACAAATCTCACAAGGTTTATTGTCTCCTAATGATACTGTGAAAGGAAAACAAGTTGAGTAAATGTTGTTCCCTGCAGAAAACATCTTTAAAAACACTGAGCTGCCGTCTCAGAGTCTCCCATGCTGGACCATTGCTAGTCGGAAACACTTTGGAGCAGAGTGGTAGTATTATCTCCCTTTATCATGATCCTAGCCTGCTGTTTTCTTGCCTTTGTTTTAGAATGAATCTCTTCTGCATCGTCTAATCCGAGGTTCATGTACTCATCAAAGCTTTAACACATCCCTCTATCCACATGTTCACTTGTTCATGCAGCCACTCCTGGATTTGAGATCTATTTTGCAAGTATCTGAACGTAAGGCTGATGGGCTGCACCATCACCTTCTGCACCTTCTGGCCCTGGCCACAGTATGCCAGGGTTGAAGTCATAAAGACCACACAAGTAGTGGAATTGCTCGTTTTTTTTTGTTTTTTGTTTTGTTTTTTTAATCCTATAGCCTCAATCTTGTTTTGTAGCTGAATATCCTTGAGCTTCTGGTAATCTGCTAAGTGTTTATGTAGTGCTGGGCATCGAACCCAGAGCTTCATGCATGTCAGGCAAGCACTCCGACAACATATGGGAGTCAGCTACCTGCCCTATAGTCTATATCAAAACCATGGTTTTTCAGTGGCTTGATGTATGAGAAATTTAGTTCTTGCTCTTGTCAATAGGATTGGCTTCACTAGCAAGGTGGAAGCCTTGGCTCTTGATAATCAGGAGTTCCATTTTTCTCCATTGGCTCTACTATTCTCAGGGAGAGTCTTACTATATCACCGGAGGGAGGGCGCAGGTTGGAAATGAGGTTGCTGTGGCTTCCATCTGGTTTCTTCCTCCCCTGAAAGAGAGGTTGGTTTTGATTGTTGTGGTGGTAGGGTTGGGAGGTGGGGCCTTCAGAGACAATTAGGCCTATAAAGGAGTGGTTAGAAAAGAAAAGCCACGTGTCTGACTCACTGCTGTTCCACAGGACTTTCACCTTTGCACTCATCACTGTGGTGGCTGTCCTTTTCTTCCAGCATGCCTTTGGTCAGAATGCAGACCTGCGCTGTGAGCATATCAATCAATGGAAACTTCAAAACATATAAAACCTAATTTTACACACACACACACACACACACACACACACACACACACACACACACACTTATTTAAAAAAAGTCTTTATTTATGCTCCATTACAGATGGTTGTGAGCCACCATGTGGTTGCTGGGAATTGAACTCAGGACCTCTGGAAGAGCATTGGGCGCTCTTAACCACTGAGCCATCGCTCCAGCCCACCCATGTTTTTTATACATATAAAGAACCAGAACAATTCTCACCTCTTAGGGGCTAGTGAGGCAGGTCTTTGCCTGGAGCCAGGGCCTCAGGCTGAGTCTAAGTCTCATGTTACTTCTCATGGATGCCCTGTAGCTACTGGCAAGCTAAGACTTCCCCTGACAGACTTCTGCTGGGCTTGACTAAAGTTACCAGCAAATAAATGTAAATCATTCGTTTTTTTTTTTTTTTAAAGGCATGTCCAGATGCTAGATAGACAGCTCTGTGGGTAAGATCACTATGCAAGCATGAGGATCACAGCCCCTCATAAAAAGCTGGATGTGGGAGGCACACACATTCCTGCAACCCTGGTACTGGGAGCTGGGAAGACCGAAGATTGCTGGAGTCTGCTGGCTGTCAGCCTATCTCCAGGTTCAGTGAGAGACCCAGTCTCAAGGGAATAAGGTAAGGAGTGATAGGGTAGGGCACCTAAGGCCTCTGGCCTCCGTACCTGCCTCTCACGTGAGCGCGCAAGCACCATCTACCCACACCCCTCCACACACATACCACAGCAACCCTCATGAATTGCATGTGACTCATCTCTCACGCATACTTTCCCTTTAGCTTTCTGCCGTGTTACAAAGCCCCTGTCCGATGTCATCTGTATGCCCTGGAACTTCCCAGACTCCAGAACTTGGGGGAGAGGGGGGCAGTCAAGACCAGATTATTTTCTTTATGAATTTAGTTATAGAATATGGAACAGAGAGGAGAAAGCTGCCTATATGTACTCTATGTCTGCTCCCAAGCATGCATGAGGCTGGGAAGGGAGTTATAACTGTGGACCAAGAGGAAACTGAAGCTGATCTTTGTATACAGCAAGTGCTCCAGGGTGGGGCTGCAATTCCATTCCAGGGCTGGATGGCAGTGCTTACCTAGCATGTTCCAAGTCTTGGGTCCTGTCTGAGTCAGGGTTTCTATTCCTGCACAAAACATCATGACCAAGAAGCAAGTTGGCGAGGAAAGGGTTTATTCAGCTTATATTTTCCACATTGTTGTTGACCAAAGGATGCAGAACTGGAACTCAAGCAGGTCAGGAAGCAGGAGCTGATGCAGAGGCCATGGAGGGATGTTCTTTACTGGCTTGCTTCCCCTGGTTTGCTCAGATTACTCTCTTATAGAACCCAAGACTACCAGCCCAGAGATGGCACCACCCACAAGGGGACCTCCCCCCTTGATCACTAATTGAGAAAATGCCCTGCAGCTGGATCTCATGGAGGCACTTCCCCAACTGAAGCTCCTTTCTCTGTGATAACTCCAGCCTGTGTCAAGTTGACACAAAACTAGCCAGTACAGGTCCCATTCCCAGCAACACAGATGACCATGGTGACGACTAAATTAATTATTTAGTCACATGTAATCAAATAGATCTTAGGGAATGAGCCATGAGCATCACAGTAGACAATCGCCTGAGTGTTGAGTTTCCACACAACCAGGGTTTGTTCCTCCCTCCCAAGACTCTTGGTCTTTAAGGGTAATCTCCACAGGTCACAAAGATCAGAAGCTGGGGAATGGCCTTGTTATGTGCTTTCTGCATAATGCTGAGAGCCTGAATCCAGATGCCTGGCACCTACACAAGAGCCAGACACAGCGGCATGTGCATTGAGTCCTGTGCTGGGGAGATGGAGAGGGTGGGTCCTGGTGGCTCCATGTAGAAAAGAAAGTGACCTTTTCACTCTGAGCACCTCTCTCCTACCTCCTGTCACCCTGGATGACCCTCTCAGTCATTAACTCCCAGGCTCTGTGATAATAAACAACCATTAGCAAAGGGCCCTTTCACCCTGATCTGAGATTGAGGGTACTGTCTGCTCCATCAGGACTTTGGTTCCCATGTCCATCCATTCTAAAAGGGCTGTATCAGAGCTGCTGGTCCAGAAAGATAAGTACTGTTCACAAGGATTTCAAAGTCCTCTAGGAAGCATGGGTGACCCCCATCATTCCCAGGGTCTTCCCTTTTTGCTGAATCTTTCTGCCTCCTAAGGCAGCCAAGGGCAGAGTTCAGATTCCAAGAGGACATTTACCTGACTGTGATGGCTGTCTCCTTATCTTATCCTTCATTGCATCTATGACTCATACATATTTTCCAATTAGCTATGTCTCTCTCACTGCAGAGACACTGTGATTTGTTACCACTGGGTAAGGCACATTATTGGATTTTATTGGCTGCTTTTCTTGCTGCTGAAACAAAACAAGCCAACAAAATGCTTGACATCATATTTTAGGGGTTCTCAGAGAAGACCCTGATGGTTAATATTAATTGCCAGCTTGACTAGATATGTAGAATCACTTAGAAAACAAACTTCTGAGCATGTCTATGAGGGATTTTGCTTGGTGTTTTTGTTGTTGCTGTTTGTTTGTTTTAAGACAGGGTTTCTCTCTGTAGCCCTGGCTGTCATGAAACTCGTTCTCTAGACCGGACTGGCCTTGAACTCAGGGACAGAGGATGCAATCCCCCGTAGCGGGCAGCCAATGGCAGCGGGAGCATGAGACAGAGAGTCGGGCTGTATCCCCAGTCAGGAACCTGTACTTGACCTGCTTTTCCCCTTTTAGGAAGTCTGAGACTCCAGCGCACAGGATGGGTCTGCCTACCTTGAGGGTGAGTTTTCCGTCTTCCCCTATTGGAAGCCAGATGGGAAGACAGAAGGAGGCTATGGGCTGTGACAGAGAGCTGAGATGGACGCTCGCCATGTTGTCTTAGCTGCTGTGGCGATGCCAGAATGCGTCAGCGTTGCATAGTTTGCCTCATGGCGATTTTTGACTCATCTCAGAAATGTCTCTTTAAAGTTAGCAGACTATGGGGCTGGGAGAGATGGTTCAGTCAGTAAAGTGTTTGTTGTGCAAACATAGCATCTTGAGTTTGGATCCCAGCACCCACGTACAGAGCTGGCTACAGCCTGCACCTGTACTCTCAGGGCTGGGAACACAGAGATAAAAGGATATTTGGGGCTTTCAGTGAGAGGGCCCGTCTCAAAATATAAAGCAGAGATGGGGCTGATGTGAGAGCTCTGTGAGTCAGGTGCTTGCCACACAACTGTAATGACCTGACTTTGAGTCTTTAGAACTCATACAAAAGCTCATCACAGTAGCACTCAGTTGTAATCCTGTCAGGGCCCTTACAGCAAGATGGCAGAATCCCTGGGAGCTCCCAACTAGGCTTCATAAGCAATGGGGGAAAACAGATCATGTCTCAAACAGGGTGGAAAGCAAGAACAGTCACCTGAGGTTGCCTTCTGATTCCCACACACGTGCTGTGACATGCACGTACATCAATGCACTCCTACACACACAAACACAACATGCAAACAAACATTTTGAGAAGTAACAAAACATAAGGTGAAGAAATGATTGGGGAAGACACCCCAGCCTGACCTCTGGCCTCTATGCAAACATAAACATGCACCTATGCACAGGTACAAGTGAACACGTGACACCAAAATGCCGCGAAATGAAGATCGGCAGAACGTTTACCTCCCGGGTAGAATTTTTGAAATAGCACTAGGTTGGAAGAGACCCAACTCAGTTACTGGGCTGATCTAGAAGGACCTGCCTTGCATGCTCCTGTCACTCTTTTTGATTTATAAGGCTTGGGAGTCCTTCACATATAGCTCCAGGGGATCTGTCTGTCAGGATGTCCCCCCACTCACCCTCTGACTCACAAAGCAGGGAGGCCAAGCCGGTGAAGTCACATGCCCTCCTTAGGACAGGGAATGGTGTTTGTATGCTGTTCAAGAAAGATTGGCAATAAAACATTAGTGTCCTTGCTTCAGGGAAGTTCTTTTGAGGCCTTCCTGCAGCACAGCCCTGGGCACAGATCTATTCTTTGCGGTGTTGTGTGGGATAACAAATGGCCAGATGCCTTCCAAAGTCTGTCCAGAGAGGATTGTGACTCTACGAAAGAATGGAGACAGGTTCACACATCTGTAAGGTGAAGTGTGTGTGTGTGTGTGTGTGTGTGTGTGTGAGTGTAGACAGAAGACAACCTTGGGTGTTGTTCCTAGGTACTTTCCACCTTGTTTCTTAAGACATTGTCTGTCACTGGCCTGCAACTTGCCAAGTAGGCAGGACCGGCTAGCTAGCCTGTCTGAGTCTCAGTCTCTCTGATGCTGAGGTTGCAAGTGTGCACCACCTCACCAAGCAATTTTTTACACCGGTTCTTGAGATCAGACTCTGGTCCTCACATTTGCAGGCAAGTGTTTAAATGGCTGAATTCTCTCCCCAGTCCCTATAAGGGAAATTTCTACCAAATGTCACATAAGACAAGCTCTGGACAGAAATGTCGTATGTGAGCTCCTGTGCCACTTGGGTATCTGTTGGTGTCTTGCTCAGCTGGGTGCAGTGGAAGAGAGCTCTAATTTGTATACAGTTAAGGATCGCTTGAACTCCTGACTCTACTGCCTCCACCTGCTGGGTGCTGGGATCACAGGCTTGTGAGTTCCTGTACCCAGTCTGTGTGGTGCTGGGGGGTGGAACCTGGGGCTCCCTTCATGCTAGGCAAGTGTCCTACCACCATAGCCACACTCCCAGGCCTCGATCACATTGGTTGCCTTTATTACCACAGTCTGGAGACTGTGAAGCAAAGCCTGCTTCTGTTAGATTCCTGAGCATTGCTGAAGAAAATACCACAGGGGCCCATGAGGGGGATGGTTACTAGAGGGCACTTTAGGAACTTAGACGCCTCTTCTGTACATCACAAACCAGTCAAAAAGACTGCCCCTCAGGTGGACCTTTGCAACTATCCGATAGGTGATGTCTTAGGGTTTCCATTGCTGTGGCGATACCATGACCAAGACAATGCTTACAAAGGACATTTAATTGGGTCTGGCTTCCAGTATCAGAGGTTCAGTCCATTATCATCATGGTGGGAAGCATGGCAGTGTCCAGACAGACTTGGTGCTGGAGAAGAAGCTGAGAGTTTTGATCTAAAGGCAACCAGGAGAGACTGTCATCTACTAGGAGGAAGCTCTCTTCAACACTGGGTAGAGCCTGAGCATACAGGACCCACCCTACAGTGACACACTTCCTCCAACAAGGCCACACCTCCTAACAGTGCCACTCACAATGGGCCAAACATATTCAAACCACCACAGGTGGCTTCTTTGACACCAGAGGGTCCCAAACAGCACTTTCAAAGCACACGAACCCTGCCATCTGGATATGGGTCCCACCAAGGGCCGTAAGGCTTGTTAGCTGGACACATACCCGCTACTTCATTTTCTCTTCCTTCCACCGACCTCTCTCAAAGGGGTAGCCAGAGCAGGCGTGTGCTCTGAATGAAGCCCTGGTTAGAGGAACAGGTGACAACTTTCTCCAGGCATTCCAGGTCATCTCTCAATCTCCTGTTCTGTCTGGTGGAAAGGCCTAGACACACCTCTGAAGTAGGGACGCTTTTTGTTTTGTTTTTATGGGTCTTGTTGTTATTTATATTTTGTTTTGTTTTGTTGAGGCAGAGTCTCACATACCTCAGACTGATCTCAAACACACTTTGTAGCCAAGGATGACCAGCAACTCCCCATCTTCTTGCCTCTACATATTGGTTCAGACTCCAGAAATGAACCAATATGTCCTGTTTATGCAGGGCTTCCTGCTTGTTAGGCGAGCACTGACTCTACCAACTGAGTTACATACAGCCCCAGTCCTCCAACAGGAACATTTAGAAAAAGACTAAAGCCTCTAGCCTTAGAGGCTTCCTGGAGTCTGTCCTAACAGCGCAGGAAGTTCTCGGGCCGTGGTTTTCTGGCAAGTCTCCACCCTGTAGCCCACCCCTTTCCCTTTTCTTTCCTGCTAGCGCTGAGATTGTGTCCCTAGTAAAGGTTAATGGTTCTGGCAACCACCCTGCCTTGACCTCAATTCTATCTCATCTGGCAACTCAGCTCATTCCCAAGGTTGCGCCTGCAGGGCCAAGCATCTCCCAAATTCAGAGCGGGGAGGGGGTACTGGCTCCAGCTCAGGCAACTACAATGACTATTGAGACCTCTTGTTATGCTTTTATATTGCCTGCCTGATTTTTAAGTGTGGATAGAAACATCTATATGCGGTCAGTCTTCTAGTCTGGCCCCTCCCAGGAAACAGTCCTTGATTCACTTCCCTTCAAAATATATGTACCTAGGGACTATGAGATGTGGCTCAGTATTCAATGCAATTCCAATCAAAATTCCAACTCAGTTCTTCACTGAGTTAGAAAGGGCGATTTGCAAATTCATCTGAAATAACAAAAAACCTAGGATAGCAAAAACTATTCTCAACAATGAAAGAACCTCTGGTAGAATCACCATGTCTGACCTCAAGCTGTACTACAGAGCAATTGTGATAAAAACCTGCATGGTACTGGTACAGCGACAGACAGGTAGATCAATGGAATAGAATTGAAGACCCAGAAATGAATTCACACACCTATGGTCATTTGATCTTTGATGACAGAGCTAAAATCATCCAGTGGAAAAAAAGACAGCATTTTCAACAAATGTTGCTGGCACAACTGGCTGTTATCATGTAGAAGAATGTGAATCGATCCATTCTTATCTCCTTGTACAAAGCTCAAGTCTAAGTGGATCAAAGAACTCCACATAAAACCAGAGACACTGAAATTTATAGAGGAGAAAGTGGGGGAAAGCCTTGAAGATATGGGCACAGGGGAAAAATTCCTAAACAAAACACTAATGGACTGTGCTGTAAGATCAAGAATTGACAAATGGGACCTCATAAAATTGCAAAGCTTCTGTAAGGCAAAAGACACTGTCAATAAGACAAAAAGGCCACCAACAGATTGGGAAAGGATTTTTACCAATCCTAAATCAGATAGGGGACTAATATCCAATATATACAAAGAGCTCAGGAAGCTGGACCCGAGAAATTCAAATAACCCCATTAAAAATGGGGTACAGAGCTAAACAAAGAATTCTCAACTGAGGAATACCAAATGGCTGAGAAGCACCTGAAAAAATGTTCAACATCCTTTTTTTTGTTCCTTATTCTAAGGAGGAATGAAGTATCCACACGATGGTCATCCTTCTTGGTTTTCTTCTGTTTTGCATATTGTATCTTGGGTATTCTAAGTTTCTGGGCTAATATCCGCTTATCAGTGAGTGCATATCTAGTGACTTCTTTTGTGATTGGGTTACCTCACTAAGGATGATATCCTCCAGATACATCCATTTGCCCAAGAATTTCATAAATTCATTGTTTTTAATAGCTGAGTAGTACTCCATTGTGTAAATGTACCACAGTTTCTGTATCCATTCCTCTATTGAGGGACACCTGGGTTCTTTCCAGCTTCTGGCTATTATAAATAAAGCTGCTATGAACATAGTGGAGCATGTGTCCTTATTACCAGTTGGAAGATCTTCTGGGTATATGCCCAGAAGAGGTATTGTTGGGTCCTCCGGTAGTACTATGTCCAATTTTCTGAGGAACTGCCAGACTGATTTCCAGAGTGGTTGTACAAGCTTGCAATCCCACCAGCAATGGAGGAGTGTCCCTATTTCTCCACAACCTCGCCAGCATCTGCTGTCACNTGAATTTTTAATCTTAGCCATTCTGATAAGATGAAAGGATGGACTATCCAGAGACTACCCCATCCGGGAATCCACCCCTGCTTGTGGACGTTGTACATCGTGGTGCGGAGCCTAGTGCGCACCACGATGTACAACGTCCACAAGCAGTGGATTTAGAGTTAGGCCTTGAAGATTATGGGCTCCCATCTCTTCCTAAATTATTTTATTATTGTTGTTGTTGCTGTGTATGTCTGTGTAAGGGTGGATGTGTGGGTGTGCCACAGCACACATGCTTAAGATAAAAGGTCACTGCTTGTGGACGTTGTACATCGTGGTGCGGAGCCTAGTGCGCACCACGATGTACAACGTCCACAAGCAGGGGGAGAGGCCCCTTGTGGGTGGGACCATCCCTGGGCTGGTAGTCTTGGATTCTATAAGAGAGCAGGCTGAATAAGCCAGGGGAGGCAAGCCAGTAAAGAACATCCCTCCATGGCTTCTGCATCAGCTCCTGCTCCCTGACCTGTTTGAGTCCCAGTCCTGTGTCCTTTGGTAATCAACAGCAGTATGGAAATGTAAGCCAAATAAACCCTTTCCTCCCCAACTTGCTTCTTGGTCATGATGTTTTGTGCAGGAATAAAAACCCTGACTAAGACAGTAGAGCACTTGCCTAGCATATGTAAACCCTGTGTTCAGTCCCAACTCTTCATAAATAGAATGATATACACCTGTAGTCCCAGCACTCTGGTGGAGGCAGGAGCTTAGAAGTTCAAGACCATCCTTGGTGATAAAGTATATAGGTTCAAGGACACATGAGTCTCTGTATTAAAAAAAATAAGCCAGGCAGTGGTGCTATATACCTTTAATCCCAGCACTTAGGAGGCAGAACGGGGCAACCTGCTCCCGTTCCAAGACAGCCAGGGCTACACAGGGAAACCCCATATAAAAACAATAAAATAATAATAAAAAAAAACAATGTAATTGGGGCACAGCTCCAGTTCCCCATCATTCAAGTCAGTCCTAGCCAACTTTCTGCTCCAGGGATGGTCCTGGGAATCCAGCTGCCCAGATAGTCCCTTTTCTAAGAGTTGTGGTCTGCCTCAGGAAACTCCTATATAGAAAAAACAAAAATCTTCCTTTCTGCTCTTACATGTATCACTGAACAACTTAATGGGGGATTCCAAGCTATTCTCCAGTGTCCCCCAACTGGGTCTCTATAATGCAGTTTAATTCTGTCACTATTTATTTGGATTTAGAGTTAGGCCTTGAAGATTATGGGCTCCCATCTCTTCCTAAATTATTTTATTATTGTTGTTGTTGCTGTGTATGTCTGTGTAAGGGTGGATGTGTGGGTGTGCCACAGCACACATGCTTAAGATCAAAGGTCAAAGGTCAATTTGCAAATGGAAGTTTTCTCCTTCCAACACATGCTGTGGAAATGAAACTGAGGATGATGTCAGGCTTATGCATCCATCTCTCAGGCCCCCTTCCTCAGCGCTGCTAAGGATGGACTCTCAGAACTAGGTAAATGCTTAGGAAAGGTTACCACCTTGTTCTAATGGGATGGCACAAAGGCTGTAGATAAATGGCCAAGGTAAGAGATGCAGAGGCAGGGTGTGGGAAAGCAGGGCACAGGGCCTCCGTGCCCTCTTTGGCTACCCCTCTCCAAGCATCTTCCGTGCTCTGTATCTGAAAGCTAATGAAGTCTGACCCAGGAGTTTTACCTCCCCAGAGGTCAGTGGGGCAGAAAGTTTCAACTCTCCACTTAAATAGCCTTTCTGGTGACTGGTACCATCCCACGGCCCTCTGGACTCCAGAGCTGGAGTATAGTCTCAAGGACTGTCAGAGAGCTATAAATCACTTCACACATTGCACACACTTAGGGAACGCTAGACTTTTACGAGTTTTGTAACACAAACTGGGAATAAAGATATTCAAAAGAGACAGTTGTGTCCCTCTTTGGCTTTCAGAGTATTGAGACAAAGCTGCCCAGGAAGTAGAACTTTCTCAGGAATCTCGTACTGGGAGGAGGCTGAAGCCCAGTGCCAGTCAGAAAAGGTACTTGTCTCCCCAGAAGAGATTTCACACTTCTGATAATGTGTTAGACCCCCTGCAAGACAGATGTGCTGAGACAATGGTGTGTGTGTGTGTGTGGGTCAGTGGTGGGCAGTACCATCCCCTTGACCAGGAGTGCTTAGCCACACCCACCTCTTGCCCTCTGCTTAAACCTAGACCCCATATCAGAATCCAGAAGGTGGACTTGGGAGGGTCCCTGGAGACCCCCTATGTCCGTCTCCACAATGTGACTGTAATGAATGTGGTGGTTTCAATGATGCTGGCCCCCATTGACTCACAGATTTGAATACTTAGGGACCTAGGAGTGGCACTGTTTGAAAGGATTGTGAGATGTGGCCTTGTTGGAAGAAGTGTGTTACTGGGGATGGGTGTATTCCAAGTCCAGAATCTCTTCCTGCTGTCTGCAGATCGAGATGTAGAACTGTCAGCTGCTTCTCCAGCACCAAGTCTGATGGATGCTGCTATGCTTCCTGCCACGATGACAATGAACTGAACCTCTGAACCTGTAAGCCGGCCCCAGTGAAATGCTTCCCTTTATAAGAGTTGTTGCGGTCATGGTGTTTCTTCACAGTGACGGAACAACTGACTAAGACAATGAATAAGCCTCCTTTTTCTGTTTTTGATGATTACTTTTTAAAAATTTGTCCTATGGATGATGGCTTAGCCTAGCAGGCTTGGGCCAGGGCCCACCCAGGTTCTGATTCTTAGAACTCCAATATCTATACTGTATCTCAGGCCTTGCCAGTAGTCAGATGTCTGAGAGCAGAGCTCCTGACTGGCGTTCTTGGAGCCTCTCACCACCCTTCGAAGACACTGAACTGTCTGGACAGTCAGCTGACTGTCACCCGGGGCTTGGCAGGTGATAAGCAGAGCTTTTCAGGGCACAGACCCTGAGGCCCCTGGGGCTCGATTAACCACTGCTCGGCTGAAGAGCGCGAGCGGGCAGTTTCCGGGCTGCCGGCTGGGGCTACAGGAGGGCCTGTGGGAGTGGACACTCCCGAGACAGAGGACAAAGTCCTGTCATAAATTACGTATGCCCACAGTGCTTAGCCAGTTCCTCTTGGAGCCCTTCCTGTCCTTTCTCTTCCATACTGCCAGGAGTTTTGAAATTCTCCCTACCTGGATCTTTCAGGGTGCCCAGGGTGGAGTCAACAGGGCTGCTCTACTCTGATCCTGACAAGGTAAGAGAACCCTGGAATACGTGGAAGGAAGGGTTCTAGGCAGGAAGTGGGTCTGGAGGCACAGACCTGGGAAACAGGATGGGGCAGGCCTGTGGAGTAGAGGCCTGGAGGTGCCCCTCTAGACCTAGGAAACCCAAACCCTCAGTCCAGCAGTTGATAGAGCAGTTGATTTGGGCAGTGAGCTTACTCCGGTCCGGGAGGTGAAAGGGGCTATTAGATACTGTGGTACTGGAGGGTCAGCACCACCCAGAGAAGTGGCTGTTTGCTGCCTCTCCTCTAACCCTGTTGAAAGGCCTCCTATGAAATCCAAGGGACCGAGGACAGCCTAGGTGCCATGCTGAGGCCACGTTGTACCAAAGGAAGAGGCTCACTGTATTCTCAAAACACGACAGTGATACCGTCTCCATTTTATAGGCAGGAGACTGAGGTCTGGGGCTGAGGCGCCCACAAGGAGCGCAGCTGGTTCTTGCCTTCCGTTTAGGTTCATCCACTTGATCTATGGAGGCAGGTTACTGAGCTTAGTCTAAGAAGCCTAGGCATTGGTTTGAGGCAAAACAGGCACTCATTGGCCTCAAACCAGGGTTAGAGGTTAGCCTTCTCAGGATTAGAGGGTGGGGTAGATGAGATGGCAAAAGAGAGAGATACCCGGCTGTGGGCACCCAGGCTATGGGCTTGATGTGTAATATCCCCACTCGTGAGGGAGGAAAGTGGAGACAGAAGTCAGTAGAGACCTGCTGAGGTTTGGTAGCTGGTAGTGTGGGGTCCCCCACCCTAAGTCTCCTAAGTCAGGCATGTGCGTTTCCTCTTACTAGGCCTCTCTACTCAGAATCCACTTTATATCTGTGGGTGTCAACTTTGCTCTGATTCATAAAACCTGAACTCTGCTTAGGATTGTAGCTTTTAAAAAGAAAACCATAGGACCACAAAGCTCTCACGCGTCTACAGAAAGCGTTTTGCTGACCGAGCCATCGTCCCAGCCCTCCCTTGTGTTTGGACCTCAATAAAAGCTCACTCAGCTGGGATTGCTTGCTTTTTGTAATCTCTATCTCAAACCCAGGGTCAGTCACACCAGGTATACCAATACATGCCAGTCTTCTCTGACACACTGCTTCCTTTTTTTTTGAACCCCCAGAACTGTCTCTAGCTCTCAGAACAAAGCAGGGCGTCAAGTAGGAATCATGATAAAGTTTTCTGGTAATATCCCATTAACTTAATCTGAGTCCAGAAGGCATCAACTAAGATTTCCAGGTTCTGTGTCCCAGAGCAAAGAACTGAACTATTAATAAAGAAAAAAAATATTGTACCCACAGTTCTTGAACTAAAAGATTCCATAACAACTCATGGATAATGATAGAAATAGTGACCATTTACTAAGAAAGACAAAGACTCTCTTTCATACAAACACCTGCCTTATTGAAAGAGGAAACAAAATAGTGTCTTTATTAGCTCATATATATACCAATAATAGAGTAGCATTAAAGATAAATGAGGAAGCAAGATGAGGAGAAAAGCAAGGTAGTGTAACTGGGAAAAGAGATACACACATGCACATGCACACACACATGCACACACACACACAATTATCATGCAAGTGGAAAGGAAATTACACCCTAATAAATTTCATAGCAAAAACAGCTGGGGTGTGTATAGCTGGTAGGCTGTTTGTCTAGCATAATGTAAGCCCTGTGTTCAGTCTCCCACAGCATATAAACTGGCCGTGTTGATGCATGCCTGTAACCCCAGCACTTGACAGAGGGAAGATCAGAATTTCAAGGTTATTGTTGGATATAGAGTGAGGCTGAGGACAACCTAAGATACATGAGACTCTGTCTCAGAATAGATGGATAGATGACAGATGGATAGATAGATAGATAGATAGATAGATAGATAGAGATAGAGAAAAGAAAGAAAAGGAAAGCAGGAAGACAGGAAGGAAGGCAGGAAGGAAACAAGCTTGTTCTTGTATGTGAGAAACATAAGAGCTTTTGATTTCTCGGACTGTGGCAGGCCTTCTCTAACACTGACCATCCAGTATTAGATCCCTGGGCCTGCTTTGGGACCACTGGCCAGGCTGGTTTGATCCTGAATTCAGAGTAGTCTGGCCTAAATCCTATCACCTGCTGGCGTCTGTCGATGTGCCCTCCCAGCCCCTGTCCTGGGCTGTGGCTCCTCACTCCCGCATCAACCTTCCATTTCTTAGGGTGGTGACTCCCACACACTGGACCCAGGCCCTGGGACCGCGTGAGGAATAGGTAATCTCTGCTGACCCCAGGATAGCTTCTATGACGTAGTCATGTCTTACCCAGCTACAGATGTCCTTTCTGCCCAGAGAATACTCGTATCTCTTCAGTAGGCAAAACTTTGATATCATTGGGGCTGGCATTTCACAAGCCAGGGTCAATGCTGGATTTCCTTTTGGGAACTTCATCTCCTCATCTCTGAGGCAAGATGTCTTCAAGAGGAGCACAGGTTTTATGCTTCCCATGAGAGAATCTGGACCAAGGGCCCCAGATGTTCTAGAAGAAGCTCCCACACATAGCCCCCACTCCTCCTTCAGTACTTTGATCTCTTCCCACCCCCATTTCATGAGTGTCTTTTGGTATTTTCTCTTCTATTGCCCCATGCTCGAGTAAAGTGACATTGGGAGAAGCACCATTGTGGTAATTCTGTGGAAGGTTTTGAGTGCCCAAAGTTCATACTCTAGTCCCTTGAGGATGGTCATTCCATTAATTTTCTTCAGATTGGCTGGGATATTGGCCAAATGTGTTCAATTCCATTTTTTCCCCAGAATTCACAAGGGGGTGTAGGCTAGGACAAAGGTCTCACATTCCCCCAAAGCAGGACCTTTCAAAGCTAACAATTTTCTCGTCAGTACAGTGCCTCATCTGCCCTTCTGGGAAACTAACTTATTTTCTTTCTTTCTTTCTTTCTTTCTTTCTTTCTTTCTTTCTTTCTTTCTTTCTTTCTTTCTTTCTTTCTTTCTTCCTTTATTTCTTTCTTTCTTTCTCTCTTTCTTCCCCTTCCTTCCTTCCTTCCTTCCTTCCTTCCTTCCTTCCTTCCTTCCTTCTTTCCTTTCTCTTCTTCTTCTTCTTCTTCTTCTTCTTCTTCTTCTTCTTCTTCTTCTTCTTCTTCTTCTTCTTCTTCTTTTTCTTCTTCTTCTTCTTCATCATCATCATCATCACCATCACCAGTCTATCCATTTGTCCATTTTCTCACCCACACCTCCATCTATCCATCTATCTACACATCCACTCATTAATCTGCTCTCTACTCCCTTCAATCCATTTGTTCATCCATCCATGTATTTAGAAAGCACAATGTGAGCTGCTTCTCTGGGTGTTGCACAATGAATTCTCAGGTCTCACACAGTTGTGGGAGAGTCACACACAAGGCTGTGTAAAAACAGAACCAAATGCTAAGGTAGAAATGTAATGTGGGGCTGGTGAGATGGCTCAGTGGGTAAGAGCACCCGACTGCTCTTCTGAAGGTCCGGAGTTCAAATCCCAGCAACCACATGGTGGCTCATAACCATCCTTAACAAGATCTGACACCCTCTTCTGGAGTGTCTGAAGATAGCTACAGTGTACTTACATGTAATAAATAAATCAATTAAAAAAAAAGAAATGTAATGTGACTAGGTCTGTGTGTATATGAACATGAGTGTGAGTTTGCATACATGAAGTGTATTTTCCAAACCTAGATCAAATACAGACACAAAGACAAGAGAGAACATGTAGTATTTCAAGACCTGAAGTTCATGATGGTATCCTGTGTGTGTGTGTGTGTGTGTGTGTGTGTGTGTGTGTGTGTGTTATGAGATGAGTATAATGTATAAAAAATTAAAAAAAATAGGCAGGTTGTGATGCGGAATAGTCTTAAATATGGAACATTCAGATCTATGGGTCTATGTGGGCATTCGTATTCAAACTACCACATTCTAATGCCTGCCCTCATAGACTTGTAGCCATATCATAATGCAAAACTGCATTCAGCCAACTTCAAAAGTCTTCATAGCTTACAATAGTCTTAATTTTTTTAAGATTTATTTATTATACATTAATACACTGTAGCTGTCTTCAGACACACCAGAAGAGGGTATCTGATCTCATGACAGATGGTTGTGAGCCACCATGTGGTTGCTGGCATTTGAACTCAGGACCTCCAGAAGAGCAGTCAGTGCTCTTAACCACTGAGCCATCTCTCTAGCCCCAGTCTTAATGTTCTTAAAAGTCCAAAGCTCAAAGTTTCTTTGGAGACTCATGGCAATCTCTCAACTATAACTCCTGTAAAATCAAAATGAAAAAGCAGATTGCATACTTCCAACATAAAATGGATCAGGATATGCATTGCCATTTCAAAACGGAGGAAAGGTAGAAAGGTTAAGAAATACTGAACCAAAGCAAGACCAACAATCAGCTGGGCAAACTCCAAACTCTGCACCTCCATGTCTGATGTCAAAGTGCTCTTCAGATCTCCAAGTCCTCTCAGCTTTGCTGACTGCAGCACTCTTCCTCCTCTTGGGCTGGTTCTACTCTCCGTTAGTAACTCTTCTTGGCAGGCATTTCACAATTCTGGCATCTCCAACACTTTGAGTTCTCTAAGACAATCCAGGTTTCACCTTCACAGCTTCAGGCAATGGCCTCTCTGGGCCTCCATGCAGGGACACCCCTGACACATGTCTGACCTCAGCAGCTTTCCTTAGTTGTGGAGTGAGAATCCATAACCACTTTCTTGTATCCTTGACTCTAAAGCCAGAACCATGTGGCCAAAACTGCCAAGTTCTGGGCTGAAACATGGCCATGTTGTTCAAATACTCATTTTTACCCCTTTTTCTGCCCTGGATGGTTTTCTTCACTGCTTGTGTTTGACTATCCTGGAACTCACTCTGTAGACCAGGCTGGCCTTGAGCTCAGAAATCAGCCTGCCTTTGTCTCCTGAGCATGTGCCATCACCACTTAGCTCTAAACTTTTCTTTCTTTCACAAGTTGGAAGCATCACTGAGTGAGATCTTGCCCTGAGGTTGCCACTCTCTTTAGTCCATTTAGGATCAGATTTTTCTTTACACTTTTTTTTGGTGCTCCTTTTCTCTTCAAACTGTACATTCTGTATTTTTCCATGCTCATCTTGCTCCTTTTCATTACAGATCTGCATAAGCATGATGACTATTAATGACTATTAAGCAACACAGTCAATACTAGGCTGTCTGAAAATTTCCTCTGCCAAAGCACTTAATCCATAACTCTTCAACTTAGCTTCAGGCAGATTTTTTTTTTTGGACAAGGGCAGAAAACAGCCATATTCTTCAAGAAACTATCACAAGATTAGTCTCTAAGCCACATACTAATATTATTTTCCTCTGAAACCTCCTGAGCCCAGTTCCCAAAGTTCAAATCTCTCTTAGTATCGCTGTCCTCCATGCTTTTATTAGTATGACCCATTAAGCTTCACTTAAATTATTCAACTGCTTTTCTAGTTCAAAGTCCCCAAAGTGTTCCATTTTACTTCAAACAAAAAGCATGGTCTGGCCTATCACAGCGATACTCCACTCCTGATACCAACTTCTGTCTTAGTCAGGGCTTTGTTGTTGTGAAGAGACACGAGCAACTGCTATAAAGGAAAACATTTAATTAGGACTGGCTGCAGTTCAGAGGGTTAGTTCATTATCATCATGGTGGGAAGCATGGCGGCATGCAGGTAGACATGGTGCTGGGGAGGTAGCTGAGAGTTCTACATCTGGATCTAAGGCAGGGGGGAGAGAGAGAGAGAGAGAGAGAGAGAGAGAGAGAGAGAGAGAGAGAGAGAGAGAGAGAGAGAGAGAGAGAGAGAGAGAGAGAGAGAGAGAGAGAGAGAGGCTTAAGCATCTGAAATTGCAAAGCCCACCGCCCAGTGACACAGTTCCTCCAACCAAGCCACACCTACTCCAACAAGGCCACACCTCCTAATAGTGTCACTTCCTGGTGACCAAACATTCAAATCTATGAGTATATGGGGTCATTCTTATTCAACCCACCACAACAGGCAATATGATACACTAAAAGATAAACAAACAAGTATTCTTTTTTTAATACAATGAAAACATTCTGGAGGAGTCACAATAAAAATCTTGATTTAGGTTTAGGTATGTATGTGCGTGCTTGAGTATGGGTTTGTACATGTGTCAGTAAAGTGCTGGAGGCCAGCAGAAGGAGGTGAACCCTCTTGAACTAGAGTCAAAGGCAGTTATGAGCTGCCTGATATGGGTGCTAGGAACTGAACTGGGGTCCTATGTAGGGATAACTAGAGCTCTTAACTGCTGAACAGTCCCAATAAATATTCTTGAGTATTGTAAAGCCAGGGTCATCGGTCAACTGTAGAGGGGCATAATATAGTCATTTTTTGCATCATTGTAAGATTTAGTCTTAATTTTAATTATATATGTGCATATGTCTCTGTGTAGGTGTATGCACATTAGTGTGGGTGCCTGCAGAAGCAAAAAGAGGGCACCAGAGTCAATGGATCTGGGGTTATATGTTGTTCTGAGCAACCCATTCTAGGTCCTGGGAACTGAACTTGGGTCTTCTATAAGAGAACTATGTGCATTTAACTGCTGAGTCCTCTCTCTGGCTTCCAAAATTCGCATCTTTTAAAGTACACTTGCTCGATGAAATGAAGGACGTAGTTTTAGAGACCCCCCCAAAAAAATCTTTCTGGGAAGCTCCATACCCCCGGGGTAAAAATAGCTCCAGAGTGATGTCTCTTTGCATACATGTGTGGCCCAGAGGTGGATGTTTAGTGTCTTCCTTGGTCACTTTCAGCATTATTTAATTTTAAAATTTGTTTTATTATTCAATTGGTGTAGTGGTGTGTGCACGCTCACGCATGCACAGAGGTGGTATACCGCTTGTGGTGATCAGAAGACAGCTTTCAGGGGTTAACGCTCCCCCTTCTCCTTGCTGAGGCAGGGTCTGTGCCGTGCTGCGTACCCCAGGCTAGCTGGCTGTAAACTCCCAGGTGGTCCTTACTGTCTCACTGTAGGATGCAGACACACGCCACCACATCTGGATATTTTTATGTGGGTTCTGGGGATGAATCTCACACTGTCACGTTTGTGAGGCACATGCTTTACCTGCTGAGCTATCTTGTCAACCCTCTGCATTAGTTTTTAAATAAAGGCACTGAGCCTGGCAGGTGAGTTGTCCAGCAAGTTCAGAACTCTGCTCATCTCAGCCTCTCCATCTGGGAAACAGGCCACCCAGTTTCCACGTGTGACATGAGCAATTTGTATTTTGTTCTTTTCTTAATTTTACTGAGGGTGTGTGTGTGTGTGTGTGTGTGTGTGTGTGTGTGTGTCAGGGAGGGCAGTCAGCTTCTGGTTGTATTGATTTTCCTTTTTTTGATTTTTGGGTTTTTATTGTTGTACCAATTTCTGATCTACTTTTTTTAAAAAAAAAAATCATTTTTTAGTTAGGTGGTGGTAGCAGCGCACGTCTTTAATCTCAGTACCTGGAAAGCAGATGCAGGTGAACCTCAGAGGTCAAGGCCAGCCTCTTTTATAGAGTGAGTTCTGGGACAGCCAGGGCTACACAAAGACATCCTTTCTCAAAAACATGAATAATAATAATATCTTCTTTTCTCTTCTTACCTTAGGGTTCTGTTATTCTTTCCACAGCTTTCTAACATGGCCAGGCTATAGATCTCAAATCTTCCTTCTTTTGTAATATGTGCTCTCAGTGATGTACATTTCCTAAATGTACTTCCTTTTCTGGATTTCACAAATTTTGATCAGTTGTATTTAGTTTATATTTATTTAGTTGATTTTATTTCACTTTTTCCTTGGGACTTTTTGGCCCATGTATCCACAGGTATATTTATTAATCTCCAAACACGTTAGAATTTGTCATTTATCATTTTGTTATTGATTTCTGGTTTAGGTACGTTGTGGTCTGAGGAGATGCTCTGCTGATTTGCTTCTTTAAATTTGATAAGGTATGCATTATGGGTCAGAATGGAATGTGATCTCTCTTAGCAAATGTTCTATGTGAGACTGAAAAGACTCTATATTCTGATGTTGTTAGACAAATCAGTGTATAAAGATAACAATTCATTTGCAGTGCCATATTGGATTGGTGGTGCTGTTGAGTTTGTCTGTTATCCTCACAGATTTTCTGCATGTTGACCCTGTCCATTTCGGACAGAAATACATTGAAGTCTCCTACTGTAATGGTCAACTCTTCTACTTCTTGTGTTCTATTGTTTTTGCCTTATGTATTTTGGCATTCTGCTGTTAGGCGCATACATGTTAAGGATTATGTTTTCTTTGAGGATTTAACCCCTCTCCATATTTCCTTTTACTTCTCATCCTTTTTTTAAAAAAACTTGGAATATGTTTCCTATGAAATTGTATGGCTATTACAGCTTCCCTTTGATGTGTATTAGTGAAGTGCATATTTATCTCTGTAATAAAACTTATGCCTGTATAGTTAGTGTAGGCTTCTTGTGAACAACATATAGTTGGCAGCCACTAATTTTTAAAAGAGGTGAGGGCAGACTAGAATGACTCATTCATTTTCCTCAGCAGCTGCTAATGCCATTGGCTGAGATAAAGAATGCATGAGTAGAGCAATTTGAGGACCAAGGAAGTGAAGTACTACAGTCATACAGACATGGTGCATCTTCTGGAGAAGTTCAGAGAAATGGAATCAATGGGGTCTGGTGATGGCTATGACTACTAGAAAAGTTGCTTTTGGACCTAGCATTGTTATGAGCCTGGCAGCAAGCCCTAGGAGAGGTTTCACAGGGGAATATGCAACTAAAAGAGAGTCCAGGTCAGCTAGAATTCTGTAGCCCACATCAAACCCAGGGCAAGAGACTTGGAGACTTTCTTGATTGTGTTTAAGCAATGAGATGAGGTCATAGCTGAACTTGCCCCACCCAGTCACATCTTTAACTTCCAGTGTCTTTGCCCTCCCACCACTGAGTCCGGTAGATGTCCTAGTGAAAAAGGGAACTAACTGAGCAGTGAAATGTAATAGCTGCATTGCTCTGCCAAGTGGTAAGCAGATCTGAGATGACCTGGGCAGAGAGGCAGAGATGTTCAGAAGAAATCCCATCTATAGGGTTAAGTCCACTCCTCTGCACAATTCTGAAGCTAAAGACTGTGGTTCCAGCCACACAGCTGCTTGCTGATCCAGGAGCCAGCAAGGATTGAGGACTAACCACCTCAAACTAACTTGGCCTAACTCCCACCACATGGTGGGAAACGTCAGTGAAAGAGGTTGTCCAATCTTTGCCTTGACCATAACCAGCCCTTCTTGAGTCTCAGGTTTTCTAACTACTAGCTCAGACAGCCTTCTGAGTATGTGTTACAGAGTCTTTGTGAATGAGTCTCAGAAGTGGTACTCCATTACCCCATGGCATTCTCTTAGAGTAATAATTAGATCTACCCTCAAAGTAGAGAGGAGCAGTCTCCATTCCATGAGACGATTTTATAAAAGGAGGAGTATTTTTATTAGTCATCTTTTCATCACTACAATGAAATGTTTGACATAGATTACTTATGAAATACAAAAAGGGTAATTTTGTCTCATGGTCATGCAGATTCAAGTTCAAGATCAGGAGGCTACATTTCTGGTGTAGGCAGTATATCACAGCAGGGGTGAGTATCAACACAAGTCATCATATTTCAAGACAAGAAGCAAGGAAAGACAGATGGATGGGATGAGCTCACATACTCCCACTCAGGGGCACATTGTTCTTCATGACCTAAGGTCCCTGGCCTATCTCTTAAAGGTCTACAGAACCTCTCAGTCCCACCACTCTGAGGACCAAGCTTTTTTATTGGTACCTATGAGGGACATTCAAACTAGACTCAAGCCAGAGAAGAGTGACAAAGACTTGGGGAGCTATTCTAAACTACCACAGTAGCTAATAAAACTAGAGTTCTGATTTAAGAGTGAGAGTCCAGAAAGATTAATGTGGACCACTGGAGCCCCTTCACTTTGGAAGCCACCTCAGCATGCAGAGAAATAGTGGAAAGCAAAGAATAGCAGAGCTGGACTCTAAGGGTGATCTCTCTCTCTCTCTCTCTCTCACACACACACACACACACACACACACACACACACACACACTTTTTATTTCATTTTATGTGTTTGGGTGTTCTGCCTGAATGTATGCACCTGCATATCTTGTGCTCAAGGTGGCCGAAAGAGTGCATTGGAACTGGAACCGGAGTCATAGACAGTTATGAGCTGCCATGTGGGGTGCTGGGAATTGAACTCAAGTCCTCTAGAAGAGCAGTCAGTGTTCTTAACCATTGTACCATCTCTCCAGCCCTTGCTCTCCATTTTTATAAATATGTGTTTATTTATTGTACCTGATAGGGAGCATACGGTGTCTCATGTGAAGGTCTGAGAATAACTTCTGGAAGTCAGTTGCCTCATTCTACAACATGGGGCCTAAGTATTGAACTCAGGTCATCAGGCTTGGCCGCAGGCATCCTTGCCCCTTTTAACTCACTAGCCCCTATGGATTTCTTCTTTGTAATTCAACAGGCCAACACGTACAGAATAAATAGCAGGAAGGAGATCTGAGAGGTAGCTCTCGTTCTGTTGGTCGGAAAGGACTGACCAAGGTAGTGTCAGGGCCCTCTATGTCTTTTCTTTCCAATACCTCTCCAGGTTCTGTGAGATGAACAGAGGGACCAGCCTCCCTTTAAAGGATGGAGACTTGCTGAGGGTCTTCTCAGCATTTTGACAGATGTTCACACTTCCTCAGAGCAGAGGGTATAGAGACAAGAAACAAATTTTAGAGGTAGGGAAAAGATTCTTCTTTGCTTACCAGTTGAAAAACCTATGGTAAGCAAGGCATCTCAGCTGATAAAGAGCTTGTAACATGAACCACATTATCCCACCCAAACCCACATTACGAATCTGGGCATAGTGACACACACTTGTAAGTGCTGGGAAGGCAGAAATAAGCAGACCTCTGGGACTGCCTTGACAGCCAGGGAAACTCACTTGCCAAATTGTCCCAGGCCAATGAGAGACTGTCACTTAAAAGGAACCCAAGACGGATGGTGCCTGAGGAACCTCTGAGATTGTCCTCTGGTCTCCTGTTGTGAGACATGATTACTGGGAAGGTGTGAAGAAACATTTAATCACCCCCAGATAGAGAGCCCACAACAGACCAAACTAATGATGCCACTGAAGGCCAAGTTGGTGAACCGATGAGTTTTATTGGGGTCGCTTACAAGAGCAGAAATAGCTCAGGCAACTGCACGGCCAAAACCCATTCCAGTGTAGGTAACAGCTCACAAAGGAGGAACCCTGGACCATACCACACAGCCTTTGGCAGCTTGACAAGTGGGAGAGTGTCTTTTCCCGGCAGCTCCATTGGTCTGAGCTCCTGTCTGCCTGCCTGCCTGCCTGCCTGCCTGCCTGCCTGTCTGTCTGTCTGTTTTATTTTATGTGTATTAGTGTTTTCTTGAATGTACATCTGTGTACCATGTGCAGAGAGTGCTTCCAGAGGCTAGAAGAGGATGTCGGAGCCACTAGGACTAGAACCGTAATTCTGAGCCACCATATGGACACTGGGAATTGAATCCAGGTCCTTTTGAAAAGCAGCCCATGCTCTTAACCACCGAACCATCTCTCCAAACCCCAAGGTCTGGAACTCTTGCAGGCAGCGTGGCTGGTCTCTGCCTTACCTGGGTGGTTCAGCCGGTCTGAGCCTGCTCTAGTCATCTCAATTTTTCAGAAAGTATTGCTTAGTAGCTCCAACTGTGACATAAGCTACTGATGAGTTGTAAGAGCCTCATGAAGCCATGAGTGAACGGCTTCCTGTTTTAGCAATCTTCCCTGCAGGATGGAAGACAGGAGGTTTCATCTCCGTTTAGAACATCCTACATCTTAATGAGCTTCCCTGTAAGATGAATTGTCTTATTTGGGAGGAAATGACTAAAGAAGAGCTTTACCACACATCTGCACATATACACATGTGTACCCACAGACACGTGAACACACACATGCCAAGCTTTGGGAAAGTCTCAGCATTCCCCAGCTTCCATGTTCTCCCTGTAGAATGATTGATGTCATCTATTCACAGAGATGCCCCACAGTTGGGTATCCTCACCCAACCATATACACCATTCTTACAGCAACACCATTTCCAGATGTTTCACATGCTCTTTCAGTAAAGAATTGATTGACTATGTCCCTTCTGAGGGCCTGCGCTAGAGGCAGGCAAAGGGGAAATGAACCCCACAGGTTCAGCACCTGTCTCACACTGCTAACGTATCAGAAAAGGAAAGACAATAGCACTCAAGTCAGAGCAACAGACTGGGAACTTGACTTTTCTCTTTTACTGAATGCCCATAGCACCTGGGAGCAGCCAGGAGCTGGTTCAGCAGGTGTGGGATGTGGTTGGTCTGGGCTCAACTCCCAACTATGCCGTTCATTAACGAAGTGGCTTTCCCTTTTGGACAACAAGTAAAAATCAAGTGGTCGGGCCTCGTATTTTACTCCTACAATCCCAGCAATGGGAAGACTGGATGAATGCTAGTTCAAGACCAGGCTCAGCTATATAATGAGATGCTGATTAAAAGGTTTAGATCAAGTACCATCTTAGTCAGTGTTCTATCGATGTGGAGACACCATGAACACAGCAACTCTTTTTTTGTTTTTTGTTTTCTTGAGACAGGGTTCTCTGTGTAGCCCTGGTTGTCCTGGAACTCACTGTGTAGACCNGGCTGGCCTCGAACTCAAAAATCCGCCTGCCTCTGCCTCCCGAGTGCTGGGATTAATGGCGTTCACCACCACGCCCGGCTAGAGGAAGAACTTAATTGGGAGGAGGGCTTGTTTACATTTTCAGAGGCTTAGTCTATTATCATCATGACGGAGAACGTGGCAACAGGCGGGCATGGTGCTGGAGAAGTAGCTGAGAGATAGATCCTGATCTATGAGCAGAGACGGAGAGAGCGGGGCCTAGCCTTGGCTTTTGAAACCTCAAAGCCCACATCAAGTGACACACTTCCTCCATCAATACCATGCCTACTCCAAAAAAGCCACACCCACCTTCTAATCCTACTTCCTGGTGGTTAAACATTCAAATATATGGGCCATAGGGGCCGTTCTCCAAACTTCCGCAAGTAAACAGCCTGGCTGTAGCAGGGCCCCTCCTAGGACACACGACGGTGACTGGTTGGTATGGGTATGGGACCAGTAAAAAGTCTGGATTATGTGCGCATGGTGGCGCAAGCTTGTAATTCACACCTGGGAGGCAGAGACAGGGGAGTCCCTAGCACTCGCTGCCCAGACAACCTCATCTACTTGCTGAGCTCCAAGTCCCAGTGAGAGACCCTGTCTCAAAAAAACAAGCTGGGTACTGAAGAAATGGCGAATTGGGCAAAGCGGTTGCTATATAAATGTCAACTGGGGTTTGGGTGCAAGCACCCATGTAAATACCTTTAGTGTGTGGCTGCCCACCTATAATCCCAGTCTTTGGAGGTGGACACAGGGATCCCCATGGAAAACTGGCTAACTATACTCATTGAATCAGTGCACTCTGGGTTCAGGAAGAGACACTGACTCAACATATAAAGTAGAGAGGATCGAGGAAAACACCCAGCATCAATGCTGGGCTCTAAATCAGCAGTTCTCAACCCGTGGGTCGAGACTCTTCTGGAACTGAATGACCCCTTCACAGGGGTTACCTAAGACCATAAGAAAACACAATTACGATTTGTAACACTAGCAAAGTCACAGTTATGAAGTAGCAATGAAAATGATTTTACGAGTGAAGGTCACCACAACAGGAGGAACTATATTAAAGAGTCACAGCATTAGTTAGGAAGGTTGAGAATGGACACATGTGGGCCCTCTATCATACACACATTCCACACGTATGTGAGAGAGAGAGAGAGAGAGAGAG
>NC_034604.1:27256076-27269810 GCF_900095145.1 Mus pahari | reverse complement strand
AGAGAGAGAGAGAGAGAGAGAGAGAGAGAGAGAGAGAGAGAGAGCACAATGTGGTGGCTCCTGAGGAACAACACCTGGAGTGGATCTCTGTCTTCCACATGTATGCACAGCATGCACATACAATATGCATGTGCAACGCAAGAATACTCTCTCCCCAAACTTCAGAACTTGGGCTTCTAGATGACAGGGCAGTTCCCCACTCCCTGGACAGAGCCCCGAGCGAAGGGCCAAGTGTTCTCTAAAGGGGAAGTAGACGAAGCCAAGAAACGCCTTCTTGCTTACAGACCAGGAATGTGGCTCAGACCTCTAGCTAGTCAGAGCTGTTCCTGGAGGCAAACTCCAGTCAAAACACTTGAGGATGCGTTGACAATTCACACGGCACCCGTTCTTTAGGGCTGCTGTCTGACAGGCCATGGGGCTGACCTTCTGCTTCTCCTCCTGCAGGCTGAAGGAACTGCTGACCTGGGATGTCCGTGTTCCGGCTGGTAAGAGCAATGCTTACTGTGGACATCTCCTAAGGCTGAGTCAGGAAAGAAGAGAGTCAAAGAGACCCCAGAAGGCCAGTTGAAGAGACAGGGTGGTGATCGAGGACTAGGAAAAGTTCTACTATTGGAAGAAAGCAAGTGTGGCTAACATTGAGCCTCTGCAAAGTGGCCGCGTGTACAGAAATTCCCCACTTATATTCAGGGACTTTTTAAAAAAAGGAGGGCGTGGTGTGTGGGATGGGGAGACGGCTCCATCAGTGAAGTGTTTGCCTTGCATATATAATAAGAACCTGAGTATGTGATACCTGAGAGCCCACCTTAAAACAAAATGAAAAACGAAAAATGCCAGAAAAATGCTTGTAATCCTAGCTCTGAAGTTCAGCTGTCAGCCAGCTTAGTTGAGTCAGACAGTATGGAGAGATCTTAGCTCAAAAATCACAGCGGGCAGCGCCTGAATAACAGCTGAGGTCGTCCTCTGGCTTCCACACGCATGCGTCACACACATGCATGCACACATCCATTCACATCCATTCACATCCCACCTCCTCTAACACTCACTTTTACACACTCGGGGCAGGAATGGGGAGCTCCCATCCGCTGTCTCATGTGGCAGGTACAGAGAGCTTGCCTGGGGATGACAGGGAGGGAAGGAGCCACTCTGATGTTTACTCAGGAAATGTCTGTCTCAGTGGCTAGGTAATGGCTCTGCATGTGGGAAATGGAGTGTGATTTTGTTAATTGCTTGGTTCAACAAACACTGAGAAAATGCCGGAGTCGAGAGTGATTCAGAAGAGATAAAAGTGGAGGCATGCTCTTATTCTCAGGCGGTGTGAGGTTCGGATCAGGTATACAGGGTGTAGCTCAGTCCCTCACAGGATGTAGAGAGGTGGCGATTGTCTCACTTAGAGAACAGCCTTGTGCAGTACTACCTTAGTAAGAGAAAGCGTAATCCAAACCATATACATAGGGTAATGTAATAAATTAGCATCACTAGTATACACACACGGTTAAACTGTGTGGCTTTGTAAGTTCCCAGGCAAACCTTATAAAAATATGAGGCATTCTTTGTGGTACACAGAGTGATCCGCCAAAAGTGTGCTTTTGGTTTTGGGTGAATGTAAGTGGTTGATAGAGAGACACCGCAGACAGGGCAGAGTGGTGAGCATAGCCTCCGGAAGAGTGCGGCTCAGGAAACTCTGTCACACGGTGACTCTGGAGAGTTAAAAGACCTTAGAGAGGGATGGCATTGTCCTGCTTCCCCGCCCCCAGTCGTCTGATCTGGAACTGGAGGGTAAGACAAAATTCTGGCACTTTCAGGCATCAGTGGAGTAGAGACGAGTCGGCAGAAAACACAGGGCAGAGGAGTCGTGTGAAGGGGGACAATGCTCTACGTTGGTTAGAAGAAAGCAGGCTTGGAGATACTAGGCAGAGAGGGCAGGCAGGAAGAGAGCAGCATATCCTGAACCCCTGGTCCATTCCCCCCCCCCCCCCCCCCCCCCCCCCCCCCCCCTGCCTTTCCCCCCACCTCACCCCCTCCCCCAAGCAGGCTGACTTCTCCTTGAATCCAGCTACTGTAGCTGCCCACCCAGCAGCAGCTTGTCGGACACCTGCCAGTCTCTTCTTTACAATATGGCTGGGCCTGGGCCTCCCTAAGTCTGTCTTGAGCTGCTCTGTATATCCACAAGATTTCCAAGTCTAGATGTCTCGAAGTGTCAGCGGCCTCTGATGCTGGCTAGCGTTGATGGCACGTGGTTGGGAAAACTCCTAAGTCCTCTCTAGAAACCAGTAAGTGTAGGTGTAAAATAATGTGTCATCAATAAAACAGACATCATCAACAATAACAAAAACCCCACCACAAAGGTCTGCTATTTTCTCTTTAGCCTGATATGAAAATATATTGACCTTATCACTCGGTGATACAGCCTGTGTTGGAGTCTCCTTTGGGTTTCCTATTTCTTTGATTCCAATAGATATCAGGAAGGTGAAACCAAAACGGAAGGGAGGAGAGGACTGTGATATGTCACTGAATGCCCATGGTACAGGAAATTCTAGGGGTGCAGTGATCCCTTGAGGACCCAGTGGTACCAAGAAGTTTAATGGATGCCACCATTTTGGTTCATTCTGTGTGATACATTAATAGAGATGGCAGTAAAGTCACATGGTGGTCAGCATCTTAATGATGTCACTAACTAAGACAGTAGCCAAATCACATGGCTGTCCCCATCTGGATGAGGCCACCAGCCAAGATGGTGACAAGGCGACATGTTTAACATGTTAAAGTGTGTAACAGGTACTTGTGATGGTGAGTGATACGCCACGGCAGGTATATGTCAATGGAGCCATGTGCTCTTTGTGCCAGAAGTAAGGAAAATGACTCTTTTTGACAGATAAGAGCTGGTTTCACAAATTCCTGAGAAGTGCTGGCTTTAATCTAACCCAGAAATACTCCTATAGTCCAGATCATTTTTGGGTCATTGGGCTGCCTTTTGGAGTTTGTAGAATTGGGGGTTCCTTTGAACCTGACACCCAGGAGGAGTGTAACTGCGATCCATCTGCTACTGTCTGCTCACCTACATGCCTGAGGGAGCTTCCTGTGGTGTTACTCATTTATTCCTTAGTGAGAGTTGGCTGAGGGCCGAACCAATCATTCCTCTCCTTACAGACAACGAATCAATCATTCCTCTTCTTACAGACCACACTCGCTGCTTCTTTGTTCTTTCAGTTCCCATTGGCTGACACCTTGGGACTACCCTCCTTCTCTTTCATCTCTGGTTAATGTAGGTTTCTCTGCAAGATGGTTATTATCCGTCCTGGACCTTTATTCTTCGTGCTTTGGATGGAACATGCTGTTTTGGCTGCCTGGTGCAGTGACTCACACGGACTCTCAGCCTTGGAGTGTGCTTTTCCCATTGTTTTTGTTGGGTTCAGGGTGGAAGCCAAGAAAACTCACCTCAGAAACAGAAGCTTAAAAATGAATGAATGCTTTAGTTTCTGTGCGCACAGGGAGGCAGCCAGTTTGGGATCTGAACTGCAACCCGGAGGGGAGATTGTACAATATTTTTAAAGGATTGGAACACAGCAAAGGGGAGCAGGGTAGGCTGTTGCGTTGACCAATCATATTTTGACACAAGGGGTTAAGAAAGGAAGTTATCATTGGTGACCGGATCTTATCCAGGTCATGTGGTTTCGTGGTCCTTGAGTCAGCTTTTGTAGCTCGATCCTGTCCTGGGCTTTGATCTGGAATTTAGGGTGATAAAGGGACGAGGGAGTGGGCAAGCTGCACATAGTCAATTCATTCAAGGCAGGCAGCACATTCATGACTTGTGTGCCTTGGTTTAGATAACGGGGTAACAGCATCTTCCCTCTTTACATCCTCTCCCCGTTAGCAGACAAACATGAACCATCTGAAGAAGCAGGGTGGGAGTTGGGTTCTGGAACCTGGGAACGTGACCTCAGTTTTGATCCATTCAGCGGGATGAAACTTGTCCCTGAGATGACTGAACTTAGGAAACCACCCCTTAACATCTTATGCATCAGGTAGCAATAGTTTCATTTTATTTGTTAAAGTTGAATAGGGAAGGACTTGAAAGATAGAGAGCTCAGATGATAACGTGCTTGCCTTGCAAGAAATGGATACTAGGGCTCTCTGACCTGCATACCTGGTGAGCTGCAGTCAAGTAAGAATCTCTCTCTCTCTCTCTCAAACACACACACACACACACACACACACACACACACACACACACACACACACACCCTTGAGCACAGAGAGACACACATACACAGCGCCTTCCTATGGTGGCCCTTTTACTATCACTTCTGTTGCACTGAGTTTTCTTAAATCACAATGGGATATCTCCTATACACCCCCCTGTTTCCACTTCCCTAGCACTGAGATTACAAGCATACACCACCATGCCAAGCATTTTTTTTTTAAAGTGGGTGCCAGGGATTGAAGTCCTCTCCCCTAGCACTCTATTTTCAACTGTGAGAAGCAGTCAGTTCTTAACCTCTCCCCTCACTGCCTTCCATGATGGGGACAACATCTGGATGTCAGTTATTTCCTTTGATCCACCCCCCACCCCTTAGTAAGAGTTGCTATGGGGAAGGTTGAGCCCTGGCCCTGCTAAGTTCATTGATCTAGACAAAATAATCACAGGGAAACGTGATTGGCAGTGATGGGTCATGGGAAGACAGATGAGGGAGAGGACAAAGAGAGAGAGAACTCCTGACACCTGAGAGCTTGAGGCTGCAAGTGACAGCCCCAAGACAGGTAAGTCTCTAGTGGGAAAGGGAAAGAAGAAGACACAGACCCTCATCTCTTCCCTGCTCTCCAGGGTGACCATGTGTGGCTGGACCCTCCCTCCAGCACCAAGAGTGGTGTGGCCATGGGGGGCATTGTCAAAGAAACAAAACTGGGGAAGACCTTGATCGAGGATGACGAGGGCAAGGTTGGTATTGGGGTTCCTCTCCAAATCCCTCCCTATGGGGCTCAGGCAGTTAGTTGCTCACCAATTCCATCGAGGAAATCCATTCATCCCCTGGGCAGGACAGAGCACAACTGAGTCCTGCTTTGATGAAAGGATTCATTTGTCTTGATGTTTTGAGAATAACAGTTGAGGGAGGAGGAGGGAGGGAGGCGATGGGATGGGATGGGGCAGGGAGGGTAGAAGACCAAAAGCTGACCTGCAGAGGGATGGAAGCAGGAGGACAGCTTGGTAAGAAAGGTGCGTGGAGGGGGGGAGGCAGAAGGGACAAAAAGTGTCCAGGTTAGAAGTGGACAGCTCAGAGTGGTTAGGCTAGAAACTAATCCATCTAAGAATAAGACAGGGACACCCAAGGACAGTGAGCAGGTAAGCATCCAGTGGGTCACTAACTCCTCTTCAGGCCAACCTCCCTGTCCCCCAGAGGCCCTAGGGAGAGTCACATATGGATAACGACCTACAAAGTGAAGGTTCCGACTGTGACTTAGAGCACCAAAGACTTGAAGTCAATCAATTAATAGCAATAGCCAAGTGGTGGGGGTGCAAGCCTTTAATTCCAGTACTTGGGAGGCAGAAGCAGGCGTATCTCTATGAGTCTGAAGCCATCCTGGTCTACAGTGTGAGTTCCAGAGGACCCAAGGCTATATAGAGAAACCCTGTCTCAAAAAAAAAAAAATAAATAACAACAACAGCAGCAACAACATCAGCGTTCCTTCTACTTGAGCAGTGCTGTGGAATTTTTAAACTGCTATTACTTGCACCATTCTGCTCCAAGGACTGTCAAGGTCTCTGAGAACTTCCCGCTGCTAGCTCTCACATGTCCACCTGAAGCTTAGCCCAGCCCCAGCTCCACATGGATCCCTATCCCTTAGACAGATACCGACCGAAGCCATAGGCGGATCTAACTTTGTCACAGGGATCCTGTGACTCAGACCAAGAGCAAGCCTGGCTGGAGGCGCATCTTAGACCTGAGGATGTGGGACAGAAGGGTACAGAGGGCAGGCCTATGTGGAGAGTTTGTGCCTTTCGTTCCAGGAACACTGGATCCGTGCAGAAGACCTCAGCTCCCTCAGGCCTATGCACCCCAACTCGGCCCAAGGAGTGGATGACATGATCCGCCTAGGGGACCTGAATGAGGCCGGTGTGGTGCACAACCTTCTGATCCGATACCAGCAGCACAAGATCTATGTGAGTTCGCTGGTGCTATGTCCTCGGGAAGCTGAGAGGTCTGGGGCTTGGCACTGCTCCCCTTAAGGTCAGTCAGTGAGGTGGTCCAGGTGCTTGGATTTTCTCAGCCTCTAACACCAATCCAAAGAAACAGAAGCAAGCCTGGAGATGTAGCTCAGTTGGTGCTCGCCTAGAGCGCAGGACGCCCTGGGTTTGATTCCCAACCATGTAAGCTGGGCACAGTCACGGTCACCTCTAACCTCAGCACTAGGGACATAATGTCTGGGGCATGAGAAATTCAAGGTCACTCCCAGCTACATGAGTTCGAGACTAGCCTGGGCTACATGAGACTGGTTTTGTTTGTTTGTTTGTTTGTTTGTTCAATATCTTTTTGTATGTTTGTTTTTAAAGCAAAGCTGGGACATCATATTCTGGGAGATGGGCAGCTAGTGTAGAGAGATAGCACAGTGCCAGGCACACAGTAGGTTGTCAATAAGTGCTGACCCTCCTGCAAGCACCCGCTGAGTCTGTTCTTCCCTCTCTGTGCTGGGCAGCCCGTTTATTTATCCAACCCATTTTTATTGAGCCCTTTCTAAAATTAGGTAGGGTACTACACATTTACTATTACTGGGGACAAGCCCCCAGAAACTCATGGTCTTAGAGGATGCTCCATCTTCTCAGAGGAAGGAGCTAGGCAGCCAAAAGCAGCTCTAGAGGCGTTGCAGCCAAGGCTGAGGTCCGGCCCAGCAGCTCTGTCCCAGGACTGGTGGGTGCTAATTACCTGCTCTCATTCCCAGACCTACACAGGCTCCATCCTGGTGGCTGTGAACCCATTCCAGATGCTTCCCCTGTACACCCTGGAGCAGGTACAAATCTACTACAGCCGCCACATGGGCGAGCTGCCTCCCCACATCTTCGCCATTGCCAACAGCTGCTACTTCAACATGAAGAAGAACAAGAGGGACCAGTGCTGTATCATCAGGTGAAGCTCAGACCTCATTCCTGGGGCAGATGGTCAGCTACTGCCTTTAAGCCCCAGAGCATCCCAGAAAGAAAGAAACACTCCTCTCCCCGAGGTTCTCACAGGCTCTCTTGCTAACCAGAGTTCTTAGCAGACATGTTTGCTCAGAACTGCTCCTACTGCCCTGCTCCCAATGACATGTCCCTCACACCTCAAGAGCATGTCCTCCACACCCCAAGGACATGTTTCCCACACCCTGATGACATGTTTCTTGAAGACACATCCTCCATTCCCTGAGGTCTGTAAGGGCTAGGAGGGACAAGTGCCCCTCTAAGCGCAAGCATGGCTCTGCCTCCCTGCCTGCCTGAGACTGGCCATCTTGTACACAGTCCTTCTTCCTGCTGAGGAAAAAATAGGAGGAGCAAGGATTGGGTTCCTGAGTCCCTAATTTGGAGTTGTAATCGTCATTCACTTATGCATGAGTTTTTTCGTTCATTCATTCATTCATTCATTCATTCATTCATTCATTCATCTTTCTATACCCACTCAAGAGATGAAGCTGAGTTGCTAGTGTGCTTGCCTAGCAATGGGTTCTATCTGCAGCACCACATGAACCAGGTGCAGTTGTGCACACCCATAATCCTAGCACTTAGAACATGGGGATAGGAGGAGCAGAAATTCAAGTTTAACCTTGGATAGATAGCAAAATTTAGGCTGGCCTACGGTACATGAAATACTCTCTCAGAAATAAAAATAAGTAACAAACAAAAAGATCTTATTGTCCCTCCTTGTCCTAACACAGGAAACAGCAATAGGCTCATGTCACAGAACAGTAGACTGGCAGGCAGGTGCTAAGAACATAAGGGATGCAGAACAGCGAAGAGGCAAATAACAGGCAAGGGATGCTGCCTCTCCAAACAGGGGCACCTGAATGGCATCCCAGCATAAGTGCCGCTTCATGCCTTCAGTCAGCCTCTGAACTGGGATCTTACCTTAGTGTTATGGAACCTTCAATTGGAGAGGTTGTGGTTCGAACCCAGTGATGTTACAGGTGCAGATCTAAGCCCCATGTACACCTGACGAAGTTTCTAGGCTGCTGGGTCCCAGGTCAGAACTAGAAATAGAGACTGTTTTTTAAAGAAAGGAAATGCACTTCCAAGAGTTGGGAGTTGGCACAAAAGCTGGGGACAAACATGTGTTCTAAGAGTGCTGGGCCACAAACCACAGAACCACAGTCAAGCAAGTGCTTCAGTCCTGGGCATGAGCTCACTGCACTGAGGCGCACACCTCTAGGACCAGCTACTTGGGAGGGTGAGATAGAAGGATCTCTTGAGGTCACAAGCTAGAGATTAGCTTAAGCAACATAGTGACTCTCTGTCCTCCTCCTCCTCCTCCTCTTCTTCCTCCTCCTTTTCTTTCTCCTCCTCTTCCTCTTCCTCCTCTTCCTCCTCCTCCTCCTCCTCCTTCTCCTCCTTCTCCTCCTCCTCCTCCTCCTTCTCCTTCTCCTCCTCCTCCTCCTTCTCCTTCTCCTCCTCCTCCTCCTCCTCCTCCTCCTCCTCCTTTTGGTTTTCAAGATATGGTTTCTTTGTGTAGACTTGGCTGTCCTGAAACTTACCCTGTAGACCAGGTTGGCCCCAAACTCAGAGGTCTGTCTGCCTCAACCTCCTGAATTAAAGGTGTGGGCCAACACTGTTCAGCCATTCAGTCAGTCCTTTTTGGGGGGGGGTGCAATTTTGGTGTTGTTTATTTTTGTTTCATTTTGGGACTGGGTCTTACTATGTTTTTGAGAGCTATGTCTTTCACAGCTCTGTCTGGTTTGGAACTTGCTATGTAGAACAGGCTGGACTTAAACTCTTGGAGATCAGCCTCTCTGCCTCCCAAGAATTAAAGGTGTGTACAGCATGCCCAGCTCAATTTGACCTTGGAGTGAACATTGAAGCCACGTAGCAGCTGGCTCTCCAGGACAGTAAGCAAGTAGCCAACAGGGCAGTAAACAAGGAAAGGACTGGCAGGTTCTTCACAGTGGGAAACTCCCAGAGGCAGGGTATGCGGCAGCCTCTCACACTGCATCCTCAGTTGGGAAGCTGAGAGATGAACGCTCGTGCTAAGCTTGACTGTTCCTTTCTATTCTGTCCAGGACCCCAGCCTGTGGAAATGTGCCGACCATATTTAGGGTGTGTCTTCCCACTTCAAGTAACCCAACCTAGATAATCTCACAGACACACACAGAGGCTTGCCTCTTTGGTGACTCAAGAGCCTGCCAAGCTAACAATCAATAGTAAACGTCCCAGGTTATACACAGATTCTGATTGGGTCTAGCTAAAGGAACCTGGGATGCTAGATTTCTGTCCAGATACAGATAACAGTGGCCCAGGAGCCACACTTTTATCAGAAAGACACCGAGTCACCTTTCCTGTTCTGTCAGGTAGCCCTGGGATAACCCAGATCATAGTGTGCCAAGAGTCTTTCAGCCTAGCAGGAAAGAAAAGACAATGCAATAATTTCTACCAGGGATGTTCAACATTTTGACATTGTCTTCTCCAAATGTATTGAGCTACATTATAGTTATTCTGGAGCACATGTGGACGTGCCTGTATCATAGATAGTCTGAGATGTTCGGGGGACTTCAGGGCAAAGGCATTGTGGAATTTCTTCATGGGAAAGTGTACCCATGTTAGCATGGCCCAGGGGATAGGGTGGGTGGGAGTTGGGGGCATGGAGGTCATTTATAGAGTGGAGAAGCTCTAGATAGTGGTAAGTCTGTCTGAGGCCTCATTTCCCTGAACTCTCTGGCAGTGGCGAGTCTGGGGCCGGGAAGACGGAGACCACCAAGCTCATCCTTCAATTCCTCGCCACAGTCAGTGGCCAGCATTCATGGATTGAGCAACAGGTCCTGGAGGCCAACCCCATCCTGGAAGGTAAACTATAATCCTGAGGACTTGGACAGGAGTGGTCCTCCCACACATGGTCACCATGGGTAGCCACATGTAACCATGACACAAGTCATAACCTTCAGACAAGGCTGGGTGAACAGGAGTGTGCGATCCTCAGGTAGCATGAACAGAGAGGCTGTAGAGACAGATTAATTGGGAAAATGCTTGCTATATAACCACGTGGACCTAAGTTCAGTCCCTAGCACCCATGTAAAACCCAGGCATGGTGGCTGTTGTAATTCTAGCACAGGAGAAGCAGAGGCAGGTCGATCTCTGGGGCTCAATGGCTGGCCGGCCCAGCCTAACTGGTGAGCCTCAGAACCCAGTGAGATACCCCGTTTCAAAATCACAAGGTGGATAAAGAATGACACCTGAGGTTGATTTCAGGCCTCCATGCAGGCACAGGTACACACACACACACACACACACACACACTCACACACACACACACTGAATGGGAAAACCCTACAGTATTCCTTTAAAGATAGGGTTCCAAGTGGGGCAGTAATAGCACCCTTTTAATCTCAGCACTCATGGAGCAGAGGTGGGCAGATCTCTATGAGTTCAAGGCCAGCCTGGTCTATAGAGAGAGTTCCATGACAACCAGGGCTACATGGAGAAACCTTGTCTCAGAAAAACAAAAAACAAACCCAAACAAACAAAAAAATAGGGTTCCAAGATCAAACCAGTTTGAGAAACGCCTGTGTGTTTCTGAGAAGGTGTTGCTGGGCCACATGTGATAAGGCTGCAAAAGGAGCCCTCGAGGGGACAAGAAGAAGCAGAAGCAGACAGAGCAAGCATTCAGACTCAGATGCTGACTGGATAGTTTGAGAAGGGAAGAGAGGGCCCAGAATTGGGCAAAGGGGTTGGGGGGAGGTGTCAAGCTGGATGCCTTGTACAGTCAGTACCTTGCTGTCCCTGCCTTACTGATTACAGCGAGAGACTCTGCAGTGAGCTCACCTCATGACAGGCTGTGGGTCAGACTTCCCCTCAGAAGAGTTGAGTTAGGTCCCCCACCCTGGGCTGTAGTCCCTGGTCGAGGTGGCCCAGGCACCTGTTACCTTGGCCCCAGGTCCAGTAGCTGCTGAACAGTTAATCTTTTTTTCTTCCCTCATCTCTGTGTTGCTATTTTACTTATCTTATGGGTGCATGATCATGTGTGTGCAGATGTATGTACACATGCACATGTATGTACAAGCATGTGAAGGTCAGAAGTTAACCTTGGGTGCATTCCACCTGTGGTTTGAGACACTGACTTGATTGAAACTTCACCAAGTAGGCTTGGTGCTGTGAGCCAACAAACGTGTGCTGGAAACCAAGCTCTGGTCCTGAAGCAGCCGGGGCTCCTAACTGCTGAGCCATCCCTCCAGCCTCCACCTTGATTTCTCACGGGGGGTGGGGTCTCTCACTGAATCTGAAGTTCACTGACTGACTAGCCTGGCTGGCCAGCAAGCCCTAGGGATCTTCCTGTTTCTGCCTACCCTTCATAGGCACACATGCATGAGAGCCCTCCCAGCGTTTCTGCGTTATTGTCATTGTGACTGCTAAAGGTTTGACAAGAGTGACGCCATTTTCTTTTGGACAGCTTTCACGTTTCTGTGGGCCACTGAGGAGCCTGCAGTAACAGCTCTACAAAAGATATGCTGGGTCCATTGCTACAACCACATGCTTCCTTCTATAGCCATCTGCTCTTTCTGGGGTAGAGTCAGCTCTTGTCAATCACGCTTCCCATCCCACCTCTACCTCACCACATGAGGCATCTTCTTTTCCTTTTTTCTTTTCCCCAGAATTCCTTTAAAAAATACTGTATTTACAACATTTCCACCCTCCTCCTCTCCCTCCAATTTCTTCTGTGTCCCCTCAACTCTGCCTTAAATTTATGGTCTCTTCTGCTTTTATAGTTTATTTACTTGTTTTTATTTTATGTGTATGAGTGACTGGCCTTCGAGCATGCCTGTGCACCGGCCACATTCATGCAGAAGAGGGTGTTAGAGTCCCTGAAGCTAGAGTTGCACATGGTTTTTAAGCCTCATGTGGGTGATGGGAATCAAACCCAGGTCCAGTGAAAAAACAGCCAGTGCTTTTAAATGCTGAGTCATCTCTCCAGCCTCATCTTCCACCTCCATCTCTGTGTATACAACATGCTGAGTCTATTTAGTTTTACACATATGTATATATTTTGGGGGCTGACCATTTGAGAAGCATGTGGATCTGTTGGCCCTCAGAAGCGCCCCTACCTCCTTGAGGAGGTAATCTCAAATTCCGAGCCTAGCATTCCCAGCTGTAAGTCCCCTATCCTACCACCATTTTGGCTAACCTTCTCTCCTCTTCTCCTGGGTCTACACTTGGCCAGATTCCCACTCTACAGGGGCCCTGTCTTCTGACCGTTAGCTTTCCTGTACTGTCTCTCCCCTACCATGGCTATCAGGACAACCTTCCTCACCTTCAACCGCATGCTCTCCACTGTCAGGTTTTAGACTAGGGGTTTTTTAAGCTACATTTACCTGAAACAGCCCGTTTCTCACACTGCTGAAAATGAAATACCAACTCTCCTGTCAAAAGTCTGGCTGTGAGTGTCTAACTTCCTAACCGACTTCCCGGATGCCTGGATTCCACTCTCAACTCCCAGGACCTTAGACCCCAGGGCAGCTACTGGTCTAATGGTGCACCTCAACTAGAGAGGCTCCTCCTCCTCACTTATCCCACATCCTCAGCCCTCCCCCAGGTACAGGCTACTCCTCAACTACATGGCAGGAAACCTCCCCCTTCCTCTGAGACCTCTAAGAAAGGACCCTGCTCTACCACATGGACCTGAACTCTCCTCAGCTTCAGACATACTGTCTATCTACAGTATTAGTCAGGCTGTCTGTCTGTCTGTCCAAAGCACTAATAACTCTTCCAATGAACTACTTCCCCCACAAGAATAGCCACCTCACTGTTGATTCTTGAACCCCAGACTCCAGACCTTACATCCACCTCCTCTGAGAACCTAGCAAGATGACCCTTAAATAAATGGAAATTTTCTCCCTTCTGCTCCTGTTGTGAAATCTCCCTTTTACCCTCAGCCTTTGGCAATGCCAAGACCACCCGCAATGACAACTCCAGCCGATTCGGGAAGTACATTGACATCCACTTCAACTCTAGCGGGGTGATTGAGGGTGCAAGCATTGAGCACTTCCTCCTGGAGAAGTCCAGAGTCTGCCGGCAGGTGAGACTATCCCCACCCCCTTCGCCCTGGGACTTCCTCACTGTCATCCTCTTGCCTCTGTCCCCTCCCAAACTCCATGTGCTTCTCGGTATTGCTGCTAAGGGAGCAATTGAATTTTTTAAGCTTTGAATTTCTTGTCCATACAACTTGTATAAATGCATACACATGTGGTGTATACATGCTTACATGTTTGTGTGTGTGCAGATACACATGTGTGCACATCTGTGTGACAGCTGGCAGCCAGTATTAGGTGTGCTCCTTGATCATTCTCCACCTTATTTTTGGACACAGGGTCACCTACTGTATCTTGAGCTCACTGATTCAACAAAACTTGCTGGCTAACAAGCCCCGGGGACCAAGTTTCTGTCTCTCCAGCACTAGGATTACAGGTGTATACCACCATATCCAGCTCATAACATGAGTAGTGGGGATTTGAACTCATATCCTTGTACTTGCATGGCAAGTACTTTACCACCTGAGCATCTCCCTAGCCCCA
>NC_034604.1:27220789-27255708 GCF_900095145.1 Mus pahari | reverse complement strand
CCTCCCTCCCTCTCTCTCTCTCTCTCTCTCTCTCTCTCTCTCTCTCTTAACTTGCTATGTAGCTGTAGGTAACTTTGAGCTTTTAATTCTCTGTTCACCCACATATTTTTCTTCATTCTTTGGTGCCTTCTATGCCTCACCTCCTCTCGAATTAACTTTGAGGCCTGGCTAGAACAAATCTAAGTCAAGATGCTTTGGGGGGTGCGGCAGAGGGATCTGGAGAACAGTATGGAGGGCCATGGCTCAGGACTGGGGGGCAGAGGCAGGGGGATCCCTGGGGTTTGCTGGCCAGTCAGCCTGGCTTACTTTTCTGATTCTAAGTCAATGAGAGACCCTGTCTCAAAAAGCAAGGTAGACTCCCAAGAACCACATCCAGGATTGTCCTATGCACTCTACATTCTTGCTTGTACATGCATACTTGCACATACAAGAACACACTCATAAACCAAACTGTAACTATAGATACATTACATAAGTGAATTTAAGGTCTGGAAGAAACACAAGCCTTGAAGGGCTTCTGTGGAGTGGGAAGCAGAGATTTTGAGGAGGTGGAGAGACAGGGTAGAAAGAAAGCTTACCTTATGACAACACAAGCTGATGACAGTCTGAATTTTCACAGTGAGGATGTGGTTATAAATGGTATTTACAAACCCCAGGTCTGCACAAACCTATGGCCGTTGGCTCTCTAGATGGCCACTGAGTGACTATAAATTCCGTGAGACAATGAGTTACATAGCTCTGTATGGATTTCTAGGAAGTGGGGTCAGGATGAACCTAAGGCCAGACTAGCCTCTTGGTTCATGGTACCCAGAATCCTCTGCTTCTTAGAACATAGGCCACCTAGGGGTACAGGCTGGTCCTTGGGTAAATGCCACAGCCACACATGACTGGGAGTTCTTCAGGCTGCAACAGGAGAAGTTCTGAGGGCCTTGCTCATATGTCTCTTTTGATGCCTTTTCTCCCAGGCTCCAGAGGAACGCAACTACCACATCTTCTACTGCATGCTGATGGGGATGAGCCCGGAAGAGAAGCAAATGTTGGGTCTGGGCATGCCCTCTGAGTACCATTACCTGACCATGGTGAGCTCCCCTAGTCCTCTTCCCCACCTGCTCCTCAGAGACAAAGGGAGGAGAGAGAGTGCTGGCACATGCTCAAGCCTCAGTCTTGGCTTCTGGGATACTTCTCTAGCCGGGCCCTGAGTGAGTGCTAGGTCCCCTTTCCTTCCTGTTTGGAAATAATTTTATGACCATCTTTATGGCCTGCTTTCTATTTCCCTTCTGCTCCTTGTACTCCTGGAGCCCCAAGTTAAGGCTCTGGTCCTTTTCCATGTACACCATCTTCTAAATCCCTTCAAGCCCACAAGAGTCTCCCAGTGTAACAGGTGACAGGTGGTCATCCATAGACTCTCGAATCCATCACCCAGACTCCAAGCTCTCAGAACATGAGCTTTGCCTTCCCTCATCCCTCCTTTCCAGGACAGTGAGATTCAAGCAGATATGGGTTTGCATTAGTTAATAAGGGGTGACATATTCTACCCCTGGATCAATTTCCTACATTGCCTTTGGTCACTACCTCAGTCTGCACCAGTCCTTTCCTAGAATGTGGCAGTCGTTTTCTTTTGGGTTGTCCCTATGACCAGCTTTGCCCTCTGGTCTATCAGTCATCTCACAGAGCAAACCCTCTGACAGCAATTAGTCACTCGAAGTTCAAGACCTTTGACATAGCTTCGTACTTCTCAAAGATCTGACCTTCCTTGCAGCAGCCCTTGGATCCCACCTCCCAACTCTCTCACCACACTTTGCCCTGTGAAGGTCCAGCTTAGACAGTTTCTGTGGGGACCTCTCCCTATCTCCCAGTAGGGCTAGCTTTGGTCTGTTTGGTCTTAGCTCTGGTAATAGTTAAGGGTCATTGGCCTCTTACCTGCCCCTCTTAGATATACAGTGGCTGTGAAGAATTGCAAGGCATTCGTTCATAACTCATAGCAAGGTGCACAGGTCTTGATTTGTAGTCAGCCTGGAGAAGTGTTTCCCATGGGAATGAGCTCACTGTATTCCCCAGAGACAAACCAGGCAGGCTCAAGATGGATACAAATAGAGGCCCAGAGAGGGGACTCACTCATGGTCACCAGTGATGCTGGCAAAGCCCAGGTGTGCTTTAGATGTGGTGCCACCAGAGCTGTCAGGGTCAGAGCCTGGGCCTAAGACAAGCTGGTCTCAGTCACCATCTTCAATGAGCTAATCAAACAGACAAGAGACCATGGGCCAAGCAGAGAAAGGGAATGTATTCAGTGGGAATTTATTTTACTGGGAAGAGGCACAAAAAGTCAAGCATCCTCCAGGCCAGTCTGTACTTGGGGTCCTGACAGGAAATAGAGGTTCCAACGGAAGGCAAGAGCTATGCATAACTAAGCAGCCTTGTCTTGGTTTCAGTTCTCCTGAGAGGAAGTGTGACAAGATGTTAGAACTGTGGGAAATCTCTGATGGGACATTCTAGGTTCTTGAGGCCAATTGTTTTAAAAGCCTGAAATCAAATGGCAGGCACAGATGTCTTCCTTGAACATCTCCATGTCGGTTTGCCTCTGGAAATCCCTTAATTTGTTTGTTCAACTTGGATACATGGATGTTGTCCTTCTGAGTCCACCCAGAGCTTAGACGGTGACTTTTCCGGGACCTTTAACTAAGGTCTTGAGCCATCTTGGCCTTGCTGGCTCCTGGATGGGGCGTGGTGAGATCTGGGGTGGCTCTCTCAGCTGAAGTGTCCTGTTCCTGCAGGGAAGCTGCACATCCTACGAGGGGCTCAGCGATGCCAAGGACTATGCACACGTCCGCTCGGCCATGAAGATCCTCCAGTTCTCAGACTCGGAGAACTGGGACATCAGCAAGCTGCTGGCAGCCATCCTCCACCTGGGGAATGTGGGGTTTATGGGTAACGTTTGTCTTGATAACACCTCTGAGAAGGAAGAGTGGAAGGATGGGGACAGCAGGAGAAAGAAGTGTCTGGATCCTTGTGCCAAAAGGATCATGTGATCCAACCCAGTTTTGGGAAAACACATCCTAAAAATGTGACTATGATTTTTGCAGTCCCCAGAGGTTTGAGGGTGAGATGTGAAAGCACAGGACCTCTGCAGGAAAAGAGCAAGGCGATGGGCTGAGGAGACAGCCATCAGTAAGGCACTTGCCATGCAAGCATAAGGAACTGAGCTTGAATCCCCAGGATCCACACAAAAACCAGGGGTGCCTGCAACCCCAGTGTCAGGTAGGCAGAGCCAGCAAGGTCCTGAACCTCACTGACAGGCCAGCGTAGCTGAAACAGTGAGCCCCAGTACAGTGAGAGTCTGTCTCAGAAAAATAAAATGAAGAACAGTTAAGGAAGACCTCCAATGTTAACCTCCAGCCTCCACCTGTGCGCGCACCCGCTTGTGTGCATGTGGGGGTGGGGGTGGGGGGTAGGTGTGTGGGTGTGTGCATGCACTCGTGTGCGTGTGCGCGCACACACCCCCCCGCCATCCCCCCCACATACACACACAAGATATTTTTAAAACACTGGTTCTCAATCTGTGGGTTGAGACCCCCTTGGAGGTTGAATGTAGGGGTCTCCTAAGACCATCTGCATATCAGATATTTACATTATGATTCAATATTGTAGGAAAATTACTGTTATGAAATAGCAGTGAAATAATTTTATTCTCGGGGGTCAGCACAACATGAGGAACTGTATTAAGGGGTTGCAGCATTAGGAAGGTTGAGAACCGCTGTTAGAAAAGAATCAGGTCAGTCACTCCACGGTTATCTGGGACTCCAGAGGGTTACCCACTCATGGTCAGGGTGAACCAAAGTGTACAAACCCACTCGTGAACCTCTCAAACCAGTTTGTAAGAAATCAAAGTGCCATGAAGATGAAAGGGTCCTGGTGAATGGCATCCTGAGACACTGAACCATTACTGACCGTCCCCTCTGGAGGAAAATATGGGTAATCTAGATTGGTAAGCATCGTTTGTAATTGTTTTTAAAGCACAAATCCAGCGTGTAGTCCGAAGCAAACAGGAACAATGATAAACAGGTGAGCGTGGCATGGTCGTAGGAAGATGTGCCAGGCTCAGATCACAGACAGAGACCATGCCAACATGCAACTGAGACATGGCCTGAGGGCTGGAGAGATGGCTCAGTCAGCAAAATGTTTGCCACACAAGCCTGAGGGATTGAATCCAGATCTCTGAACCCACATAAAAGGCCAGGGACAGCAGTGTGGAGGCAGAGACAGGGGGATCCTGGAGGCTCACCAGCCAGTCAGTCCAGCCACACTGAGTGAGCCCTAGGTTCAGTGAGAGAGGTCTCAAAAATGTAAACGTCTGTGTGTTTGTAACTCCAGTGATGGAGGGAGGGTGTTGGCCATGACAGGCAGAACCTAGAGCTCTTAGTGAAAGATACTCAACACCAATGTCTGGCCTTCATACTTACATGCATGCATGTGTAAATTCACACTCACCCACACATTAGTGCATGTACACTGTGCATTACATGTACACTCGCATGTACACTACACACATGTACATACACATAAACACAAAATATAAGGTAAGAGTGATCAAGGAAGCCACCTGCTGAACATGTGCACACACGGGCACACACACACACACACACACACACACACACACACACCTTCTAAGTGCCATATAGGGACATAATGAAGCAATTAAAAAGATAATGAAAAAGCAAAGAAATGGTTTTCACAAAACCGTGTGTGTGTGTGTGTGTGTGTGTGTGTGTGTGTGTGTGCGTGTGTGTGTGATACTTGGGAGTGAACCCAGATGCTTATGAACACGAGGCAAGCATTCTACCACTATGCTCCATCCTTAGTTCTCACAGCTTTTAAAGCTAAGACAAAATGCCTTCTGTTCCTGTTAGACAGCCATTCCTGAGGGAGACAGAGGCTCACAGAGGCGGAACTGCAAGTAGAGATGTAGTCAGGAGACAGCAGCTCTCAGTCTCCGTTAATACAGCATCTGACTACATAAGTACACAAACGTCTGTGCTGCTAAAGACAGCACAGTGGGACCAAGCAAGCTGGCAACCTCTCCTCCCTCAGAACAGACCCCAGTCAGGCTCGCAAGTGCAGTGTCTGCTCAGTGTCTAAACCCAGTCTCCCCGCCACTAAGCCCACAGTCCCAGGGTCCTGTCCTAGCCAAGCCCAGGACACCAGGCCCTGTTTCAGCGACTGACTGCTGGTCAGTGGGGAGATGCGCTCTCCTGGAGAAGGTCCCTGGACAGGTGTTGTCCTCTCCTGGTCACAGTATTTGCTAAGGCACAGGCACAGGCACAGGGCTGCCAAGAACCCCAACCTTCCTGGGCCCCAGTCCATCACATCGGATTTCTCTCTCAGACTACTGCTTCTCTCCCCAGCTGCAGTCTTTGAGAACCTGGATTCCTCTGATGTGATGGAAACTCCGGCCTTCCCCTTGGCAATGAAGTTGCTCGAGGTATTGGATGCTTGTCTTTGCTAGTTTGGATTCTCGTGGCTAAGACCTTGAGGGCTTGGGCTGACAGAGCCATGATTGTGGCTCTTGTAGCCCCGTCCAGTTCCCCACATGTGTCTCCCACTCTCTCCAGGCTCTGAGCCTTATCTGTGTTTTAAGGGCTCCTGAGGGTAGGCACCAAGGCTGGGAGAGGGTGAACCCAAACAATTGAGGTGACCAGGGCGCTTCCGTGCATGTGTCTCCCTTCTCTTTCCATACCTTCCCCGCCTTTCAGTGGCTCTGTCTCAGCATCTCCCACATAACCCACCCACACCCTACGGTCTCCTCTTGGGCTCCAAACCCCATAACCATCAGAATATCCATTTTATATTATCCCACATGAGCTGTGCTTTCTCTGGTCCAAATTAGTCTGTGGCTCAGCATAGAAGGTCCCAGAAAGCAAAAGAAACCCTCGCAGAACCAGCCATGTCCTAAAGTCCCACTTCCAAACATCATGGATACATAAATTTGGAGATAATGTGTTCAACATAGAAACTCAGGGACACATATTCAAACTACAGCAGGGGCTCCAAAACTTTGGCTGGAACCAGCTTTGTCTTCTCTGCATGGTGGGGAGGGCCCACTCCCCTCCATTCTTCCCTTGCTTCTTTTGGTTTTCAGCCTCCAGTGGGGAAGGGGGGGTCTCAGCCAGGGCATAACAAAGTTTGGCCTCAGAGCTCCCCACCCCAGCACTAGCCGTTTCCCAGTCCAGGAGAGCGGCATGTTCAGATTCACCAACTGACCTTGCTCCATAAACATTGTACAAGGCACTTGTGATACCAAGGCTGTGACCCTCATGGATCTGGTTACGGTCCAGAGTATTTCTCACCAAGCCAGGCTCTGCTGCACAGGCGCAGTACAGGCCCACTCTCTCCCCAGGTACAGCACCAGGCTCTCCGAGACTGCTTGATCAAACACACAATCCCTGTGCTTGGAGAGTTCGTCTCCAGGCCCTTGAACATCACCCAGGCTGCAGACCGGAGGGATGCCTTTGTCAAGGTACAAAGCCACAGGGCAGGGCAGAGCACAGCTGGGTGGCAAGTCCCAGCTTTGGGGGTAACATCCCTTGGGAGGTCAGCGTTGCCAGTCTGCATGCAGCCTTCCTGGCGAACCCGGAGAGGGAATGCCTTCTTCCTCTGCTTTAGAGACTAAAGCTTCTCCCTGTGTCTTCTCCCCAGGGCATCTATGGGCACCTCTTCCTGTGGATTGTCAAGAAAATCAATGCTGCGATCTTCACTCCCCAAGCCCAGGATCCCCAAAATATGCGGTGGGCCATCGGTCTCCTGGACATATTCGGCTTTGAAAACTTCCAGAACAATAGGTATGAAAACCTCAACCTACATTATTTCTGAAGATGGAAGATGGAAGCTCAGCCAGTAATGAGCTTGCCATGCAAGCTCGAGCTTCCTTCTTCAGAGCTCAGGGGAAAAGCATGGGCATGGTGGCACGTGCTCGTAACACAGGTACTGGGGAAGTAAAAACAGGAGGATCTCTGTAGCCCAGTGGTTAGCTAGGCTTTAGCTGAATTGGCGAAGAGATCAAAGCTGGATGACACCAGGGACCAATATCTAAGGTTGATTCCACGTACGTGCACACATACACAAGTAAGTTTACCTCTGTACATGCTTGTGTGCATGCATGCACATGCATGTGTACCCATGCGCACGCGCGCGTGCGCGCGCACACACACACACACACACACACACACACACACACACACACACATGAAGATAAGCAGTGATTCTGACCAAGCTTGAGAGTATCTGTCTCCTACCCTCGCCCTACCCTGGCCACTGGGGTTGGATCAAGGACTTTACACTCTCATAATGCTGGGGTGTCTACAAGCGAGTCTGGACCTTCTGCAAATACAGCCTGAGTGTATCTAACACCCCAGTGCCCAAAGAAGTCTCTGTAACTCAAAGCCACACCCAGGTGCCGGGCTTGGTGCCTAGCATTACTCACCCCACTGAACCCCCGACACTGTTCCTGCTCCAGGGCCATGTACCACATGGGGTCAGGTGATAACAGAAGTCAGTAGCATTGACTCATCGAAGGGTTTTTATGGACCATTTTTGGCCTTTGAGTGAGCTCAGGCAGAACATCTCAGATCCATTGTCCCGGAGCTATTAGAAGCAGATTGGGCAGTCTACCAGACACCACCATGATAAAGGCCGGGGAAGGCTCCCTGCCTACCTCATTTCCTTCCCCAGCATGAGGTAGGCAGGGAGCCAAATCTGGGCAGGTGCTATCCAGGGCGGAGTCAAAGACAACAGGTGGCCAGTGGGGAGGTGAAGGAGGCGGTGCTGTTCCAGAGCCTTTAGGGTCAGAGCCTGGACGCCAGAGTTCCCTGGAGTCAGAGCAAAAGGAAGCATGTACTTAGAGGTGGACCTACTCCTGAGGCTTTGTGTGCATGTGGCATATATCTGGGGCAATGATGCCTCCTGACTCCAGGGCTCCCTGCTGGAGCTGCAGTGGTACCCAGTGGGCTCTGGTCCACCCTGAGATGGTGGTGCTGTTGATTCTACAGCTTCGAGCAACTCTGCATCAACTTCGCCAACGAGCACCTTCAGCAATTCTTCGTGAAGCATGTGTTCACCATGGAGCAGGAGGAGTACCTGTCTGAGAATATCACCTGGAACTACATCCACTACACCGACAACCAGCCCATCCTGGACATGCTGGCTCTCAGGCCCATGAGCATCATCTCTCTCCTCGATGAGGAGAGCCGCTTCCCACAGGCACGTGTCTTCACCATCCTCTGAATAGATCTCACAGCCCGAGTCTCTCCTCAGAGGTCAAGCAACTCCATGTTGCTGGGCGTGGTGGGTTATCTTGATAACTTGCTCAAGGTTTTTCAAAACCTCTGCCTAACAAGGCCCAGATTAACCAGGCCCTCCTGCTCAGCACAACTCCTACAGGAAGGCTTCCCAGACTGCTAAGGACCTGGACAATTTTCCGGTGGGTTGAGTGGGAGGGCTGGCAAAGGAATGGCCCCTAGTCCCTGTTCCCGAGCCTTTACTACCACAAGTCACCAGCCAGTGTGAGTTAGCGGTCCATTAGCAGTGAGTTATCAGTCATCCTGAGCCCACCTTCCTTTGTCTCCTGTGGGTTGGCCTCCTGACCTCCTCATGACTCTGGGGCCTCAGCCCATAGAGCATCCGGGTTCTTCCAGGGGACAGATGTCACTATGCTGCAGAAACTGAACAGCATCCATGCCAACAACAAGTCCTTCCTGAGCCCCAGGAGCATCCATGACACCCGATTTGGGATCGCACACTTTGCGGGCGATGTATACTACCAGGCAGAAGGTGAGCAGAGCTCTGTGTCTGACCTACCAGGAGCCAACTCAGGATCCCACAGGAAGGAGGAAGCCAGGGAATGGAGAATGAAGCCGACTGCTGCTCAGCCTCCTTTCTCTGGTTACACAGTCCAGGATCCCAGCCAGGGAGGCACCACCCATGGTGGGTGGGTCTTTCTGCTTCAGTTAATGTAGCATCGATAATCCCCCCCCCCCCCCCCCAGTCTACCAGGCGATTCTAGCTTCTCTCAAGTGATAAAACACTAACCATTGCATGTGCCGTCTCTCTCTGTGGCTGGTTTCTTTCACTTACTCAAAGGTGTTTGTTTTGCTTTTGTTTGTTTGTTTGTTTGTTGTGCCTTTGGTTCTTGTTTGTTTATGTGTTTGTTTGCTTCTGAGACAGGGTTTCTCCGTGTAACCTTGGTTGTACTGGAACTCACTCCATAGACCAGGCTGACCTCAAACTTACAGAAATCTGCCTGCCCCTGCCTCCCATGTGGTGGGATTAAAGGTGTGTGCCACTGCCACCTGGCTATACTCTGAGGTTTTTGAGGTTGGTCTGTGTTAATGTAGTTACTGGGGATCAAACCCAAGCCCTCTGTGTGCACACTGAGCTCTTGGCTGTCATCTCCCCAGGCCCCTTTGTTTCTTTTTTATTGCAGAAGAGTATTTTGTCTCTCTCTTCAATTGATGGATGTTTGAATTGTTTCTCCATTACAGCTGTTTTGTATCACACAGCTGTGACTGGCCATCTTTGTGTGAACCTAGATTTCAGCTCGCCCAGCATCTATCTAGCTGGGTCATGTACAGTTTTGGGGCACCCACCAAACTTTTTCCCAAAGTAGCTGTGTTATTTTACACTCCTAATAGGTGTGCGTCAGGGTTCCAACCTTTCTGCATCCTCTTGAACTTGCGATGCCGGAGGAGTCGTCCGTCCTCCCCTGTCGCAGTGCGGGGCCTGGGGATGGAACTCAAGCCACCAGACTTGGCAGCGAGTGTCTTTTACTGCTGAGCCGTCTCTCTGGCCTGTAATAATACTTTCTATATTCTGGCTGTAAGGACCTCGTCAGATATACAGTTCGTAAAAGTTTTCTCATGCCGAGGGGCCCCATCTTTTCATGCTTGCTTTGGTGGCTGTGGATGGGGCTCAGGGCCTGACACATGGTACAAGTGTTCCTTCCCACTGAGCTATGTCCCAAGTCTTTGGTTTTCCTGTTGTTGTTGTTGTTGTTGTTGTGCTATTTGCCACCAGAAGGTGTGGTCAGGATAGGGTGGGTCTTCTGACTTCAAATGATCCAGATTTAGGGCGGGTCTTCCCACTTCAAAATGATCCTATTAAGCAAAATTCCCCACGGGCATGGCTAGCTGCTTGGATTTTAGTTGATTCCAGATATAGTCAAGTTAATAACCAATATTAGCAACCATAGAACCAGAACCCAAAGAGGACACCGAACCCAGAGTGAGGCTTTATTTGTTTCCTTGTTTTCTTGCTTGCTTCTGTAAGTGACATGAAACTTAAAAGGATGCTAAGATTCAGGAAACTTCTTCCTCCGAGCATGAGGATCTAATTTAGAATACCCCAAATTCGTGAAAACCGGACACATCTCACATCCACTGTCTCAGCACCGCTGTGGTGAAATGGAAAACAGAGGAATCATTGGATGTTCAGAGAGCAACTAGCCTGGCGTGCACAGTGCTGAATAACAAAAGATCCAGCCTCAAATGAGACAGAAGGGCTGTCCGCTGACCACCACACAGGCACCACGGCATGCTCATGCCTACACTCACACACACACACACACACACACACACACACACACACGTACATACACACATACATATTTAGAAACAGGCTTGGGTATTTAGCTCAGAGTGTTTGCCTTGCATGCATGATGCCCTGGCATTTGATCCCCAGTACTAGTAAACTACGCACAGTGGTACATGCCTGTAGTCCCAGCAGTCAGAGGTGGAAGCAGGGGGATTAGACATTCAAGATCATCTTCGGCTACAAAGCAGTTCAAGAGCTATACAAGACCTGGCCTCAACAAAACAAAGCAAAAGGCAAAACCACCGTAAAGCGACAAACAAAAATGCTAAAGGGTCTTGTTTTCATCTGGGGTACTCTGTTGTACCCATGACTTCATGTGTTCATGGTTCATAGGAAGCCTTCTGTCCTCGTGACCTCACACAGTCCTCTCTCAGTGTATCTATGTACTGATCTCTTTTTTTAATGACACCGGCCAGGCCCACCATCTTGACTACATTTTATGTTAATCATTAAAGTCCCCCTCTCAGGCCGAGGTGTTAGCTCAGTTAAAAAGTGATTTCTATGCAAATATGATGACTGAAGTCCATCCTCAGAAATCCCATTTAAGAAAAAAAAAAAAGCTGGACTTAGTGTGCCCTCTGCCACCCCAGCACTGGGAAGGCAGAAACAAGCAGACCCTGGGGCTCAATGGATACATAGCAGCCTAGCTTATTTGGTGAACTCCAGGCTAATTGACCCAGTCTCAAAAAAAAGTAGACATCCCCTGAGGAGTGTTCTCTGACCTCCACATCCACAGGTACAAATGGGTACCACACTTAAACAGGCATGCACATATACATGCACATGAAACCTCCTCTTCAAACACAGGCGATCCATTCTGTATCTATACATACTGGAACTAAGGAAGCCAGCAAATAAATTCAGGTGGATGTGATTCGGCTCAAAACACTGACCTCCCTCATTTCTGAAGGCTAGGTCTTTCAGTTGGAAGAGCTTCAACCCTATCTGAGTGCCCAAGACCACAGAAACAGCATAATGTATTCACTGAGAACACAGTGCTGAGTGGGGAATGCAGCCAGTGCTCTCAACCTCTGTGCTGTCTCTCCAGCCCCAGGGGTCGAGAGTTCAGAGGTCAGAAGTGACTTAATTTTGCGTGGGACAGGATCTCTGTCCCAGTGGGAGATAGACAGTATGCTTCAGTGGGACATTCTGGAATCCCTCTAAGCAAGCTCGACTTACTCAAGGGATGGAGGGCATAGCTGAACTGGCCTGAAAGGTAGCCCTGATGTCCCCACAGGCTTTCTGGAGAAGAATCGAGATGTGCTGAGCACAGATATCCTCATCCTGATTCACTCCTCGAAAAACAAGTTCCTGAAGGAGATATTTAATGTGGACTCATCACAGACAAAGCTGGGGCATGGTACCATCTGCCAGGCGAAGGCAAGAAGCCAGATCCTCAAGGTGGGCTACTTACCTGCCACCCTCACTCCAAGGCACAGGGCCAGACAGATATGACCAAGGAGACCCTTTACTCTCTAGGGGTCCCTAGCATGCAGCATCCCCAACATGTAGCTTGTCCTGGAATGAAGGGGAGAGAAGGAGAGAAATACAGAGGGAAGGAGGGAGAGAGGGGCAAAGGAAAAGAGGGGAGTAGAGAAGAGGGGGAAAGAGGGAAGAAATAAACAGGAGGGAAGGAGAGAAGGAGTTAAGGAAGGAAAAGAAAGAAGAAGACAGGAGGGGGAAGGATGGAGGGAAAGTGTGCACATGTGTCCCGAGTGGCAGCCCTCACTGTGGCATGGTCCCCGGGCACAGATTCCCAGCCCTTATGCCCCGTTGCTGCTTCTTTGCAGTCATCAGACTCCACCAAGCGCCCTGTCACCCTCGCAAGCCAGTTCAAGCAGTCTCTGGACCAGCTCATGAGAATCCTGACCAACTGCCAGCCCTACTTTGTCCGCTGCATCAAACCCAACGAGTACAAGAAGCCACTGGTAACTAGGAGAGAATGTGTGTGTGTGTGTGTGTGTGTGTGTGTGTGTGTGTGTGTGTGTGCCTGGGTGGGGGAGGGGGAGTTCTAAGGGGCTGAGTTTGACACCTAGAGTTGACATCCAGGGCATGGCCAGCATTATAGGGGCCGCTTGTCCCCTCTTTACAGACACTGGTGTGAATTGGTGGCAGCTCAGTGACATGAACACTCACCTCAGACTGACTTCCACACACTCACATCTAGCTTCTCAGTCCATCCATCGTCAGCTGTGTGTGCTCAACCAGGTTCAGGGCTCCTCTGGGCCTCATTATTTATTATCTTCCATAAAGTCAGGCTTACTCTTGTCTATAGGATGTTAGAAATGAAGCTGTCTGTGGTCACGAGAATGCCCACATGACCTGAATTATCTTTAAGACATCACGTCTGTAGAAGGGCAGTCTGCAGGGACAAGCTCTGGCAAGTGAGCACACCCAGTGGGACTCTACTGGGACTTTATGATTTCAGGATCCCTCCCTGTGCTCCTGTTGGTCAGACTTTGGCCTCACGTCCTTACAGGATGGGCCAAAGCTGACATTCGGAGAGGTGAAGCTCAGGAGAATCAAAACTTACATTTGGGAACTAGAAACTAGAAACTTACATAGGGGTTTACAAGACGGCATTTTCTCAAAACCGCGCGGCCCTGTCTCAGCTAATCTTTCGATAGAAAGTTTTCTGTGTTTCTCAGAAAAGATGGAACTAGCTAAGGAGCAGGTGGTATAGCACATCTTCCACGTAAAAGCCACACTTAGCAAAAAGGCGTCGACTATTTCAAACGTTGGCACTGAAGAGTCAGACCTGCAGAAGCTTTCTCCACATGTGGTGGGGACAAAAGGAAGCCTGTGATACCCTGAACTATAGAATCCACCTCCTCCAAAAGCCAGAAGCACAGGGGCTTTCCAAGCTAGGATATATGATTTGCAAAGACAAAACAACTAAAAACAATGTCATAGGGTATAGGGAGATATTGGTATATACATGTTAGTGTATATATCCATGTGTGCCCAAGTGTGGGGATGTCACATATGTGCATATGATGATAAAGTTTGATATTGTGTATCTTCCTTTATTGTTGTCCAGCTTACATAGTTTTAAAATTATTTTATTTTATGTGTATGGATGCTTTGCCTGCATGTGTGTATGCATTCACCACATGAATGAAAGCTTGCTGCCCATCAAGGCTAGAACTGGAACTGGAACTGGAACTGGAGTTATGGACAGTTGTGAGCATAATGTGGGCATATTTGAATCAGGATGCAATTCTATCTATTGAGGTTGTTTTATAAAAGCTACTATAGACAGCTACTATAGACAGCAGCTGGACAACTCCTATTCCTCATGCCGGGATAACTCCCTTGCTCTTAGAATTCCTGCAAGTGACCACACTGCCTGCCTGGTCACATTCTGTGGGTGTCTCTGACCAGACATCATCTGAGTGGCTGCAGCTTCCTGCTGTGAATTGTAGAGTAGAGACCTAGGTTGAGGACCAGAGACACCTCTCTCTCTCTCTCTCTCTCATCTCATTATATCCAAGGATAGCCTCATGATCCTCCTGCTTCTTCCTCCCACGTGTTATATGTATGGACCAATCCAATTGGCCTGAGTTCCAGTTCCTATCTATTGCCTTTTATGTCCTTGGAATTACTTCCAGCAACTCCCACTATCTTCAAAAAGTCATTTGGAGTCTGGGTACAGTGCTATGTGCTTATAAGTCCAGCACACAGGAGGTAGAGGCAGAACAGCATGCTCAGCTATATATCAAATTCTGGGCACACACCTAATAAAAACAGTCCTTTTAGTTCAACCAAGCGTTTGGTAGGTTCTTCTGGACTTTGGGGGATGACGAGCTGAGCCCCCCTCCCCCAAACCCCCCGGCGGCAGCAATGGTGAGTATTTTGAAGGATGGGATCCTAAGCTCCTGAGCCCAGTCTTCTCTACCCACAGCTGTTTGACCGAGAGCTGTGCATTCAGCAGCTGCGTTATTCCGGCATGATGGAGACCGTGCACATCCGCAAGTCAGGCTTTCCCATCCGCTACACATTTGATGAGTTCTCACAGAGATTCCGCATGCTGCTGCCCAGCCCAGAGCGTATGCAGGTGTGTGCCTAGAGGCCATAGAACCTTGTGCCTCCTGTTGAATCTTCTCCTCCTTCCTGACTTCTGGGACCCTCCCCAGCCTGGATACCCACCTTCCACATGTTCCCTGTCTGTCCTTCCTTTTGACCTCCTCCTCTATCTGTGCTGTATAGGCAAGGTGGATGACCAGCACTGGCTTCTGGTTGATTCTGATGGCTGTGTGTTCCTTTGAAATGTCTGTGGGTTTACTTGCCCTCCTGGAACCACCATGTCTAGGATCTGAGGTGTGACTAGAAAGCTCTGTGGGATAGGATGTTCTGCCATCTTTCTGCATCTTGCAGCCATCCTAACATTTAGATTGGTTTGAGGCTAAGTGTTCCATAGCTATGGAGGCCCCGGGCCCGCCAAGGTTCTACCTAGCCCTCATCCACTTAGCTTGGAGAGTCGGCAAGTACCTGCGTGCTGTCAGACAGCCCTTGTTGGGTGGCCTGTATGCAAGGGGGCTCCTACTTGAGCAGCCCTGGAGAAGGCCCTCACCCCTTTCCAGAGTCCCCGGCCATCCCTGGTTTTCTCAACAGTTTCAAAACAAGCCCCGCCAGATGACCTTGCGCATCGCCGACCTGTGCCTGGGGACAGACAAAGACTGGAAAGTTGGAAAGACCAAAATCTTCCTGAAGGTGAGATGCTGGGAGGCACTGCTGCCTCTGGCTTCCTGGCGACAGCAGGAGGGACACAGGAAAGAGCCCCATCCAGCCATGCCTACTCTGGTCCTCGGCTGGGCTGTGGGTTCCCCTAGCCATAGACTCATGCACTGGCTTGCCCCATAGTGGGAATCTGGGATCTAGACAGGAAGGAGATAAACAGAGAGACGGGGCAACAGAGAGAATTCCCCAAGGGAACCGCACAGAAAGATGGAGCAGCCATGAAAGGCCACACAGAGGAACAGAGGGTGGAGCTGGTGTTGGGGAAGGGATGGAAAGAGAAGGTTCAGCCTTACATTCCTGGTTCCTTGAGACCATGCTCAAGGTCTGGTCCTGCTCTGTGCCCAAGTTCACCAAGGCACAGGAGAGACTCAGTCCTGCTGATGACAGATAGAGGGAGGGGGAGGGGAGGAAGGAAAGGGGAACAATTGAGTCCCCAACCTCTCCTCCCCACCAGCCAAGGCGCCACAGCTCTCTGTCCTGCAAAGACAGCCCCTGCCTGTCCGGGTTGATGATGATGATGATGATGATGATGATGCTCTGTGCTTCATGTCTCAGGCCTCAGGGAACTAGGGGGAGTAAGAGGCAGGAGAGACACACCCATGGGTGAAGACAATGACTTTGGGAAATGGAGACTAGCAGATTGAAAGAGCAAAGAAGCCAAACTAAGTTGACATTAGGGTGAGATGTAGTTGCTTCACTCAGAACCACGTACGGGTTCCTTCTTTGCTAGTTCTCATAGGAGAGTCTGGGACACCCTCACTTTTGGAAACCAAGACCTGGTACCAAGCAGGGGTAGTGGGGGTGAGGGAGGGACAACAACATGATGATATCACCCATCCTCAGGATCATCAGGACACAATGCTGGAGATCCACAGAAGCCAGGCCCTGGATGGAGCAGCGATCCGCATCCAGAGAGTCCTTCGGGGACACAAATACAGGTGCCTGCCCCCAACGACCATCCTAAAGTTTGGATTGATCTGAGGCTAAGTGCCCCACAGCTGTTTGGAGACTCCAGGCTCACTGAGTAGCCTGTGTGTGCCTCACACACTTAACCTGGAGTGCAGCCAAGTGCCTAAATGCTGTCAGTCAGCACCTGGTATCCCATAGGCAGGCCTGGGAGGGAAGATTTCTTCAATGGGGACATTCAGCTTGTGTTGATAATTCTAATATATTATTGGAAAAGCATTCTATAAGCAAATGATGTCAGTCTCAATCTCATCTTTACATGTGTCAATATATAATACACTACACACATATATACACACACATACAAACACAATCAGCACACACATATACACACTTACACATATATCCATACCACACAAACATACACACATACCACACACACACACCACACACATACATATACACACTTACACAAACATCCATATCACACACACAAATACACACAACACACACATACATATACATATACACACATACATATACATAATATACACACACACACACACACACACACACACACACACGGGAGTGCAGATCCTCATGTTTGCAAGACAAGCACTTTGCTGATGGAGCCATGCCTGTCAGTAGAGTGATATCTTCCTCCTTGCTTTTGGGACTTTGAAGACACTATAGTCTTAGCTCCTGTGTCATAGTCCCTCTGATCCCTGGAGCACTGCTCACTTTCTTCAGTCCATTTCTTCTCCATCCTGCAGATTAAAAATTTATTCTGTTCTGTCTTCAATCTTACTGATTCATCCTCTGATCTCTCCATTCTTCTACTCAGTCCCCATCCACTGCGGGTTCGTTTTCAGTTACAGTAGTGTGTGTGTGTGTGTGTGTGTGTGTGTGTGTGTGTGTGTGTGTNAGTAGTGTGTGTGTGTGTGTGTGTGTGTGTGTGTGTGTGTGTGTGTGTAGATGTGTATGTGTAAGTGTGTATGTAGGTGTGTGTGTAAGTGTGTGTGTAGGTGTGTATGTGTGTGTAGGTGTGTATGTGTGTGTGTGTGTAGGTGTGTGTGTAAGTGTGTGTGTAGGTGTGTATGTGTGTGTAGGTGTGTATGTGTGTAGGTGTGTAGATGTAGACCAAAGGAAAGGTTCATTTTGGCTCACTGTTTGGTGGTCTAACCTTTCCTGGAAGCGAAGGCATGGTAGCAAGAGCTTGAAGCCGCTACATCCACACCCAGGAGCAGAGGGAGCCACGTGTTGGTACTATGGCCACTTTCTCTCCTTTGTGCGATCTGGAACCCAGACTCATGTGATGGTGCTGCCTACAATTAGGCTGAGGCATTCGCTTCAATTAAAGCAACTCTCTTCTAGAGCTTTGTCTCTTAGAGGATTCTAGATCCTGTCAGGTCAGCAGGCAGTATGAACCCTCACAGAAGGAGTGGCCTTCTCACCTTGGGGACTCGTGAAAGGCTTCTCCCCCAGGCGCCCCCACAATGCACTTCTCCTTCCACTATGTGGATCTTAGGCATACAACTAAAGGCATCAGATGCCACGGGAAGAACCTTTACTGAGGAATCATCTTGCTTGCCTAATTAGTTTGCTGCTTGAGGCTAATCTCAGACTGTCATACATACTAAGCGTGGACTCCACGACTGAACCACACTCCTAGTCCCTTGGGTAACTTTTGTGCCATGGAAACAGTATGGTGCATAGGATGCTTTCCAAAGTTTCGTGTACTAGACATGTGTAGCATTCTTGCCTGCTCCCCTACCACAACAACCAGAATCTCCTAGATTTTGCTGAATATGCTCTGGATAGGCAGCTAGGTCAGGTCAGGTCAGGTGCATATCTAGTGCATATGGTGGCCAGTGGAGGGCATCGGGTCCCCTGGAACCGGGTTATAGTGATTGTGAGCTACCATCTGGGTGCTAGGAACTGAACTCAGGTCTTCTGAAAGTGCAGCAAGTGCTCTTAACTGCTGGACCATCTCACTAGTTCCTTTGAAGATTTTAAATGGTACAATATTGGCAGATATAACCTAAATATATCCTCCTGTATACGTTAGCACAACTCTAGATAATGTAATTCAATACCAATGTCATGCAACTAGCTTTTAGAATGTATTATTTGAGGAATAATATGGTAACAATACATCTGTGCAGTTTCAGTGCAGATATTGTCTTTTCCAATGTTTTGGGTTGTGCTAGCTGAAGCAGTAGCTATAGAACAACCTCAGGGTTGTGATCCCTTTGGGGTTGGAATGACCCTTTCATAGAGGTCCCCTAAGACCATTGGAAAACATTGATATTTACATTACTATTCACAACTGTAGCAAAATTACAGTTATGAAGTAGCAATGAAAATAATTTTATGGTTGGAGGTCACCACAATCTAAGGAACTGTATTAAGGGGTCACAGTACTAGAGAAGTTGAGAACCACTGCTATAGAACCTGTGTGAACACAGATCTATACAATTTGCTTTAGCTTCTGTTGTTAGTAACTGAAGTACTCTCTTCTCTAACTATTGTTTTCTGTCTCTCTGTGACTCTCCCACTTTCTCATCGTGTGTGTGTGTGTGTGTGTGTGTGTGTGTGTACACTAGACAAAGAGCAAATGTTCTGATGTAATTGTTGTATATGGGACCCAGGAATAATCAATACTGAAGTTCTCTGTATAATTTTAATATGATGAAGGCATACTATTCTAAACCTTAGAAATTCATCCAGGAAAGTATTAAAAGTGGTACAAAAACACAACTGAGTATGAAATTAAAGATTCTCATGGGCTGAGCTCATCAGAGAAGCCTCTGATATCAACCTTAGACCTCCATGTATATGTGCACAGAATCACACAAGCGTGTGTGCCTACACATAAGCAGATGCACATGCACACGTACCACACACACACACATACACACACACACACACACACACACAAAAACAGAAAAAAAAAAAAGAAATGAAAAGATGGTGACTGGTCCTGTTCCTTCAGAATCCTTGGTAGACTGTAAAGGAATGAGGAAAGATTTCTTGATTATTTTTAAAAACTGGATTATCATCATTCCAAAATGTGGGAGTTTTTCTTTTGTTTTTACTTTTTTTTTTTGTTAATTGTTGGGGGTGGGAGTTGTTTGTGATGCTGACGACTGAACGCTAAACCTTACACTAGACAAATGCTCTACCACTGAGCTGCATCCTTAGCCTAGAGATTTAGGTTGTTAATGGCAGGTCTCACAACTCTAACCTGCATGTACATCTGTCATCTGTTGGCAAAGGCTTCTGAGCATGTGTTGTCCAGATTCCTTCCTCCCTCATATGTTATCACCTACTTGTGTTCCAGATAGACCCGTTGGCTCCTACACTCTTTGCAGGATCTAGAAGAGTTGCTAAATGCCTCTAATTTGCATTCCCCTCTAGGAAGGAGTTCCTGAGGCAGAGACGGGCAGCTGTGACCCTCCAGGCAGCGTGGCGAGGCTATAGCCAAAGAAAGAATTTCAAGCTGGTGAGAGAGAGAGAGCTGCGGAGGATGGACTTTCAGGGGCAGCAGAAAACCAACCCCTGAAAGACACAGGATAGTTTCCCTGGATCAGAGCTCCCGGGCAGGAGGGGCTCCATTGCTGATTGATAGAGAATACAGCTCTTACTTAAGTGACAGCCCCCTCCTCCTACTCTTTCCTTAGCATCTCCCCAGCCTTATGTTTGGGGTGTTGATGTGTTCGCCCTCAGAATTTTGGGTGTCCCCCAGAGCTGGGCTGGCATGATGATAACCAGATGGATGGACCTCCTGTTAGAGCATTTCCTCCTCTTTGCTCTTCCCACACAGGCCCCAGAGAGTGAGTCTGCTCTATGTGAGGCAGAGCGGCCATCTCTGTTCTCTCGGGCTTTACTTGACCCCTTATTCATTCTCATGATGACTATGACTATAGCTGCAGCATAAGAGGGTCCCATCAGCAACTGGCCCTGACTTTCAGCACTTGGTTCTCACAAAGCTCCAGGTGGTAACTCACAAGTATGGAGGGTCACCCGAGGGCCTGGTGTACTGGGTGCATTATTTAATAGTAATCACTTATATAAGTAAAGGAAATGAAGCAGACCTTAAATAGATTTGCTCAGGAGTGGTACATCTGGCATCTATGGGTCTGTGTGACTTTCAGAGCTTTAGGCTTGCCCACTGAGTTGGCCTTTAATCAGCCAACAGGCTCATCCTGGAGACCCAGGGACTTTTGTGGCATGGTGTGGATTGGGTGTTCATTCATTTCTCTCCTATTTTAAAGACACCCCCACCTGAGTGGGCGCCATTGTTCAGCAGTACAGTGAGCACCACTGTCTGCTGTGGAGCCCGTGTCAGTCCACTGTTTACATCGCATTAGTTACATTTCCTTTTTGCTGCCAGACAATACCCAACAAAAGCAACTTAAGGGAAAACGGGCTTATGCTGGCTCACCTGTCAAGAGTACAGACTATCATGATGGGGGAGTCATGGCAGCAGGAATACCAGACTGCTGGTCACACTGCATCCACCATCAGGAAGCAGAGAGCAATGAGTTCCTATGCTCAGCTAGGCATTTCCATTTTATACAGTCCAGAAACCTGACCCGTGCGATGGTGCTGTCCACATTTAGGGTAGATCTACTTATCTCAATTAATCTTGTCTTGAGAACTCATCACAGTCATGCCCAGAGGTTTGTCTCCAAGGCGAGTCTAGAGCTGCCAAGTTCACAATCAACATAAACCATCACATATACTACTTGCCAGATGCTTGTTTGGAGCTTATTTGAATGGTAGGCTCTGCTCCAAGTAAGCAATACAAGTAATGAATAGCTTCATGCACATTGGCATGTATGTATACCCATAACGCCAGCACTGTACCGAAAAGCAGGTGACTAAGTTGCACGGAGGGTCTTCTGTGAAGAACCTCTCTCTGCTCTTCCAGGAAAGTGGTCTTGCCATAAATCTAGCTGCTTCCTGCTTTCACAGATCCTAGTGGGCTTTGAACGCCTGCAGGCCATTGCCCGGAGCCACCTGCTGATGAGACAGTTCCAGGCCATGCGACAGAGGATAGTGCAGCTGCAGGCCCGCTGCAGGGGCTACCTGGTGCGACAGCAAGTCCAGGCCAAGAGGAGGGCAGTGGTGATCATTCAAGCACATGCCAGGGGCATGGTTGTCCGGAAGAGCTACTGGCAACAGAAAAGCACTGTAGGTAGTCACGTGGTATGAAAGGGAGGCAGGGTTGGCTGGGGCAAAGAGGGAAACTGATGAACAGCAGTTAAGAATACTTATGAGAAAGCCCTTTAGAATATCCAACATTCTCAAGTGAAAATGCTTAACTCTACTAGACAGTTTTTAGAAATACAGCAAGAGTCCATGAAGGAGATGTTCCTGGGGGATATAATTTAGATTGTACAAAATGGCTGGGAAGACAGCTCAGTTGGTAAATGTCTTAGTTAGGGTTCCTACTGCTCTCAAGAGACACCATGACAACTCCCGTAAAGGGAAATATTTAATTGAGGCTGGGTTACAGTTAAGAGATTCAGTCCATTATCCTCATGGTGGGAAGCATGGTGGCACAAAGCAGACATGGTGCTGGAGAGGTAGCTGAGAGTTCTATATCTGGATCGGCAGGCAGCAGGAAGTGAGAGATACTGGGCCCGGTTTGAGCATTTGAAATCTCAAAGCCACCCCCAGTGACACACTTCCTCCAACAAGCCACACCTGCTCCAACAAGGCTACCACTCCTAATAGTGCCACTCCCTATGGTCTATGAGGGCTACTTTCATTCAAACCACCCCAGTAAAGTACTTGTCATGTTTCCTGTTGCTATTATAAGATATCCTGACATAAACAATGTAAAGGAAAAAGGATTCATTTAGGAAAGTCAAGGTTGCCGGAAGTTGAAGCAGCCCGCCCGCCATCTTACAACCATCCAAGAGCAGGAACCCATGAAAGTTACTGTGTGTGTGCTAATGCTCAGCTTCTTCCCCCACTTGTATAACGCCATAGAATGGTATCACCCATGTCGCGTGGTCTTTCCACCTCAATTAATGTAACTGAGATATGCTCCCAGACCAACCTGATCTAGACAATCCCTTTAACTAACCTTCTCTCTATGGGGTACGTACAGGGGCCTGAGATCATTCTGGCTAAGGAGCCAAAGGCTCAAGGTGCGGTCCATGAGAGGAAGCGTAAGTCCATCTATGACACCGTCACTGACACAGCGATGGTGGAGAAAGTGTTTGGCTTCCTCCCAGCCATGATTGGAGGTCAGGAGGGTCCAGCCCCAACACGCTTTGAGGTAAGACAGTGAAAGCAGGGTTGGGAGGACCCTTCTTGGGCTAACTGGGATTACTGATGTGCATTCCACTGACTGAAAGGTTGGCCTGTGTCCTCCCTGTTTGGCCCTCCCAGGATCTGGAAGTAAAGACGCAGAAACTGCATGAGGTTGATCTGGATACAGTGCCCATGATGGCAATGCCAGAAGAGGAGATGGACAGCCTGGCTGAGTATACCTTCCCCAAGTTTGCTGTGACTTACTTCCAGAAGTCAGCCAGCCACACCCACATCCAGAAGCCCCTTCGATACCCACTCCTCTACCATGAAAATGACACTGACCACTCGGTACTGTTTTTTCCCTGGTTTCTATGTGGCCCAGCCTGCTCCCCAACCCATTGTTCAGAGAAAATAAGCAAAGAGCCCAGATCACCATGGATCCCAGTGCCGGAACCAACCAGCCCTCCTGTCTCATTCCCCAGGCCGCTCTGACTATTTGGATTATCATCCTGAGGTTCATGGGTGACCTTCCAGAGCCAGTGGTCTATGGCAGGAGCAGCCTGACTGGCGGCTCAGTGATGCGGCAGATCCATGACAGGCTGGGCAAGGACAGTGTCACTCAGGGTTCACAGCACAACAGATCCTCGAAGGTATGTGGCAAGGGCAGCAGAGAGGTGTGCACTAGGGAAGGACCTCGGAAGCTGAGTGGAAGCACTGTCCACTGAACCCAGGGCCCGAGACTGCATTTGGGAATTCATGAGTCGGGATTGGCAATTTATGAGTCGGGATTGGATTTTGCGATCACAAACAGATGGTCTCCTGAACTATGAATGCTGGCTTTGACTCCAGCCACATTCAAATTAACATTTAAAAACCAAAAAACAGATTTTTGAAAAAGAAGCTATAGCTCAGTTGGTAGAGTGTTTGCCTAGAATGAGCGAAGCCCTGAGCTGGTCCCCAGCATCACACAACCCAGACAGGGTGGGGCATACTTGCTATTCCAGCACAGGAGTTCTGGCGGCAGAAGGATGAGGATTTAAGGTCACTCTTGGCTGTATAACAAGCTGGAGGTCAGACAAAGAGGTGAGGAGAGGGAAGATAAGCAAGGCTGGGAGATGACTCAGAGGATAAGAGCATTCGCCACACAAGCTTCATCAAATCCCCCCAAGCCAAGCCAGGCAGTAGCGTGCGCGGCTAAGCCTAGCATGCCTCCGAGGAAAAGGGATGCAGTGAGAATTCCCAGAAGTGCTAGCCTGGTGTGCGTATGCGCACACACACACATACACACACACACACACACACACACACACACACACACACACACACACACTACACATATTTACATACACACGATTTAAAAATGATTCACACTTTTTTGGTCAAGGCCTCCTTAAGGCCCTGGTTCATGCAATGAACTAACCAAAATCCAAAGGAGTTAGCTAAGCAGCAGTGACTGTAGCTGGGGGTCCACGGTAGAAATCCATGAGTGCTCCATACACAGAGCCACTGAGACCCAGCATGCTGTGAGGACCCGTTTGCCCACTAACTACAGAGGAGCCCTATAGCCCTCTGCAGCCCTGACTGCATGGACAACCCAGAGCTGCTCCAGCTTCCTGACCTCTGGAGACATAAGCTCCGCCAGAGTGTGTTAGGTAGCAACGCTGCGTAACAAGTTACCCCGAAGCACAGCTGCTTAAGACAGGTCAGACTAGTTCTTTCTGAGAGTTGGGAGCGGCTTGGATGGTTGGTTCTGATTCAGGATCTCTCGTGAAGTTGCTGCTAAACTGCCAACTTTGGCTTGAATAACCTGTAGACCTGACCTGAGTCCACTCCCAGGATCATGGAATGGTGTATCCATCCCGGTATGTGGTCCCTGTCTTGAGCTATCTGAGCATCCTCACTACATGGTTTTTCTTCACACTGAGTGATCCAAGATGAAAAATACAGTACTTCACGTTGTGAGGCAGGGGCATAGCCGGAATAGAAGGTGGAGCTCACATTGCAGGCTGAGGACCTTTCCCAGCGGGGACTCTGACAGGCAGTCTAGCAGGCAACTCTGTCTTCTAAAAGGCAGTCATCGAGACTCTGGACTGGTTTCCCGGGTCAGATCTCAGATTTCTTTTATGCACATTTGTTAAGTAGGCCAGACAAGCCCTACCCATGCAACCAGCCAGTGTTTCACACTGAGATTCCGTACCCAACGCCAGCTTTACCCAGACAGCGATGCTGTCTAGCCCTGAGTTGACCTCAACCCAAGCTCATTCTCACCCCAAGCTCTAGTTTGGGCTGCAAACTCTCATACTGACACCACTGGGGCAAGGTCTATCCTCTGCCCCGACCTGTGCTGCTGGCTTTGTAAACTGAGCCAGAAGATGGCTGAATGTCAAAGACAAATGCGCTATCCCTGGTGACTAAACAGCGAACTACCCGAGCGCTCACATCCCCTTGGTCCCTGGTCTGTCTCCACAGAGAAGAAGCAGCTGGGGCAGAGGGTCCAGTGATATCTCCTCCATAAAGCTACAGTGGTCCTCACAGATCACTGGCCAAGTGAGCCCAGCTAAGAGATGATTTGTCAGTCCTGGCTCAGTGTCAGATTGGTACAGAGTTCTTGGCCATTGCTTCCATCCCATGCATCTGTTTTGTCCTTGGCAAATGGGGATGGTCACAGCTGTGCTAACAGCTGTCTGTGGACTTCTAGGTGGCCAGCCAGCTGAACCTTGGTGACGAGGCATTCAAGTTTGATGGCCCTATCTCAGACAGACCCATGTCTAACCTGGAGAAGGTGCACTTCATTGTAGGCTACGCCATCATGCGTCCTGGACTCAGGTCAGTCTCCACCCCCTACTTCTATTCAGAATATCAGGCCACTTCCCTGGCACATAGCTTATGATGGCATCACCCTTATCATCTGCCTCTAGTAGTTGAATCTCTAATCAACTACTCTGACATGGGCCTGAAGGCTAGGTCTTTGGCCTAGCTGCTGTTAGAGCCACCTAGGCTCTCTGCTTGCTCTGTTAAGAAAAGCCAGGAGGGGCTGGGGAAATGGCTCAGTTGGTTCCACACCTGCATTATGAACTGAGTTTGAGCCAGGAAAAGCAGCATGTGCCTGTGTGCTTGTGTGCTTGTGTGCTTGTGTCCTTGTGTGCCTGTGTGCCTGTGTGCCTGTGTGCTTATGTGCATGTGTGTCTGTGTGCTTGTGTGCCTGTGTGTTTTTGTGCTTGTGTGCTTATGTGCTTGTAACGCCTGTGCTGAGCGCTTGCTGGCCAAACGGTCCAGCTAAATCAGTGAGTCCCAGGCTGAGAGACACTGTCTTTAAAATATCAGCATGGTGGAAAGTAACCAAATAAAGCTCCTACAAGCTCATTACACATAGATGCACACATACCCGTGCATGAGCCTGGACTGGGCAGAACCCGCTGGGGTCAGATGCAGTTTTAAGACAGATTTGGCATCAGCTAAAGGACTGTTCACTTTATTTTGTTTTGTTTTGTTTTTTGAGACAGTGCTTCACTATGTAGCCTAGGCTGGCCTGGAACTCCTGCCTCAGCCTCCCAGGAGCTCCGGATATTCATTATAGAACAGGCTCTAGTTAACAGGACCCTATAAAGTAGAGTTCTGCATTATATTATGCATGTTAGCATATCAATGCCTATGTTATACATACTTCATGTGCAATTTGCTTTACAGGAATTGTGGCATGGAGTCTGGATTACCTCACTCAGGATGATTTTTTTTCTAGTTCCATCCATTTACCTGCAAATTTCATGATTTAGTTCTTTTTAATGGCTGAGCAATACTCCATTATGTAGATGTACCATATTTTTTTTTCTTATAGAAGACAGCATTTAATTGGGGCTGACTTACAGGTTCAGAGATTCAGTCCATTATCATCAAAATGGGAGCATGGCAGCATCTAAGCAGACATGGTACAGGCAGAGCTGAGAGTTCTATATCTTCATCTGAAGGCTGCTAGTGGAAGATTCACTTCCAGGCAGCTAGGTTGAGGGTATTTAAGCCCACACCACAGTGACACACCTACTTCAACAGGGCCACACCTCTTAATAATGCCACTCCTTGGGCCAAGCATACACAAACCAACACATTCCACTCCCTGGCCAACATAGGCTTGTTCAAACATATGAGCCTATTGGGGCCATACCTAAACATAGTATAATGCAAAATACATTTAGTTCAACTTCCAGAATCCCCATAGTCTATAGCAGTCTCAACAACGTTAAAGTCCAAAGTTCAAGGCCTTTTCTGAGATTCATGAAATCACTTAACTGTATTTCCCAAAGCAAGATAGGAAACCAGCTGGGCAAACTCCAAACTCTGCATCTCCATATCTGAGTCAAAACGGTCTTCAGATCTCCAACTCCTTTTTCATCTTTGTTGACTGCAAGAAACTTCTTTCTGCTGGGCCACTCCCTGATGACAGCTTTCCTCAGTAGATAGCCTGCAGCTCTGGCATCTTGAACATCTTGGGGTCTCCAAGGCAACTTCAATGTTACAGCTTCTTGTTTCAATGTCTGGAATTGATACGTGATCTTCTGAGCTCTTCCAAAGGGCTGGTATCACAGCTCCATCTCTGCCCTCTGTAGTACTCTAAGCTAAGTTGATCCACTCCACTGGTGCTGCTGTTCTTGGTGACTATCCCATTGTACTGGCATCTCCAATACACTGGGGTCTTCCACTGCAACTGGTTTTCACCAACAGTCTTTCAAAGGCCTCTTCATGGTGCCAAGCCTCAATTCCTTTGCATGGCCCCTTCAGTCCCGGGCCATCAACTGCAACTGAGGCTCCACCTTTACCGATGACCTTCCATGGCCTCTCACAGGGCCAAGCCTCAGCTGCTCTTCATGACTCCTTCATGCCTTCAAAACCAGTACCACCTGGGTGACTCTTACACATTACCAAGTACAGCTGCAGCATGAGGAACAACTGTGGCATCCCTGAAACACAGCTTCATTGTGCTCTCAGAAAACACTTCCCAGAAGATTTAACCTCAGTGATGCAGATCTCTTCTTAATCACCATTAGTTTCTTAGCTCCATCTAACCAGCATCATTTGTTGCAGTAGTTCCTTCTATTCTGGACTTTAAAGCTAGAGCCACATGGCCAAAGCTACTGAGTTCTGTTGTTTGCTGGGGGCTGGAACGTGTCATGTTGTTCTATTACATTATCACTAGCTTTCTGTTTTCCAACTCCTTCACTGCCATTAGGTTGGCTGAACTGGAACTTGCTCCATAGACTGATTTTGAACTCGTACATTTTTAATTCATTCTTCTGCTGACAGACATCTATGTTGTTTCCAGTTTATGGCGTTTATGAAAATAACAGCAATGACAATGGTTGAGCAAGTGTCTATGTGATAGGATGGAACGTCATTTGGGTATATGCCCAAGATGGTGTGATTGGGTCTTGAACTAGATCTAGTTCCAGTTTCTTGAGGAACTGACATATTGATTTCCACATTAGTTGTACAAGTGTGCACTCCCATCAGCAATGGATGAGTGTTCCCATCGGCAATGCATAAGTGCTCCCACCAGCAGTGGATGAGTGCTCCCACCATCAGTGGATGAGTGCTCCCATCAGCAATGCATAAGTGCTCCCACCAGCAATAGATGAGTGTTCCCCTTACTCCACAGCCTCACCAGCATGAGCTGTCACTTGCTTTATCTTGGCTATTCTGACAGGTGTAAGATGGAATTTCAAAGTAGTCTTGATTTGCATTTCCCTGATAACTAAGAATGTTGGACACTTTTTAAAGTTGTTCTAGGTCATTTACATTGCCTCTTTTGAGAATTCTGTTTAGATATGCACCCCATTTTTTTAATTTGGCTGTTTGTTTTCTTGATGTCCAGTTTTTTAAAGTTTTTTATATGTTAGAGATTAGCCTTATATCATGTGTGTAGTTGGTAAAAATCAACAATAGAAATAGCAGAAAATACACAAACTCATGAAAGTTAAACAACTCACTACTGAATGAATATCAAAGTCCATTTGATTTAGTTTGTCCATTAATAACTTCAACACATTCACTGTAGGACAGTTAGGTCTGAGCCTCTGGCTTCCTGCCTCCTGAGGGATGGTACAGGTATGTATCGACCTGGGCCAAGTCCAGAAGCAAAGTTAAAAACTTTCTAGAATTAAATTAAAATGAAAACACAATATGCACAAACTTATGGGACATAATGAAGTCTGTTCTAAACGGCAAGTTCATAGCACTAAGTGCCTACATTAAAAACCTGGAGAGATTTCATCCTATGCCTTTCTGAATCTAGCAAGTGATAAGCAAAAATAGACACCCTGTCTCCTCTTTTCTCACTGTACTGGAGGAGGTGCCAATCTCCAGGGTGTGGGACACTGCCTTAAAGCAGAGGAGAAGAAAGGTGACTTGAAGTAACTGTAAGGTTGGGGAAGGAACAGGTTGCTTATACATGGACCAGGGAGAGAGTATCAAGAACAGCAGCAAGGGCAAGGAGGCCATGGGCAGAGGCAGGAAGGGAAGCAAAGACTCAAGGGAAGGAATACCCTGGAAGGAGGACTGAAGGCAGGGCCTTGATGAGCTTGGATGGGGAGGTGGAAAGACGGACACCCAGAGCTCTGGGAAGACACCAGGTGATGGGTGCACTGCATAGGCTATGGGTAAGGTGAGATCATTCTACTGTGCACTCAAGCTCTCCTCCTCCTGCGAGCCTCACAGAGCCTATGGGCTGTGTCTTTCAGAGATGAAATCTACTGTCAGATCTGCAAGCAGCTCTCCGAGAACTACAAAACAAGTAGCCGGGCCCGGGGCTGGATCCTGCTTAGCCTCTGTCTGGGCTGCTTCCCACCCTCAGAGAGGTTCATGAAGGTGATGGGGGCCAGGCTGGGGTGGGGCTGGATTGGGGAAGAGGCAGGTTACAACAGGAGCAGACCCTGAGTCCTGGACCCTGGGCCAAGTCCAGAGGTCATAGCTAGTGAGCAGCACTATACTAGCTACACTCCTCTAAGCCTCAGTTTTCCCATCTGAAAGGATGCTCTACTTGGCTCCTTCCAAGTAATTTGGAAGCTCCTATCCAGGAGCACAGTCTCACTGTCCTTGGTCCCAAGCACAGACCCTTCAGAACTAAACTGGAGATGGACTGGGGATATAGCGCAACTGGTAGCAATGCTTGCTGAGCATGCGCAAAGCCCTGGATCCAATCCCCAGCACCACGTAAGAGTAGAAGTTGTGATGCATGCCTGTACCAGCCCTCAGGAGGTAGGAGCAGAGGATCAGATCCATCTGTCCCACAAGGTGTTGAACTTATTGCTGGAGAGTTAGAGTCTATCTGAGCGTGGCTAGAACCCAGGGCTTCAGCCATGCTAGGCAAGCACTAGCAACTGAGTCACACCTCCAGCAAAGAAGGGTTTAAACTGACCCGGGCCAAAGATAGAGGAGGCCTCCGTTCTGAATGTCTCCCTCTTCCCACCCCTTTCTCACCACCAGTATCTGCTGAATTTCATTCGTCAAGGGCCACCCAGTTATGGGCCCTTCTGTGCCGAACGGCTGCAACGCACCTTCGCCAATGGGGTGCGCGCAGAACCCCCCACCTGGCTGGAGCTGCAGGTAGGCGCTGGCAGGGGTGGGAGGTGGGCAGTAGAGGGCGGGGCACACTGTTCAGACCTTTGACCTTGACTCCTTCCGCCTTCTTGTGTGCACGCCATGCGGTTGTGGGTACCACAGCGTGCGTGCAGAGGTCAGAGAGTAACGTGGTGGTGTGGGTACCAGGTAGTCAACTCATGTCATCAGTCCTGGCAAAAAATTGCCTTTGCTAGCTGAGCACTCTCATTGGCTCCTCTGTTGCTCCTTCCGGGTCACCCCAGTACTCAGCATAGCCTAGGCTTCAGAGCCTCCCTACCCACCTCTCAACCCACATTCCTGTTTTGTTCCTATCTCCCGCCTACCTGGATGGAAAGATACAGCTACCATGCTCCATAGAGTGAGAGAGCACACTGATTGCTTCTAGCTTCTAGGAGGCAATGGTCCTGCAAGCCTGTCACCCTTCATAGCTCTGCTATTTATCAGGAGCCGGCATCACCTCTACCTGCTTTGTCTCATGACACCTCTAAGTTTTCAAGACCTCAGAAAGGGTCATTTCAGACCACCAGGATAGAGGGAGCACCCTGGCTCGCAGCAGTGCCTATACTTCCCCCCTTTTAGAGACAGCAGGCCTCCTCTGGCCACATTCCCTTCATGTTCTCTCTTCAATTCCACCTGCCTTCCTTCCCCAAATTCCTGTAGGCAAACTATAGGTGAATAGGAAGCTACTCATATCTACCTATACAGTGTTGGGCTCAGGATCCAATGACTTAAACTTTGTCTGAGACAGCCTCAGCGCCTTGGGTTTGCATCTGAGTGTGGCTTATTATGGGATACAGGCTGTATACCAGGGCTGCAGAGACTACAAAGTCTACAGCTCACCTGCTTTGGGTGGGTAGCACAGACCCCTGGACACCATGCCAATTCACAATCAGACCCTGGGTCTCCTGAGGGACTCACCCTCAGGACTCCACAGGAACAAGCAAACTTAGGGATGGGGAGCCTCTGGGGACAGGCTCTGGGACCCAGGACTGCAGAGCACCACCTCTCTGTCCCTAGGCTGTCAAGTCCAAGAAGCATATCCCGATCCAGGTCATCCTGGCAACCGGAAAGAGCCTGACCATCTCTGTGGACTCCGCCTCCACATCACGAGAAATCTGCCAGCACGTCTCTCAGAAACAGGGTCTCAGGGACAATCTGGGCTTCTCCCTCCAGGTTGCTGTATATGATAAGGTATCAACTAGGACTTATGACCTACATATGCCTCCTATGCACACCTGGGCCAGAGCACCCTGAAGCCAGAATCTGTACCTATTAACCTGCCATGCTTGTATCCTCAGCCACCACATACACACACCGCATATATGGGCATGCATATGCACACATTCATGCATATGCACGCACACCAGAAACACCTCATTCTACACGCCCAGTCCTCCTGCCTGCATACTTACAGGCCATCATTGTACCTTTGCCCACATAGGGCTAGATACGAGCCTTCACCCCTAAACCTAGGAGCTCTAATACTCACCTGTGGAAGTCAAACTCTCCCTTCTTTGGGAAGCATTTTAGGAGGGGATGGACAGACCAGGACACCTTCTGCAAGCTGGGGAGACAGTTCAGTTGATAAAGCACATACTGAGGCATGGGTAGCTGAGAGCAATCCCCCAGAACTGTGTAAATAATCTAAGCATAGTGGCATTTGCTGCTGCACTGCCCAAATGGAGATGTGAGGATCCCAGGGCTCATTGGCCAGCAAATCCAACCAAATCAGTGCGTTCTAGGTTCAGTGAGAGATCCCGTCTCGGAAACGGAGATGGGAAGCAATTAGGGAAGATTTGCCATCCACCTGTGAGCTCCACAAGCATGCAAACACACACACACACACACACACACACACACACACACACTAACATGAAGAGAAAGAAGCATTTTGGTCTCCAAGTGGACGCAGGAGTGGCATCTTGGCCCACACAGGGCACCATGGTCCCTGTCTTCCTTATACGGTGTTAAGGATAGATGTCTGTGTTGGGGCATGGCATATCACAGCTCTTAATTCCTCCTGCCCCCAATTCTCAGTTCTGGTCCTTGGGCAGCGGCTCTGACCATGTGATGGATGCCGTGGCCCAGTGTGAGCAACTGGCCCGAGAGAGGGGAGAGAGCCAGCGCCAGGCCCCCTGGCGCATCTACTTCCGGAAGGAGTTCTTCACCCCTTGGCATGACTCCAGAGAGGACCCTGTGAGCACTGAGCTCATTTACCACCAAGTCCTCCGTGGAGTGTGGTCCGGCGAGTATAACTTTGAGAAGGTGAGGAGCTCTGAGAGTTACCCCATTCCTAGACTGTGATTATCGGGATGCTTTGCAGTACAGGGGCTCCGTGGCAATGCAAGTAATAAAGAATGTGGCAGACAGGAGCCTGAGGAAGGATGGATGGAAAGGTAGATACAAGGGTGCAGGTGTGGAGCCAACACCGGGTACAGCCATCTTTCCCAGGCCTGGCCTTCTTCCTCCCATGGATTGCAGGTTTGCTTGGGGTTCCCTGGCACCCACATCAGGCAGGAAAGCCCCTCCCTACTTGCCCCAGGCTGCCTGACCTCTCACACCAGCTGCTCATAGAGCAGCACATCGTGGGGATCAGGAATGTGGCCTCGAAGCTGAGTGATGATAGCCTGGGTTTGATCCCTGGTACTGTGTAAATGAACCCGGTAGTGAACTGTAATGCTAGCAACTGGGAGGCAGGAGGAGCATAAGTTCAAGGTTATCCTTGGATATATAGGGAGTCTGAGGCCAGTCTGAGATACATGAGGCTTATGCTAGGGGTTGGGGGAGAGGGAGAAGGAGGGAAAAGAGGGTGAAGAGGAGCAAGAACATGTAGAGGAGAAAGAGGAAGGGTGGAGACGAGAAGGGAAGGAAGAAGAGGACCCTAAGGGTCATTCACATCTGGGATGCATAAAGAACTCTAACAACGGGGTGCTCTGTGACTATGTGGCACCAGGTGCAAACACCACATGTCATATCAGGAGGCTGTGTCTTGGGACCCTAACAGCCACAACCATTCCAGCCATCTGCCTGGATGGGGCAGCCACTGTGCCCTTGGCATGGGAGGACTTTGCCCCTCATAGAGCAGCAGTGTGGGGGAGACCTTAGGACAGGAGGCTGCTCCTGCCTCCTACCTTGTGTGAGAGGCTGGTGAGCCCCACTGCTCTGAGGCAGGAGCTGCCTCGTGGGGAGACCTTGTGGGCCCTTGCTCACCCCTCTCATGTCCCTGCTGTCCCGGGCACACAGGAGGAGGAGCTGGTGGAACTGCTGGCCCGGCACTGCTACGTGCAGCTTGGGGCCACAGTGAAGAGTAACGCAGTCCAGGAGCTGCTGCCCAGCTGTGTTCCCTCCAAGCTGTACCGGACCAAGTCTCCAGAGAAGTGGGTTAGCCTTGTCACCGCTGCCCATGCCAAGGTCGGTCTGCAGCAGGCTGGGCACTCTGGGTCCGCTCTGAGGGGTGATGAGAGGAATGGGTCCCTTCCCCCATGAGTCTCCCCATGTGCCAGGGACCAGGAAGCTTTAATGGGCACATTCCTGAGTCAAGGGACAAAGTTCTCCTTTAGCTCAGCACATCACCACAGGTTCCTGTTACCTGCCCTCCTCCCTCCGGATGGGCCTCTTGGTCCCAAACTGCTCTGCCCAGTGGCACCTAGCTGGCCTGTCTCCCAAGGCCAGAGATTCCACAGCTGCTGAATTCTGACAGTTCTGTGGCCTGGCACAGGCTCATCATTTCTTCCCTTCATGACACCTCTAGCCTCTCAATGTTCCCTCACCAGGTACATGGAAATCTTAGGTTGCCATGTACACGTCCTAAGTGTTTGGTACATGTGGCAGATGGCCAAATCACCCTTCATAGCTGCTGTGGCCATTTCCATGCCTAAAGTCAGAACATGAATGTAGAAATGAGAAATGACATTTGGTCCAACAGAGAAAGAAAACTTGAGGACATTTTAGACAAAGCCCAGTGGGATGTGGGACATGTTAGGAAGGGAAAGGGCGAGCCAGGCAAAAGGAAGAAATATAAGGAAGAGAGAAGTGTAGAGGTGGCGTGGTGGATAAAAAGCTTGCTATGCAGGACTGACACCCTGAGTTCAGATCACCAGAACCCCTGAAATTCTGGGTGGGGTAGCACACGCCTGTGCAGTCCTGATGTGCACCTCCAGAGAGATGGAGGCAGGGACAGGAGGATTGATAGAATCCTGGGAGCCAGCTAGCCTGGCATAGCAACAGCGAGCAACAAGAGACGATGTGTCATGCTGCGCAGTGGTGGCGCATGCCTTTAATCCCAGCATTTGGGAGGCAGGGGCAGGCAGATTTCTGAGTTCAAGGCCAGCCTGGTCTACAAAAGTGAGTTCCAGGACAGCCAGGGCTATACAGAGAAACCCTATCTCAAAAAAAACAAGAGAGAGAGAGACACACACACAGAGAGAGACAGAGACAGACAGACAGACAGACAGACAAAGAGAGAGAGAGAGAGAGAGAGAGAGAGAGAGAGAAAGAGACCATGCATCAATCAAGGTGGAAGGTGAGGAGATTGTCCTTCATCCTTCCATATGCAGCCCGGGCTTTTCCACTCCATATAGGCCCAGTATACCCAATCAAAAGCCACGCCACTGGAGGTGAAGGAGCAGACAGTGGAGGCTGCCCGTCTTCTGTGGCCCCTGCTCTTCTCCCGGCTATTTGAAGTCACCACACTCTCTGGTAAGAGCATGTGGTGCTGTGTGGTTGGGGAGGACAGGGAGCTGCTCCTGGTGGCCAGC
>NC_034604.1:27212536-27219994 GCF_900095145.1 Mus pahari | reverse complement strand
ACACTCTCTGGTAAGAGCATGTGGTGCTGTGTGGTTGGGGAGGACAGGGAGCTGCTCCTGGTGGCCAGCATAGCCTTCAGTTCGGGTTGCCTTCTGGCCAGGTCCCCGCCTTCCCCTCCTTCACAGCTGATTTTTGCCATTAACTGGAAGGGGATGCGCTTGCCTTCCGTGTACCCCTGAACTCATAAAGTAGCAAATGCTGGCTCCACACGGAACTTAGGGGCGCCCTCCCACACTCGCTCAGAGTTCTTCCAAGACAGCTGGGAACGACTGCCTATGCTCCACTACAGTTCCTTAGACTTGCCAGGGGTCTGACAGGTCCACAGTCCCATTGCTCCCTGGGGTCCATCCACTGTCCACTTTCCTGGGCAACTGGAAGTCCTCACCGTATCCCCTGCTGTGTTAGTGAATTGCCTTGCTGCCACCAAACACTACCCGGTATAAGCAGCTTAAGGGAGGGAGGGTTCAGTGAGTCTCACAGGTTGAGGGTACAGACCATCACGGCAGGAAAGACAGACAGCAGGAGGGTGGGGCAGCTGTCCCACCGTGTCACAGCAGGAAGCAGAGAGATGAGCACTGTTCAGCTTTCTCCTCACTCAGCCAGGGATCCGAGCCTAGGGAGTGTGGTACCCACGTTTAGTACAGGTCTGCCCACATCAGCTAACCCAGCCTAGAAACTCTTATCAGGTCTACCCGGAGGTTGGTCACGTAGGTGGTCTAGAGGCTAACATGGTGACAGTTTTAACAATTGCATCCATTCTGGAGAAAAGTAAACTGAGGCACATCAGCTAGGCAACTGCCCCATGTTCCAAGCCTAGAGCATTCTGTGTGATGTTCCACATTTTCTGCTTAAAGCAGTCTTTCATGCTGGGACCCTTCGTACCCCGCTGCCTCTGGAGCCCAGAGATCTGCTCGCCACTTGTCCAACGTCTAAGGTGCTGCCTGGAACTTGGGCCAGCCTGGACTCTGACTAACCTCTTCCAAGGACCCTTTAGGAGTCCCTTGTTTCCTCATGTGTGGCACTGGAACAGTCACTTCTCAAAGGCTGCTCAGGAGCTGTAATGAGAGAGAGAGAGCCGGGAAGGCTTCGGGTCCCACTGCGCCCTTTGTGCCCTCAGGGACGCCCCCGGAGGGAAGAAGCTGCTTCTGTCCACACTCCACGAAGAGTACGAGTTCATCTCCCCCAGCAGCGTGGCGATTGCAGAGATGGTGGCCTTGTTCCTGGGAGGCTTGAAGGAGAGATCTGTGTTCGCCATGGCCCTGCAGGACAGAAGGGCCACAGGTGCCCATTGGGAGAGGGAAGGGGCTCATGGGACTGGTGGAGAAGGGCGGCTTCCTCACACCCACAAGACCCAGAGTGAGGCTCAGAGACACAAGCATCCGTATTATGGGGTCAGCTTCAGCAAGGTCCCCAAGGGTTAAAGGAGGTGTGTCACGCGTACACTCCACCAACACCACCCGTGCTTTCACAGACACTGGCAAGGTTAACGCACACCTGCAGGGACCTACACACCACCCCGTTATCCCATGTCATGGACACCAGACCAGAGGCTCAGAGAGGGAGAGTGTTCACCCAGTACCACACAGCCTTCCCTGAAAGCCCTCACTCCAACAAGAACTGGGCTGGAGCCTATAGGCTAGGCCAGTGTCAGGCTCCAGATGTCAACCACTGAGACTGATAACAGGCATTGTAGACAAACTGGATGCAATTCAGATGCAAGGGCTCTGTAGGAACTCTTTAAAAAAAAAAACTTATTAACTTTACAATCTACTCACTGCCCCTCTCCAAGTCACCCACTCTCACAATCCTTCCACCCCTCCCCCTCCCCTCCTTCTCTGAGTGAGTGGGGGACCTTTGTGTGTCCCCCTACCGTGGCACATCATGTCTCTGTGAGGCTAGGCACATTTGAGACCTAACAAGGCAGTCCAGCTAGAAGAACATATCCCATATACAGGCAACAGCTTTTGGGATAGCCCCTGCTCCAGTTGTTCAGAACCCACATGAAGACCAAGCTGCACATCTGCTACATATGTGTGGGGAGGCCTAGGTCCAGCCCGTGGATGTTCTTGGGTTGCTCATTCAGTCTCTGAGAGACCCAAGGGTCTAGGTTAGTTGATGCTGTTGGTCTTCCCGTGGAGTTCCTATCCCCTCCGGGGCCATATCTGTAGGAACTCTTAAACTCTGTGAGGAACATCAGAGAGTGCTGACCCATTTGCCTGTTAGTTCTCACTCATGGTCATCTAGGAAATATCATCAGAGGCTTACCGGTTTGCACAAGGGCTCAGAGGTCAGGCCACAGAGTGCTCTGGCCAGACATGTAAAGCACCAGCTATGTACCCCACCCTGCCCAGCTCCTGGTTAGGTCTCAGAGGTCTAATGGGCTGGGGTGACAGCAGGTGACAGTAATCTGTACTGTTGGCTCAGAGTTGCCTCAGGTCCACGGCTCTGTGTCTTGGTTTCTTCATAAGTCAAAGGATATCATCTCTGAAATGCTAGTGTAGTCTGGGGACTCTGGAGAGCCCTTGGCAAATGTGATAATTTTTGTCTCTATATGTCACCTGGACCTGCAGACGACGTCACCCTTCTGCCCTTCAAGAAAGGTGACTTATTGATCCTGACCAAGAAACAGGGACTGTTGGCCTCAGAGAACTGGGCTCTGGGTCAGAACGACAGAACCGGCAAGACGGGGCTGGTGCCCACGGCCTGTCTCTACACCATCCCCTCGGTCACCAAGCCCTCAGCCCAGCTGCTGGTATGTCTCCCGCACAGCTCTGATCAGCTGTGCACCGAGAGCAGCCTCTTGGGATACTCAGCCTGGGTCTCACCATCTTCCTTGTAGATGCAGAAGGACCTCATGGGCATTAGGACAGCTGTACCAATCCCCGCTAACCCTAGAGTGACAGTGAAGTGGGCATATATATGCAGAAGCACATAGTAGGTCCTCAGTAAAGGTTGCTGTCTTCCTCTCACCATGGAAATGTCCTGGGTACAAACACCCTTCCTCAGCCAAGGGTGTTGACATCTCCTGCCCCAAGAGCTGCTCTTTGGGAAGCCGGAGGCAGGCAGACCCTCTAACATGCACACATTAAGTGCCTGGTATGTGCCCTAAGCCTGCAACTCAAGTTGCCATCAACAGCAGCTCCTAAATGCCTGAGCAGAGATGTCTTAGAGAAAGAGAGTCTTGGTTTGTGAGAGCCAGAGTGGCCACATGCTGAGGACAGGGTAGGACAGACTTATTGATACTAATTGGGCTAACGAAGAGGAATGTCTCAGATAGGCTGACTCAACATGGTCACACAGTAGGGGAAAGTCCATCACCCCTGTGTTCCAACTCACTGAGAGAGCTAAATCAGAAGCCTAAGGAAGAGCCTTGTGGTCAGTGGCTCCTGCATAACCGTGGGCCTGCCCCCTGCAGAGCTTGCTGGCCATGTCGCCAGAGAAACGGAAGCTGGCAGCCCGGGAGGTGTCCGCTCCGGAGCCACCACTGGAGGAGCAACTCACAGAGTCGCCATACACCCTGGAGGAATTCTCCTACCAGTTCTTCAGGTGCGGTCCCCACTCTGAGGGCTGCCGGAAGGCTGGGCTGGCCAGCGCACAGCCCGGGCTACGAGGAGGGGAGGGAAGGCAGCAGCCACCCTGCAAGGTCAAGCAAGGGGCAGAGAAAGCCTCAGCACAGACCCTCACACCAGCCTTCTCTGGCAGGGCTCCCGAGAAAGAGACCATCAACAGGGCCATGATGCCCTTGGCCCGAAGCCGGGGCCATCTGTGGGCCTACTCCCCAGAGCCGCTGCGCCAGCCACTGCTCAAGTCTGTCCACGACAAAGCCAAACTGCGAGATGCAGCCTGCCAGATCTTCCTCGATATCCTTCCCACCAACCTACCCTAGCTACGGGCAAGCCTTTGGACATACCCACCTGGGTCCCCTGAAGGTCCCACAGCCACATGGGAGGGGTCAGGGCCCATGTGAGAGAGCATGTGCAAAGCCAATACTCAGCTTCTTGCAAAGATGTAAAGGGCCTGGAAATGTCCGTATGGGATGAAACCCTACTTAAGGGTCAGTATGTGCCTGGGTCAAAGGTCAGTGGGGGACTTGATTCAGGGGTCATTGTGAGCATGAATCAGGGTTGAGAGTGCACTGGTCCAGAGGTCTACTGGAGACTTGGTTCAGGGGTCACTGTTTAGGCAGTCAGCGAGTGGCTTGGTTAAGGGTTCAGCCTGGGTTCCCGGGCAGCATTGGGCCACGGTTAAGGCTCTGGTGCAGGTTCGGCCTGAGTCACCCTGAGTGTTGTTCTCCTTCACGGTCACACCCATCCTCAAGTACACAGGCGACTACCCTTCCCGGCAGTCCTGGCACAGCCTGGAGCTCACAGACCAGATGTTCTCGCTAGCCCTGCAGGACCCAGCCCTGCAGGATGAGCTGTACTGCCAGATCCTGAAGCAGTTGACCCACAACTCCATCAGGTCTGCCAAAGGGTAGCCTCCTGTACTGAGCCCTGGGCTAGGCCTCTGCTAGGGGGAAATAGACACATATAGGTCTGGATCTGTGTCCAGCAGCCAAAGCAGCCATGCCAAGTCCAGGGCCCTGTGCGCTCTGCTAGTATCTGAGGGTGGGTGACAAAGGAGGAACAGCGCAGCCTCGTACCTTGCCCGCTGCCATTCTTCCATGTGGCCTGGACAGACTGTGGCTTGTCTGAATCCCTTTCCATAAGACAGGCAGGGCCACCCATCTTGTCATCGAGGCATGAAAGTCCCCTGTTGCCCTGGGCCAATGGATTACAGGCTGACACAATGTAGCCTCAGTATATACTACATCCCCTACCCCCTTCCCACCCAAGCTCCCAAACCCACAGGCCCAAGTGTCCCATTTCTGCTTCTGAGGTGTTTGTTTGGCCTAGGCACAGCCCGGGGCCTTAACCACTGATGGATGCTACCCCACAGGTTCAGTGAAGAGCGAGCCTGGCAGCTACTCTGGCTCTGCACGGGTCTCTTCCCACCAGGCAAGACGTTGCTGCCCCACGCTCAGAAGTTCATAGACTCCCGGAAGAAGAAGCCGCTGGCTCTCGACTGCAGCCGCAGGCTCCACAGGGTTCTAAGGTAAACCTGATGCCTTACACCCTAGAGTACCAACCCGGTCCCAGCTCTGAGCAGGTATACGGGGACATGGCCCTGTGTGACCTCATGCTCCTTTCCAGGAAGGTAGGGCCAGGTGGAAGAAGGGACAGAAGGCCCAGGAAGGTCCCAGGCAGTCTGGGTGCTCAGAGATGCTTCAGTCAGGACCAATAGCCCTCTCACCTGGGGCTCCCCTGCCCCACTTCTGCCTACTCAGAGCATAGAAGAGTCCAGGTGGCCCAGCATGACCAAGGCATCTTAGTTCAACCCAGGGCAGCTGAGGTCAGAGGCCTGTCCCACTTAACCCTTGTGCCATCTTTCTTCTCCCTGTTACCATCAAGAGGGTCTTCCCGTGGAGCTAGGTCAATACCTATTCACCCTAAAGTGACAGTGAAGTTGGCAGGCACTTTATGCAGGCACTTAGTAGGCACTTGGTTAAGGTTGGTCTCTTCCTCTCACCATGGATATGACCTGGGGACAAACTCAACCTTCCTCAGCCCCGGCTTCATTTCAAACTATGAGCCCTAGTGTCTACATTCCCCCCCCCCCGCCCTTGTCCCTAGTGATCTCCTGCCTTCTCTATCTTGGCCTTGACCATGATGAAAGTGGGCTGAGTGAGTGAGTGATGCGAGCATGCGTGGCCATGGAGAACGCAGCATCCTTTGAATGGCCATGCTGCAGTCCCTACTCCTTGTGCAATCCCCTGGACTGTGAATACAAGAACACTCCAGTCCATAGTGCCACAGCCAGCAGTCCGTAGTGCTGCTCGGGAGCGCTTGTTTCCCCAGCCTTCTTGCAGGTAGGTGGGACTGGGCTCATCTTTACGCCAGGGTCACACACAGAGCCCACCAGGCCGAGACAAACCTAGGAAAGGTGAGGAGCAGGAACCTACGTGCTCCCCTATAGTGCTCCCCTATTGAAGGCTCTGTGTCCAGCATCAGGCTGAATCTCCCATTAAGGCTGCCAGTTGGGGTGAGTACAGGAGTGGTACTGTAACCCACTTTGCCGTCCTCAGGGTGGGACCTCGGAAGCAGCCCCCACATCATGTAGAGGTGAAGGCGGCTGAGCAGAATGTCTCCAAACTACACCATGAGGTCTACCTCCCCAATGACACCAGCAAGGTGGGTGCTCCCCACAGTGAGTCTCGGGCCTCAGGAGGCTGCCGGGCACCTTCTTAGCATCCCAGCATGCTCTTCGATCATTTCACTAGATCCGCAGTCCAGGTTCCAAACAGACCCCCATTGCTGCTGCTCCCATCTGTGCCGTGGCATGTTTGCCTTCACACTTCAAGCCAGCGTCAGGGAGCATTGCACCGAGTTAAGGAGACCCCAGGGAGCCCACCAGTGAGATTAGAAGTGGGAAGTCTTTCAAAGGCACGAGTTAAGATTCCAAGCCAAGGAGGGAAAAGAGAAGACGCCAGGGGGCGGGCAGCAAGACTGAGCCTCAGGGCTTGTGGACCCCTGGAGACATCTATGATGAGCAGCAGCCATTGTCCTTTGGTCCAGGGCTTGCCCTGGAGGCTTGGGGGGTGGGGCAGAAGGGACAGGTAGGAGGTAGGAAACCATTGGGCCCCAGCTGTGATGAGACCGAGGCCACCCTCACGCCTTCCCTCGGGGCTCCTTGAACCTCTGTGGTTTGGATATAGTCGAGCACCTGTAGTGGAACTTCCCAGTGTCACCTGTAGTGGAACTTCCCAGTGTCACCTGTAGTGGAACTTCCCATTGTCACCTGTAGTGGAACTTCCCAGTGTCTGGCTACAGGGCCACAGTGTAAGTCCAAAGGCCCAGACTTCCTGGGTCTAGCCTGGGCCAGGACAGTATGTGCTGTTGCCAAGCAACGTTATATGTGGATGACTCTCTGGGGCCTGTCCTTCTCCTGACAGAACACAGCCAGCCCAAGGCTTATGGTGACAAAAACAGGCCCAGGGTGATGGTTCTGTCAGTAAAGTGCCGGGTCGAGTAAACACAGGACTTGGCCCTTACGCAAACGCTGGGCTCAGCTTCACTGGGAGGCAGAGACTCCCTGGAGCTTATTGGTCAGTCATCCCAGTCAGTGAGAAACCCTGACCCCCCCCCCCCAAAAAAAATGAGAGAGCAGTTAAGAAAAACACTTGAGTCCCTTTAATCCCAGAACTTGGGAGGCAGAAGCAGGTGAATCTGAGTTCTAGGCTAGCCTAGTCTACAGAGTGAGTTCTAGGATATCTAGGGCTACACATAGTAACTCTTAACTCAAGGGAGAGAGGGGGGAGGGAGAGAGGGGGGAGGGAGAGAGGGAGAGAGAGAGGGAGGGAGGGAGGGAGGAAGGAAGGAAGGAAGGAAGGAAGGAAAAGAAAGAAAGAAAGAAAGAAA
>NC_034604.1:27210686-27212046 GCF_900095145.1 Mus pahari | reverse complement strand
AAAAAGACAAAGAAAGAGAAAGGACAGACACTTGAAGTTTACCCCTGGCCTTCATATCCACGTGTACACAAATACACATGCACCCACATGTGCAAAAATTCACATGAACCTGGATATACCATACGCACACACAAAGTACAGGGTGGATACACCTCAGAAGAGTGGCTTGGGAAGCCTTCTTCCCATGCTGGGTCCTGGGCTTCACGTGCTTCCTCTCTGTACAGACCATGGAGGTGGGCAGCAGTAGCCGGGTGAGGGACCTCTGTGAGGGCATCGCCACCAGGCTCCAGCTGGCCTCCTGGGATGGCTGCAGCCTCTTCATCAAGATCACAGACAAGGTGAGTACCTTGGTAGGCCGAGGAGGGGAGCTGAGCATGATCCTCTTGGCTGCGGAGGCTCCCCACGGCCAGCAGACCTCCGCCTACCCAGAAGACTGTGCTAGCCAGGCCCCTGGGGCACAGCTGGGGCTGTTGGCACAAAGTGGGTGGAGTCTTGGAGTCCCACCCCCTGCTTGTCAATCTCCATGAGCCTCCAGCCCACCCGGCCCAAACACACAGTTACTGGATGGAGCTCCCCCAGGGCTCCTTGGAGGATACACCCCGGAAGCTGCCACGCCCGCCTTTCCCTCTTCCCTAAGGTCATCAGTCTGAAGGAAGGAGACTTCTTTTTTGACAGCTTGAGGCAGGTGTCCGACTGGGTGAAGAAGAACAGGCCCCAGAAAGAAGGTGAGGGGGCATCTCTCTGGAGGGGCTGGCTGCCTGCTGCATCACGGGGATGTTCCAGACCCTCCATCCGTTCTCCATCATCCCCATGTTCCCCTAGACAGGCAAATGACTAACTTCCTGCAGGGTGAGAGAGGTCATCCAGGGTGCACCTCACGGCTGGGAGATGGGTATAGGGACATTTCTGGAGGCAACTCCTACACCGCTTGATGAAAATGAGTTGGGGGCCCAGGAGGAGGAAGGACAGGGACTTTCCAGACCAGAAAGCAGTGGGAGTCGTGTGAGGGCTAGGAATGTTTTCTTCAGGAGGGAGCCTTTGGAGCCTGCTGGGACAGGCTTGGTGCCCACTGCCACCCCTCTTCTAGGGGCCTCCGTGACACTTCCCTATCAGGTGTTCTTCATGCGGAAACTGTGGCTCAACGTGACCCCTGGGAAGGATGTGAATGCAGACACCATACTCCATTACCACCAGGTACCCGTCAGGCGGCCCTCTCGAAGACAGACACAAGAGCCATTGCCATCGTAGCCCAAACCTGTCCTGAGACAGAAAGGGGAAGTGTGGGGAGCCGCCCTCACATTCGCCATTACAAGATAGCGCTGATGTCCTGCGCTCTAACATACAAACAAGGCAGCTGCGC
>NC_034604.1:27164110-27202968 GCF_900095145.1 Mus pahari | reverse complement strand
GTGCCGCGTCATTTCTTGCTGGCGGGAAGGTAGCGCGGGACAGGGAAGGGGCCAGGGAGGGACTGCCTTGCCCCCAGGTTCTTGCAGCAGGGTGGAATGAGGTGAACAGATGAAAACCCCTGATGGTTCCAGGGACAGCAGAGCACAGCAGCTCTGGGGACACAGCCTTCAGTGTAAGACAGGGGGCAAGGAGCACGCAGGAGACTGAATGCAATGAACCGGCTTGCGACTTGCAGGGACAACATGATGTGGACAGAGCCCACGTCCACCACAGCGCAGTACTAGCGAGCCCTCACTTAGGTCTCACCTCTGAGAGCCTCAGCCTTTGGCTTGCTCAGTTAGTGAATGGGGAAGATGACACACCCCTACACCAGGCTCCTGTCACCTGAGCCCCAGCATGTCTGCCACTCAGGAGCTACCCAAGTACCTGCGCGGGTTTCACAAGTGTTCTCGGGAAGACGCCATCCACCTGGGAGGCCTCATCTGTAAAATCCAGTTTGGTAGTGACAGCTCTCAACTGGCTAGTGTCTCAAAGGTCCTGAAGGAGCTGGTACCTCAGAACCTCACCCGCCTGATGTCCTCAGAGGAATGGAAAAAGGTCCGTAACAGGGTCAGGCTGGTTGGCTTGGGATGTGGGCTGCCTGCCCCTAGTCTTTCTCTGCCCAGTCCTTACGACCTCTGAGACCCTGCCCTGCACTGACGTTCAGATAGGTGGGTATTGCCCTGGATGGAGTCTCAGAGGCCCTGGGTGTCTATGTCCTCAGTGTCCCTCTCTTCCATCAGAGCCTCCTTCTGGAATGTGACAAACACAAGCGCAAGACAGTGGCTGAGGCCAAAGTGGAGTTCCTGAAGTCGATCTACCGGTGGCCTACCTTTGGATCTGCCTTCTTTGAGGTGAAGGTAAGTCTTAATCCATGCTAGCCTCTGCCCCAGCACAGGCCCCATTTAGATGAGTCCTCAATGCATATCGGTAGACAGGAGTGTGTGTTCTAATTGGAACCCTGTCGAGCACCTAAAAGGTGACCACCTGGGGGCCGAGGAGATGTCTCAGTTGGCACAGCACCTGAGGACATGCTGCCGTCTGCTAGTAACCCTAGTCCTGGGGAGACAAAGAAAGAGATCCCTAGGATTTGCTGGCCAGCTGGCCTAGCCTATTTGGTGAGCTCCAGGCCAGTGAAATACTCACATCTATACATACACATGGCCAGTGACATGGCTCTATGGGTTAAGGCGCTTGCCACCCAAACCTGATGGCCTGAGTTCAATCCCTAGGACCCACGTGGTGGAAAAAGGGAACTGACTCCTGAAATTGTCCACAGACCTCCATCACACACCACAGCACACACCACGTGCGCACACACACACACATACACACATGTGTGCATGCTTACACACACACACACACACACACACGTGCATGCACACACACACACATGCACACACACACACACACATGTGCATGCTTACACACACACACACACACACACACACACACTTCCCTGTATACACCTGGGCACACACAGACAGGAAGCGGCCACCTGACCCTCATACTCGTCTATGATAACTGTGCCTCTCCCTCCACAGCAAACCTCTGAGCCTTCCTACCCAGACGTTCTCCTCATCGCGATCAACCGACATGGGTTACTGCTCATCCACCCCAAGACCAAGGTAGAGTGCCAGCACTGTGCCGGGAGCCAGCAGTCATCCATTGGGGTGGGATGCCTGTCTTCCTGCCTGCCCCTCCCCTCCAGCCTGGCCGCCCGTCAACGGCCTCTCTATTCCCAGGAGCTGCTGAACACCTACCCTTTCACCAAGATCTCCAGCTGGAGTAGTGGCAACACCTACTTCCACATGGCACTGGGGAGCCTGGGCCAGGGCAGCCGTTTGCTGTGTGAGACCTCCCTGGTGAGCACGGGCCCCGTCTCCCACCATTACACAGCACCCTCACTATGAGAGATGGCTTGCCCATGACCAGGGCTGCAGGGAGGTTAGAGGCGTCCCCAAGACTGAGAGCCAGCATGTCCAAGGACTCTAACCTGACTCTGGGCCATCCTAGGCCATTCTGAGGAGAGGGGGGAACTCGGGTCCACTAAAGCAAGGCCCAGCCGGGGGAGCCCGTCTCAGTCCTACCATGTGCCCCAGGACTCTCCCTGCACCCGCAGCCTCTGACCTCACCTCATCCTGTCTAGGGTTACAAGATGGACGACCTGCTGACCTCCTATGTTCAGCAGCTCCTGAGCACAGTGAACAAACAGCGGGGCTTCAGGGCCCCTGCCCCAGCCAACCCCTAACAGATCCCATCTGCACACGAGCCTTCCACGCTGGCCTTCTACCCCCTTCTCAGCACGCCCGATCGCCCCTCCCGGGTGTTCCCTGCAGAGGCCAAGCAAGCTCTCAAGCCTCCTCGCAGACGGTGGGTTGGTCCCCGAAATCTGCAATAAAAATGTACCCATAAAAATGTGTGTGTCTCTGAGGGGAAGGGTGGGTACCAGGTGGGTATCTGATCGGAGAGACTCTCTACCCACCAGAGGGTCTCGTCCAGAAAAAGCAAATGGCACTGTGACTTTTCCTAAACCGGATGCCAACCATACTCACCAGGAGTGGCATCATCTGCTCCTTTTCCTTCCTCCCGTCCCTCTGCCACCCGCCCCCCCTTTCCTGTTCTCAGACTGGAGAGAGAGGGTATCCCTGGAGATCCCACTTCCTGGGTCCCCCAGATGTTTTTCTCCCATCCATGTGGGTCACTGGGATGCCCGCTGTGCTCCCAGAAGGACCAGGTGGAAAGTGGAGGCCATTGGAGATCTGTCCAGTTGGCAGGCCCTGATAAACAACCCACCATCACCACCCACTTACCAAGGTAGCCAGCATGGCCACTCCATGTAGGCCTGAGGAATCCTGGCAGATCTTGTCTGTAAGTCCTGGTGGTAGCCAACCTGGAGAACCTGAACCTCTCCTGTCTGCCCATCTGGGGTATCTCTGAGTATTGATCATGCCCGGCAGGAATAATAGCTTTTATAGCACCACGCTCCTCCACCCCTCCCACAAACCACACAGACACTCCGAGTATGTGAATCAGCCTTCATTGTGTAAGTGTGTGACCACGTGTGGGTCTCTGATGGCCAGGGCAATGTGCCCCTGGGAAGTGGGACCTCCACGCTTGGTGGGCAGCTGAGACGCTTTCTATGGGGTCTCCTGAGTAGTGCAGGCAGTGGGGCCCTCGAGCTGCTTCATCCCGGAGGTGGGTCTGCTGACACAGTGTAAGCACGGGGACCTACTGTGCTCCAATAACTGAAAAGGGTGCTTCCATGAAGCCTCTATCTGCTGGCCCTGGGGTTGGGACAAGCCCAAGGGCCACACTGGGGCTGAAACTCTCCTGGAGAGTGGAGAGGAGAGGCATCGGGTTGGGATCTGCAGGTCAAGCAAGTGACAAATAATCCTGTCCCAGTTTGTCCCTATCCCTGGAGGTTGTGGGCCCAGGAGGAAATGCCTGTGAGGTGGGTCAGGCTGCAGCACAGAAGAGAGTATTACACAGCCCAAGGTGGACTGGAAACAGAAAGGATGGCATACCGGAAGAGTGGGCTGGGCTGGAGCAGAAGTGGCTAGCACGACTTGGGGCAGGGGGATGAGGGCTAAGGTACTGCAGGCCAGCCAGGAAACCGAGGACCTTCAGACTGAGTTGACGTCCACAGACTTGGGCTGGGCCTTGCGGGAGCTTAGGTCGGACAGCTTCTTCAACCTCTTCTTCAGCTCCAGGGGGAACCTTTCATAGCACCTCTTACACACGGGCTTCATATCGAACTCCACGAACTTGTTCCTGCAGACAGAACCCCAGCGGTCTATGCCCTACCCACTCTGACTCCAGTCAGTAGCTCAAACAGCAGCTGCCAGCCCTCTGCCCTCCCAACCCTGTCTGTCACAGCCAGCAGGCTAGATTCCAGGGTGGGATGTTAGCCAAAGGCACTGGAGAAGAGATGACCCTGTGAGTCTCCCTTCTCTCACAGAAGTTTCTCTTCATAACTGTCTATGGCCCCCTATTGCTCTTGAGAGCTGTATCCCTACCGCACCTCACAGTTCCAGCCACCCTCTACCCTCCTAGGCGGCATGGGAGAGGCAGGCACCTGAAGCTTGCTATTACATATGCTGTTCCCTGACACAGAATATTTCCCCCCCGAAGCCCGGGGTTTTGTAACTGCCCCCTTCATCGGCCTCTGGGATCCCTGGGCTATCTCATCTGCCTGGCATCCTTCTGCCTCACACATGGCCAGGGCTCGCCTGAGGCTGCAGTTCAGGGAAAGCGGGCTGGAAAGTCAAGGCTGCGAAGTGCCCACCACTACTCACTTCAGAGTGAGCTTCATGTTGCAGGTGGAACAGGCGAAGCAGTTCACACACCAGGCTTTGCTGAGGGCTGACACCACTGTGGGGCCAGATGTAGAATTAGCAGGCCCATCCAAGCCAGCTGCAGGCCCAGCTAGGCAAAGCCCGAGCCAGACGGACCTGCAGCTGTGGAGCACCCCATCCCCCAACCCCAAGTCTTTAACCACCCCACACCCCCACAACCCCCTGCCACCTCACCAGTCCCTCCCACCACCAGGGGAGCAGACTGGTTGGGAGAAAGCAAGGGAGGAAGGGGCTCGGGGACAGAGGCCTCACCATCACCCTCGATCACATGACTGCAGTTATAGCACACATCCCCAAAGAGCTGTGGACAAAGCAAGCCGTCAGTGCTGCCCACAGAGACAACAACCTCTTGAGCCCCTTCTGAGGATGCCCAGCCTTCTGGAAGCACTCCCTGGGAAGTGCCACAGGTCAAGACATTGCTCCCCACTGATGTAGCCTACCCAAGTCCTGCCAGAGTGAGGAACAGGGTGGGACCGTCCCACGCCCGTCAGCCTCTGAGGCTGCAATGGCATATCTATCAAATGAAGACACTGTGTGGACAGCTGCTCATATGTCTTATGTACAGGCTTCAAGACTCCAAGCTGGAACCCAAGGCCTGGGGACACAGGAGAGGAGACTCCATAAGCCCAGAGACCCTAGGAAGCATCCTGTTGTGGTTTTCAGAGTATGAGGTCTGTCCCCCAGAGACAGGGCAGCAGAGCCCATAGCCATTCCCAGGACCTTCTCCAACAGACCACCCAAGCACCACTTCTGGGCATGGAGATGTCTAGACACAGCCCCAGCCCTGCTATCTCAAGGTCCTGAGTGCCCCACTCCCTCTCCAACTCCAGCCCTGTGTCTTTGCAAGATCTGTCCAAGGCTTACCTGGTTGTAGTGGGTCTCACAGTATGCTAGGCCCTTCTTCTCATAGTGCCGGTGCCCCAGGAATGGCTTCTCACACTTGGCACAGACAAAGTGCTGAAGGAAAGAGGGTGTAGCCGTGTAATATTAGGGTTGCACCAGGGACCCCAGAAACCACGGAAAAGGAATGGGGCTCACAATGGGCAGAACTGACACCTGGATGCATGCTGTAAGAACCAGCTAAGCCCATGCTAGCCTGAGAGACAGGGTCTCAGGTAGTCCGGGATGTTTTCAAAGACACTGTGTAGACAAAGGTAATATTGAGCTTTTGATCCTCTCAAGTGGTAGGATTATAGTACAGGGGAGGGGGGAGGACTGAACTCAGGCCCTTGTGCATATAAGGCAGGCACTCTACCAACTGAGCCACATGGCCAGCTCTCCTCCTCATCCTTGAATATGTCACAATATTATCCTTTGTCACTGGGATCCAGCTTGACAAACAGATTGTGAGCCCTGCCTCAATATTAGTAGACTCCCCCTGTTCCCATGCCCCTCCCCAAAGCCCACATAGTATAAGAACCATATCCTGTCCTTTGGAACATGTGTGGACACCTAATACCCAAGAGACAAGGCAGCACATCCCATAGCCTTTGTTAATAAGCCACCCAAGCACTGCTTATGGACACAGAGATGACCAGGCCACTGGAGCTGCAAGCACTCTTTCCAAATATACCCATAAGAGTGTGAGAGCACTCAGGGCATGGGCAAGAGCTGACCCAGGAGCCCACCGGCTCCCTATCTACGTGGGGTTGTGCACCTAACAGTTCCTGTCGTGTGCATCCCCACGGGGCACTCTGGGTGGACGGTGTCTAAGGTTTGCTCTTGACTCTAGAATCTTCCAGAATGCAGAGAGGTAAAAGGTAAGGTGACTGGGCTGCCTGAGCACGGCCTGTGGGCCCTGGTCTCCTGGCTCCCATGAAGTTCCCAGCTAGAACAAGGAGAGGTTGCCCCCCAGAGAGAGAGGTTTTCAGTGGGAACCAGCTAGTGCATGGTTCATGGGGTTCAGAGGGACTGTGAACCAGGCTTGAATCTGTACCCACTCCAGGCTCACCTCCACATGCCACTGTTTGCCCAGCGCATTGACCACGCGACCCTCAATGGGCCGGCGGCAAGCCCCACAGATGGGGATGCCCATCTTGTCATGGCAAGGCAGGCAGTAGAGCTCACCCTTCAGCTCTCGGGCATCGGAGGTCAGCTCCTTCCTAGAAGACAGCATAGAACCCCCTTAGGTTCGGTCCCACCGACCTGTGGGGCTGCTACAACCCTTGGTCCAGGGTACGGTGCCTGAGGCCCCTGCTCTGGCTCAACCAGATCACTCAGATCTCTGGAGACTTTCTGTGCGCACCCCCGACAGGCCCCAGGGCACAGGATCCCCGCCCAGGCCTGCAGAAAGTGCCTGTGTTCTGTCCAGCTAGCTTCCTTAGATAAAGGTCTGTTTCTTCTCATTCCCGCTAAAGCAGACTGTGTGTCTGGGGCAAGCATAGGAGGAATACCAGGGGACTCTAGTATTCTCAGCTCCTCTCTCCTTTCTCTCTAGTCTTTCTTCTTTCTTCCCTCTTCCATACCAGCACCAACTTTACAGTCTCACTCTTTCCCCTCTGTTGCCTCTCAGCCAGAGTCCTGCAGTCCAAGGGCTGCCCCTTATACTGCTTTTCTCACATCACAAGCACCCCTGAACAGAGTCTGGAGAGGGGAGCCTGCCACCTCCTCCCACCATCACTCTGAAACTCTCTGCCTCGTGCGCTAAGCATCCTCTGTGCCTACCTCGTTGGCCTCTGTCCTGGGTGAGCATTCCAGTGCCCCGCTCTGTGACAGCTGGAATTGCCTTTGCCACACACAGGGCCATGACTGGGCACCTACCCACAGTTGGAGCAGCTGAAGTGGTCCGGGTGGTAGGGATCATTCTTGAACATGAGGGGCTGTTCGTCGATGGCAAGGTGGCACCGCTGGCAGATGAATTTGCCCAGGCCCTTGGCCTTCTCACGGTTGTGGCAAGGCCGGCAGAGGTGCCTGTGGGAGGAAAGAGAAATATCAGGGAGAATGATCCTCCCTCTGCCTCTTCCCACAACAGCCCAACCATCTCCCAGAAAAGCAAGACTAGAGCCTTGCTTGCGCCCTCATCGGCAGCTGGCTAACAAAGTGAACAAGCCCAAGATTAAGAAAAGCAAGTTTCCCACTCACGAGGAGCGAAAGGCAGGGGAGGATTCTAAAGGGGATGCTCTCCCACACTCAGCAAATGCCCATGGGCCAGGTAAGATGGCTCAACAGGTAACGCCACTTGCTACCAACCCTAATACACGAGTTTGAACCCCGACACCCATCTGCTGGAAAGCATACCCATAGATTAGGATGCCTGTATTTGTTGTCTTTGGGGAGTTCATGTCTTTTCCAAGGCGTCCTGAGCCTAGGATGTTGTATGATACAGAAGGGACATTTAGCTGCCATTTGCTGAAAGGCTGGTTTTTACTTTTCACATATCTTTTAGTGGAAGCCACAGTGAATGTGAGCCTTAGAACATCACAGTGCACGGCGGGGGTGGCCAAACCCATGCGGGGCTCATTTCACCCCTCCCTTTGGAGTCTGCCGGATGAAGAGGGACTCCGATGCTCACAAGCGCTTTCTGTCTTTATAGACAAGTAGAGCTGTGTCACATGGAGGCTCCTGGACCCAGCCACTGTCATCACAGAGTCCTTTTTGTGAAGACCTCAGTCATTTCTGATTCTGCTTCTTGCCCTGAGCAACAGCTGTGGTCTTAACAGAGAAGGAAATCAACACAGGTTCTTTTTCCTCATCATTGAGGGTGCAAAGAATTTAGATTCAGGGTCCTCAGTCAAAGATGCACACAACCCATCCAATGTCCCTCAATCTCCATGGCCTGCTTGGCACTCCAACAGTGTAATCCTGTGGGACCTGGCCCTCCTTCCCAGGCTCCAAAAATCCACTGGCAACTCTCCACAGCCAACTGACCACTGGCCCTTTTAGTGTGCGTGTATGTGTGTGTTGTGCATACATTTTTGTGTGGCTCGTGCACCTGTGCATGCAGATGTGTGTGCAGGTGTGTGCACAGGTGTTAAGGCCAGGGGTCAATCTCGGCTCCAACGTCAGTTGTTTCCCCCGTCTTACTTTTTTGACTCGGCGCTTCTCACTGAACGTGGAACTCACCATATTGGCTAAATTAGCCAGTAAGCTCTAGGGATCTGCCTGTCTGTCTCCCCAGAACTCAGGTTGTAAACACAGGCCACCATGCTAAGCTCTGCACAGGTGTGAGGGATCGACTTCAATTTTGTGTGCTTTCAGAGCTTAACTGAGCCATCTCCCCAGCCCGCACCATTAGCCCATTTCACAGACTTGTCACAGAGATCGAATGCCACTCAAGACCCCCGACTCAAGTGGATCCCATGCTACCTTTGTGGTCGGGAATTATGCCACAGAGCATGACTCTCTTCTTGCCTCAGGTCTTATCTCCTCTAGCTTAGCCCAGTGATAGAGGCCCAAGCAAGCTTTGTGCTGCTACTTGCTAACATGCTGACTGTACTTCTACTGGACCGTGGGTACTTGTCATTGAGAAGTAGCTCAGGGTCAATGTACTGAATATGTGAGTGAAGGGGAGACGCAGCAGACATAATCTCGTTGTGACAACAAGGCCAAGCAGAAGCTGGGGGCAATGTCTGAGCCCAAGTCCTCCTGCCACACAGCAGGCAACAGATGTGGCCTGTGGCTACAACCTTCACTTCTGTGACCCTGTCTGACCTCACCCAAGACATGTACACAGCAGCCAAGGACACAGGTGCCTTGCCCAGTCACCTGCTATAGCCAGCTCTCTCTGCCTGTGTCTCCGTCGCAGTCATGGCCTTATTTCCCATGACTCCATTCTAAAGTTTGCAGCTCCTCTTTGAAATTAATACAGCATTCAATCAATACCAAAGAATTATGCTTCAAAGCCTTGCATGATATGGTGGCTCTCACACCACAGTTCAGGGGGCTAAGGCAGGAGGACCATGAGTTTGAGCCAGCCTCATCAAAACACTGAGACCCTGTGTCAAAATCCAGGGGCTAGGCAGATAGTTCAGTTAGTGAATGACTTGGGTTTTGTAAACATAAAGTCCTGAGTTCAATTCCCATAATCCAAACTTAAAAAAAAAAAAAAATGGACATGGGCCACTCAGGTGGCTAAGCAGGTAAAGGTGCTTGCCACGGGGTCCAACACCCCGAGTCCTGTTCCTAGGAGCCACATGGTGAGAGGAGGAAACCAAGTCTTATAAGTTGTCCTCTGATTTCAGTCACATGCCATGACACACATATACCCACCTAGGTAAGTAATCATAGTAAGTCGTTTTCAAAAGCTGGGCAAGGTGGTGTATGTTTATCACCTTGATGGGTGAAGGAGACAGATGGGTTCCTGGGGTTCACTACAGGCCAGTGAAAGACCTTGTCTCAGGAAAATAAACAAAAAAGGGGTTGTGGTGGATGGTATTTAAAAACAACATCTGAGGTTGATGACCAGCCTCCACACACACTGCATAAACACATGAACATGAACACACACACACACACACACACACACACACAAGAAATGTGAAGCACATGCACAGTTCAGCTCCCTAAAATTCTACTGCTGAATTGTAAAGTTATCAATGTCCTTGAAGCCACCACAGAAACAGAAAGCCTCTGCTGCGCTGACAATGTAACTCAAAGCCCAGGATGCACAAGGCCCTCAAATCAATTCTAAGCACCAGAAAAACAAAAAAAGCAAAAAAGTCCGTGAGCCCAAGAGTGCTCTGGTGACGGCAGTGAATGTCACGTCCAGCAGTGCGAGCCAGCACCGGGTCGCTGCAAGAGCAGCAAATGCTCTGAACCACTGAGCCATCTTTCCAGCCTATACATTTTTACTCTTTTTAATTTAATTTTTATTTTTATGCATGTATATTTGTGAATGTATGTCATGTGTATACATGTCCATGAAAGACAGAAGGTGTCGGAGTCCTTGGAGCCTGACTATAGCAGTTGTAAACCACAAAGATGATGCTAGGCCCCTGGAAGAGCAGCAAGTACTCTTAACTACTGAGCAATCTCTCCAGCCTCACCCCTTGTTTTTAGCAACAGTGTGTCTGTCCCACAGGCCTGGAACTAGCTGATTTGGCTACGAGAGCTGGCTGGGAGCCACAAGGACCTGCCCTTCTCCCCCTCCCGGTGCTGAGAGCATAGACAGATGCTACCACACCAAGTTTTTTCACATGAGTTTTGGGATCCAAACGCCGGCCTTCTTGCTTCCGTGGAAAACACCTGAGTTACACACAAGTTACCCGAACACACCCCAGCTCCTTAGATACCTCTTCATTTCTCTCTAAGATGCCTTTATGAAATGAATTATGAAATAAGATGCCGTTGGGAGCTTCCTCACCACCTAGACACACATCTGAGTTTCCTGCTTTATGTATACATATGTACCCCACACACCCGTACACACATGCACACACATGCATACATACACACATGCACACACACGCACATGCACGCAAGCATGCATGCACACACATACACAAGGAAAAAGGTAAAGTTGAGTGTAAGAATTCTCCTGTCAAAATGCAGCAGACAAACAGAACAGAACAAATACACAGCCTGGTGTCTGTGGTGACATATGCTGGGGTTTAGAGCCAGGATTTGCCACTTGCTAGAGTTTGCCTCAGGGGAGGGAGGGAGAGTGACTTCACTTCTGTTATCTTTGGCTTCTTCAACTGTCAAATGCAGTGAAATTCCCAGCTGCACGATACTATGGGAAAAGACAAACTGACAATACCATTGGGCAGGCAGTCCGTCCTCTCCAGATGTTAACCGCACATAATTGCAAATGTTTTGTATTATGTTTTGGGGGCAGGGTCTCATGTATTTCTACCTGGCTTCTTTATACTCACTATGTAGCCCAAGCTGACCTTGAACCTCTCATCTTCCTGCCTCTGCTTCCCAAGTGCAGCAAATATAGGAATGAGTACCACATAGTTTATATAGCATTGAGGATGGGACCCAGGGCTTTGCAATTGAGCTAGACAAACACTATAACAACTGAGCTATAACCCCAATTATAACTTCAAAATTTTTCAACTGAAATTTTTAAGTCTTTGGAAACTAATAGTGCTGGTTTGGCTGCATTGTGTGGCGGCTCTATCGGTGATATCAGCCGTGATGAACTTCAATGAGTCACGAACAACACCCAACACATCCCATCCCAGCTTGGAGTCTCCCCAGCAGGAGCAAGCTTTGGTAAGGGAGCTACTGAGACCTTCCTGCTGGCCATCCTCTGCTTGAGAGGCCCTCCCAGGCAAGAGCCAGGCCTGCTGGGCTGAGCTGTATCCCCACAGCACAGACAGCACCCCCATTATAAGGCGCCTGCAGCTGTGCAGGGCTCTACATAAAGGCCATGATTTATTCCATACACCCGAACGGGGCCTAATTATACAGGACAGGACACAAGGATCCTACAGCAAGTGTCTGAAAGAATCCCTCTCATCTAGCCCAAGATTCCTCAGCTCCAACCCTGGCGTGCATTACAAACCCCCCCATCCCCCACCCCAGCCCAGTAAGCTTGGGATCCTGGCCCGTTGCCATGGTAGCTGACCCCTCCCTATCCCCCCACTAGTAGAAAAATCATCCCCTCCTGAAATGTCCTGTTGTGTCTGTCAACTCTCGCCCGAAGACCCCCACCCGGCCCGGCCCTTGCCCACTCCCAGGCTCCCAGGACAGTCACACACTTGGCCTCTGTGATACTCAGTGGCCTGGCTGGGGGATGGGGGTCCGCACCATCTGAGGACACACTGGAATATTCAGTACGTGCTCCGTGCAAGCAGACCCAGCTGGAGGAGCGGCCTACCCCACAAAGGACCCCTCAGGAATGAAGCAGCTTTTCAGGTTCCGAGGAGCTGTGGACTCTCCTGCTCTCCTTAAATAGTCAAGCCTTCCTCCTACAGCTACGAGGAGTCCACCTGGAGCACCACCCGGAGCACCACCCACGGCCGGCTCACAGCTTACCTGCTTCCCCCAGTCTCCTGTCCTTTCCTTCCTGGGTCATCTGCAAGAGGTAAGGGGCAGGGGAGGGCAGTGTGGGGCAGAGAGCCTCAAGAGACTGGGTGCAGGTGACAGAGTAGAGGCTCCGTGCAGTCACACAGGGACCTGAGCTGTTTAACAATTTCCTCAGTCCTGAAGTTCTTACTTTTTAGAATTATTATTATATTTTTAAAGCCATGACTGCATGTAGCCTAGGTTAGTCTTGAACTCGCTTTATAATGGAGAATGACCCTGACCTCCTCACGCTCCTGCTTTCGAGTGTTGGGATTACAGGCACTTGCCATCGCAACTAGTCCGTGTACTGGGGATCAAACTCATGCACACTAGACAAGCACTCTACACCTTAAATACATCCCCAACCCCAGTTCTTACTTGAGCAAGGTGTTATGCATTTACGATTTACTCAGAGCCCCCAAAGAAAAATAGCCAGTCCTGGAAATGCCCCCACAAAGGACAACGGGCAACTCCAGTGCCTGTTGCGTGAGCCACGCTCCACGCTCTGGCCACAGTGCCTTCCCCCCCCCCCCCCCCCTCACAGAGGTGAGACTGTGTCCACACCCCAACTTGAGCTATGGAACACCTTGGCTGGGAAGGGACTCCCTGCTGGTCTAAGGCCCTGGCAAAAGTTTCCCAAACCCAGCTGTCACCCAGAAAAGCTGGTCACAATGGAATTGACCAGCTACGTGTGGAAAACACCAGAGACCCTGGGGCTCTCAGGAGCTGTGGCAGGAAGCATGTGGCAGGAAGCTGTGGTAGAGTCCTGCTAGCAAGTTCAGTGATACATTGCTCATTGCAGAGCAGGCTAGCAGGTGGGGGAGACCCCGGGACTCAGAGGGAACAGGCTCACCAAGCAGGCCAACACTAAAGGACTGGTGGGTGCCAAGTCCTTAGCAACAGCTCCCACTCAACTCACCTATGGGGAGTGTGTTTAAGGGACCCCCACAATGTTACCTCTGCCTTGGCGTGGGGTTAGAGAAAAAATAGGGTGTTCCTTGCCCTCAGATGCCCAAACAATCAAACTTGCTTCCCTTTCCCTCCAGCGCTAACTCCACCCTCTCAGGCTGAGGGAATAACTGGGCACAGGGCAGAAAGATAGCTTCCAGGCTCTGGGTTTGACAGCAATTACCCCAGGCCCACCTCACTCAAGGGGAAAATCAAGCCTCAGTTGGAGCTGGCCTGTGATTGACGTTCAAAGTGCTTCTGAGGCTCAGCCAACTCCGACAGACACAGAAAACCCAGCAGGCCCAGCCGTTTCCCTGGGTACTTCATCAGTTATACCAATGCTATGCTATGTTTCTCCCAAGTTAGTGGCAGGAGACTCTGAGGGCATCAGAGGTCCTGCCTCTGACTTCAGGGGTGCATCCTGGGATCCTGTAAACTGTTTCTGTGTTCCCTAGAACTCTGTCCCCCTGTTCTGCCTTTAGTCACAAGATGAACGGTCTGGAGGCAGCCCTACCGAGTCTGGCTGACAACTCCTCCCTGGCTTACTCTGAGCAATGCGGACAAGAGACACCCCTGGAGAACATGCTCTTCGCCTGCTTCTACCTTCTGGACTTCATCCTCGCTTTTGTGGGCAATGCTCTGGCCCTGTGGCTTTTCATATGGGACCACAAGTCAGGCACTCCGGCCAATGTCTTCCTGATGCACCTGGCTGTGGCCGACTTGTCCTGCGTGTTGGTCCTGCCTACCCGGCTGGTTTATCACTTCTCTGGGAATCACTGGCCGTTTGGGGAGATCCCATGCCGACTCACTGGCTTCCTCTTCTACCTGAACATGTATGCCAGCATCTACTTCCTCACCTGCATCAGCGCTGACCGGTTCCTGGCCATTGTGCACCCTGTCAAGTCCCTCAAGCTTCGAAGACCTCTCTATGCCCACCTGGCCTGCGCCTTCTTGTGGATCGTGGTGGCTGTGGCTATGGCCCCACTGCTAGTCAGCCCACAGACTGTGCAGACCAACCACACAGTTGTCTGCCTGCAACTGTACCGGGAAAAGGCCTCCCATCATGCCCTGGCATCCCTGGCTGTGGCTTTTACCTTCCCATTCATCACCACGGTCACCTGCTACCTGCTGATCATTCGCAGCCTGCGCCAGGGTCCCCGTATAGAGAAGCACCTCAAGAATAAAGCCGTCCGCATGATTGCTATGGTTCTGGCCATCTTCCTGATTTGTTTTGTGCCCTACCACATCCACCGTTCAGTCTATGTGCTTCACTACCGTGGAGGTGGGACTTCGTGCGCTGCTCAGCGTGCCCTGGCCCTGGGGAACCGGATCACCTCCTGCCTCACCAGCCTCAACGGGGCCCTGGATCCTGTCATGTACTTCTTTGTGGCTGAGAAGTTCCGCCACGCCTTGTGCAACTTGCTGTGCAGCAAACGGCTCACAGGTCCACCTCCCAGCTTCGAAGGGAAAACCAACGAGAGCTCCCTGAGTGCCCGATCCGAGCTGTGAGCCTCCGGGAGGTCCTGCCACCGGGCCAGCTGCAGACTGGTGCAGGAAGACCAGCTATCAACTGGGGCGCATGCTACCAGAGCCAGCTAAAGAAGTCTATCTTCCTTCACTATTCCTGAGCAAACAAACGGAAACGTCAGGGGTTCTCACCCTGCTCCAAGGCCTCAACTGCAAGGCCATCCAGTCTGAGCGAATCCATCAAGAGGCAGGACTAACTACAGGGATGCCCTGCCCACCCCTCCTCAGGACTGGGTTGGCCTGGCTTCTGTATAACTCCCAGACACTCAGTGACTTCACTGATGCTAAATAGGGAAGAGAGCCACAGGGACATTTCTGGAACAATGGGAATCTTTCTTCTCTAATAAATTTCTAGCTTCTTTCATACTACAGATGCCTACAGAAACAAAGCCCTACAGAATAACCCAGAAAGCAAGCTGCCCAAGGTCCAGGAGAAGCGGCAGCACAAATGTCAATGGAACTAGATGGATAGTTAATATTTCCTTTGAAGTGTATGGTATATTGAATATTGCTTAAGATGCCTTTGCCTCATAATCTCTGTCTGAGTTTAGGGGACACAGACTCTAGTGACAGCTACATGTGAGTAGCTAGTCAGACTGGTTGCTTGTGAACCCAGCAAATATAGTTCGGATAATATAATATCTCAGCTCCTCCTATTGACAGAGGAGGCAAAGACCCACACAGGAAGGTCAGTCCCGTGAGAAGCTGGAGGGTCTCTGGAAGCCAGCACACCATGTCCCCACACCCGCCTCAAGCCTGGCACTGTCCAGAACTTGTCATTAGAATGTGGCCTAGCCAGGCATATGGCATGGACGGACAGACGTTAGAGCCCAGGCAGGGAGCCTGCTGTGGGAACTTGTCTCTAGCTGCACCCAGAAGGGACATCCTGAGCCCCACTCCCTCTCAAGAGGCTTCTGCCACCCTGGCTGCCTGGCTCCGAGCTGTTGAATGTGTGTGGTGACCGCTCTAATGTGTCCTCTTTTGTAGTTGTTTGTAATACTCTTAAACATAACTGAGTCTTAAGATGAAGGAAACTATCGCGCTGGTTCAACATGACACATGACGTTCTCCCCCTGAAATCCTCGTCCTTTCCACCCAAGAACGACTGGGTAGGGCAACATCTCCCTGGTCGTGGTTCTGGTGGCCTTGTGACATGTCTGTCCAGGCAGTCCTGAAGCTGTGCATCATGGAGTCCTGAGTGCCACTCTAGGTTAAGGGGGCTTTCAAACGGATTTCTCCAGCTACACCCCGTCTTTCACTAGAGAAGCCCTAAGATGGCCCCGATGCTCAACACTACTTCTATCCAGTGCTGGTCTGTCCACCTCCCGGGGCCCCTCACCACGACAACCTGCAGAGTACAAGACCGTGCCAGCCAGGACCAGCACGGGACTATGTGCCTCTTCGACGGAAGAGCAAAGGGACAAGATCACCACAGTCTGTGACAGGAGGGACAGAGGGGGCAAAGACCCAGATGGGAAGGACAGTCTCATGGGAAACTGGAGGGTCTCTGGAAAACAGCACTGCTTTTCCTGGCACAGGGGATGCAGAAGCAGACTTGCATCAGAGGAGGAGAAATTTGCAGCTCTATTTTGGGACCTGTTGCATTAGAATCTTAGACAGAAATGCCACACTGGTAGGAGACTTAAACAAAGGAGAGATCTGGAGGGGACACCTGAATTGTCCAGATGTATCATTGAGAGGCCCAAGACTTCATCCTCAGAAGGCTGACGTGGATATGGAGCCCAAAGAACATCTCTGTGCCAAGGAGAGAGGCTGAGGGGAAACTAGCACAACACAGAAATCTCACTGGAAGAGGAGGGCCCTGCAGTGAGGGCCCTTGGAGGTCAAGGGGAGGACCTGGTGATACCCAGGCTTGGCCTGAGTCGTCGAGAAGCTGTGCTGGGGAGGGCTTCGGGGCACAAAGGCATTGCTGGGTCCTCCCCCCAAAGCTTTCCCAAGCAGGCAGGAGATGAGCTCATGTCTGCTGAGGAGGTGTAGAGCCCACAGTGAGGGAGGCAGGGGTGAGAAGAAAGAGTAAAGCCTCCTGGAAGGGGAACTGGCAGAGTACCAGTGAGGCTTACAGTCCTGAATTTGGAGGAAATTGGGCAACCTGGTCCAGCTGTGTGAATGCAGGGAAGAAGGCAGACAGATGGAGTCAGCATGGTGCAGAAGTGGCAGGTGGAATGTCGTGAGTAATTGGGATTCGCCAACTTAAAACTCCTCATCCATCCATTGCCGCTCAAAGCCCTTCAAGCCTTCTGTCCCCAAAAGACCGCCCCTTGCCCAGAGGGAGCTGTCTGTCCTTACTCTTCTGCCTCTACCCTTATCCATACCCTAGCAGGGGTAGGACAAGGCTCACAACCAGATCAGTTGAGGATGCCACAGAGCCTCCTGGGCAGGACCACAGCTCTCAGAGTAGGGACAAGAGGTTCTCCTCTCTGCCCACGACTGCAGCTGGCTCACCTGCCTGCGTTCTTCACAAAGCCCAGGTCAGCCAGCTCCACATCACACAGCTCACAGCGGAAGCAGCCCGGATGCCAGTTGGCATTCATGGCCTTGATCACGCGGCCAATGACAAACTCACCTGGAAGAGGAGAGACCTCAGCTGTCAGGGCGCACTCCCCACCCTTCAGCTCCCATGGCCTGTGTACCCAGTGTTCCTCCAGGTCCACCCTTGTCCAAGCACCCCTCTTTCAGAGGCCTGAAGACAATGCCCAGGAAGCCAGGAAACGTCCCCAGGCTAAGGAACTCCGTAGTAGCTGTTACCCGACTTGTCCCCGTCCTGCTTGTTAAGTGCTGTCACCAGCTCTTACCACAGAATCCGCAGCATGGAGCAAATAGCATTTGGAAGTCGTGTTCGCAGTACTTCCGGCCCTCAAACTGCAAATGGGGGCCACAGAAAAAAAGACACACGAGTCATTCAGCATCTCTATAAGCCTTTGCCCCCTAATAAATAGCAGGGCTCTTAGGTCCTGAGAAGAGAGACTTCCAAAGCTGGAGTGGGGGTCTAGCCCATGCGATTTAGCAAAGTGCAAAGTGGGGTTTCACAGAGATACCGAGGGTCCGAGCCAGCTCTTGGGGATTCTGCTGTTTGCTGAGGGAGAGTGGACCTGTGGGTCCTGACAATAGGCCAAGCTGAGCCGGGGTTGGGGAAGAATGGGTCAAATCTTGAGTTATATGTGCTTTGTCCTCCGTGTCTGCCAGCTCAGTCCCTCCAGAGACTACAAAAGACCCAAAGAGGGAAGACAGAAGAAAGAATTCCTCGGGGAGGGGAATTGGGGGTGACAAGGAAACGACACAGCAGTGCTTCAGCCAGCCACCGTCTTGTACTGCCTCAAGTACGACGGAAGCTTGCCTCGCCTTTCCCTCCCTTAGAGATTTGTTTTCTGAAGAAAAGTCTGGGATGTAGCTCAGTTTGTAGAGTGCGTGCACAGAAGTCTGGTTGGGTTCACAGAACTGTGTAAACAGGGTACAGCAGTGCATAGCTGTAATCTCAGCACCGGGGGATGGAGGCAGGACACACCAGAAGTTCAAAGTCGTATTTGATAACTTCCTTCCCCTGAAGCAGCTCTCCACTGTGAGCCAGAACGTAGGCAGCATCTCCCAAACGCCTTCTATGCTAGGCTTGGTTGTGGTTTAAAAGCCCTCGCAGAGCTCTGCCCAACCCTCTGATGCCTCACCAGCCAGCATCTCTCAGGAGCCTGGACCGTGACAGATCCTCGTCTGACTCCATTCCTGCATCAGTCAATCAGTGATGCCATCAGTTCACAGGAGAGCCCAGTCCTCTTGAGTTCTGGTCCCCCCTCCACTGCAGCCCAGTGGAGTGACAGCCAGTGTTTAACTAGTCCTTGCCTCTGAGTCTGCCAGATGCTGGGGTGTAAATCTTACTGCCAGACTGATGTCACCACACAGACAAATAATCTCTGATGCATAAACGTGGAAGCCTAACAAATAACGGGAAGTCGGATGTCTTATATACTTGTTATCATTTTTAATAAAGTAGTGTATGTATATTGGTATGGCTTACTATATGTCTATGTTTATGTGTATGCATGCGTATCCCCCTTATTGAGACAGAGTCTCTCACCAGCCTGTGGCTCACCAAACAGGCTGACTGGCCTGCGAGCCTCAGGGATACACCTGTCTCTGCTTCCCCAATGCTGGGGCTACAGCACAAGCCACCAAGTGGCTTTTTGACATTGGTTCTGGGGATTAAACTCAAGAGCTCATGGTTGCAAGGCAAGCACCTGATGACTGAGCCGTTTCCTCAGCCTCTGCATGCGTGACTTCTTAACAGCAGCTGTGTTTAAGAAGGAAGGCTCTAAGAGCTTGCTCTTGAGAGCTGGTGTGGGAAACACAAGCCCTTTATTTTTATCTGAGTTATGGCAGTATTAGTGACCTCACTCCTGGCCCCACCTGCTATCCCAACGGGCCACCACGCCAGCCTCTCCCCAGATACCCAACGTGCCCCTGCTTCAGTATCTTCCCATATGCTGTGCCCTCTGCCAAGATCTTTTCCTGCAGAGGAGTGTATGTGTGTGTGTGTGTGTGTGTGTGTGTGTGTGTGTGTGTGTGTGTGTATGCACATGTGTGTGTGTGTGTGTGTGTGTGTGTGTGTGTGTATGCACATGTGTGTGTGTGTATGTCTGTGTGAATGTCTGTGTGTATCTGTGTTTGTATGTCTGTATGTATCTCTGGGTGCATATGTGCATGTATGTATGTGTCTCTGTGGGAGTATCTATGTGAATGCATGGGTGCGTGTGTGCGTGTGTGTGCGCGTGCACGTGTGTGTGTGTGTGTGTGTGTGTGTGTGTGTGTGTGTGTTTCTGTGTATGTCTCATCAAACACTACCTGGTTACTCAACTCCAACCATGAGAATGCCTATTTCTGAAGCACCCTCACCAGACAATAGAAGGAGGGCTCTAAGAGCTTGCTCTTGAGAGCTGGTGTGGGAAACACAAGCTCTTTATTTTTATCTGAGTTATGGCAGTATTAATGACCTCGCTCCTGGCCCCATCTGCTACCCCAGCTTCTATCCCACTCAGCCACTGCATTTGCTGCCTGACCCACTGAAGGACAACCTCCACGATGTGGGATTATCCTACCCCAGGACCTGCCAGGAGCCTGGCCAGGGGAGACTGAATGAAACAGAGTGACTCCAGAAGTTCCCAGATGAGGGATAGACCAGCATCTTGTGGGAGACTCAGCTTTGCAGCCTCAGAGCCTGGCCAGGTCACGGAGCAGCCACAGGCCCTTTGAGAGCAGGCCACCCACTACCCAGAGCCTCCTCACCTCGTAGAAGAGCCCCTCAGGAAATGGTCGGAAGCACTGTGCACACACAAAGCAGTGCTCATGGTAGAGTTCCCCGTTGCTGTTGACGATGCGCTCTGTGGGGGCAAACCGGGCTTGGCAGCGCTGGCACATGGCATCGGCCAAACACTCAGTCATGTTGCTAGAGGGCATAGGAGGAGAAGGAGAAGGTCAGCACTGGGCAGCAGGCTGGCAGAGCAGGCCTAGGGACACATCCCTGCTTTAAAGGTCCAGGTGAATCCAACCTTTAAGGGTGACAAACATGGCACATACTTAAAACATGAAATTTTGTATGTATACGTACACATGTATGGGGGTGGTACACCTGTACGTATGAGCGCAAGTCAGAGGGTCATCCTCGGGCACCATCCACTTTTAAATGTTATTTATTTTATTTTTTTCTTATTCACTTTACATCCCGCTCACTTTCCCTTCTCCCAGTCATTCCCTCCCGTAATCCTTCCCCCATCTCCCATCGCTGCCTTCTCTGAGCAGGTGGGGTCCCCCCTGGGAATCCCCCCACCCTGGCACATTAAGTCTCTGTGAGGCTAGGCACTTCCTCTCCCACTGAAGCCAGACAAGGCAGCCCAGCTAGAAGAAGGCATCCCACATACAGGCAATGGGTTTTGGGATAGCTCCTGCTCCAGTTGTTCGGGACTCAGATGAAGACCAAGCAGCACATCTGCTACATATGTGTAGGGAGGCCTAGGCACATGTATGTTCTTTGGTTGGTGGTTCAGACTCTGAGAGCCCCAAGCAAGCACCAGTCCCTGGCACTATTAATGATACTCTGTTATGCTTGCAGACAGGAGCATGTTGTCCTCTGAGAGATTTGGGGAGATGCAGACACCCACAGCCAAACAGTGGGGACTCTTATGGAAGAATAGGGGGGAAAAGGATTTCAGGTTCTGCAGGGGATAGGAACTCCACAGGAAGACCAAGAGAGTGAGCTAACCTGGACCATCCCCATATTTTTGTGGCAGCATCCCTCAGTAACCTGGAAATCACCAAGTAGGCTCACCTGGCTGGCTGACAGCCTCTGGGTGCTCCTCCCCACAGTTAGTTTTTGTCAATTTAACACAAACTAGAAGCACCTGGGAAGAGGGACTCTCAACTGAGGAGTTGCCTCCAGCTGGCCTGTGGTCATGCCACACTCGAGGTTCATGTGTGCCGTCCTGGGGTTTTAAGAAAGCAGCGGAGCAAGCCATGGGGGGCAAGCGAGTGAGTAGCTTTCCTCAGTGGTTCCTGCCTCAGCTCCTGCTTGTGTTCCAGCCCTGACTTCCCTCAAGGATAGACTGTGATCCTGTGTGTAAGCCAAATAAGCCCTTTCTTCCTCAGGTCCCTTTTGGTCAACGTGTTCTATCACAGCGACAGAAAGCAAGCTATGACTCCGCAAAGCAAGTCCTCCCTCCCTCTCTTGAACAGTAATTCTGTCATGGTGACAATACCTAGCCTGTGCATGGAAGTCCTGTGAACTTTCGTTCCCTCATCTGTAAAATGGGTCCAACATCAGCTGTCTCCAAAAGGCACTATCTGCAGAGGAATCTGTGTTATACTCAGGCTGATTCCCTTGGCTGTTTGCTGTGTGTCTGCACTATGTCAAATACTACTCGGGGTTGGGGTTAAGCGAGCAGAGCCTCTAAGGCTCCAGCAGACGCTTCCTTCAGCCAGCAGCTTCCACCCCTGGGACAAGTTGGCCTGTCTCCCTGGTCTCCTCAGCCTCAGAGGTCACCAGGCTGCACATAATAAACAGGGTTTGACACAGAGACAGCCCTTCTCCTCACAACGCCGGGAAGTCATCGCTCTGCCTGGGACAAGGAGCTGCCGGCGGGGCTCGGTTGGTAGAGCATTTGCCTAGATGCAAGAAAGCCAAGAACTGGATCTTTAGGCAGCATAATGCTGTGTATGATGGTGCGCTCCTGTAACCCCAGCACTGGGGCGGGGGAGGCTGGAGGATGAAGGCCGTCATCAGCTACCTGAACTACATGAGACCCTGTCCAAAAGGAAAAGGAAGATAGAGAGGAGAGGCAGGAAAGAGAAAAGAGACACATTCCTTCCCAAATCCCCAAATCTATCCAAACCCTGTTGGGGACTGCAGCTTCTGAAGGAGCCTTTATACCCTTTTGGCTCAGCAGCTTGGTTCCTATTATTATTATTATTGTTGTCAAGAACACCTCAAATATGTCACACCTATCATAACAGAGAACCGGCATATGGTATTATGAAGTTCAAAGAAATCCAACATCAGGCATTGCATAACATGTGTATGCACGTGCACACTCCTAGGATCTTGCTGGGGCCCCGGTTTCTTTATTGAAGCCACAGCCCTCTTGGTGCCACGGTCAAGGTGTTTATTACATCCATCCTGAGGTCATTCTCACCTGTACTCTGGCCTCACACAACCAAGGTTGACCAGGGAGGGCTCCATTCCAGCAGGCCACACGAGGTGAGCCCCAGGTCCCTACCTGAGCAATGGGATTGCCTAGGCCTGTGCTGGCCTGTGGTGGATGAACCAGCCTACGGCAGGCATTCTGCAGCCAACCACTGATACAGATAGCGGCTGAGTCTCTGCGGCCTACGGAATACCTTCCCTCTGTCCCAGTTCTCAGCCAAAGATGATGTGTGTGCACACAGGCGTGCGAGATTGACTTCCTGTGGGTGTGGAGGTCAGAGGCTGAGGTCACATGTTTTCCTCAATTCCTTCTCCACCTTATTTTTAGACAGAATTTCTTGCTGGACCTGGAGCTCACTGGCTTATCTAGGCTGGCCAGTGTACTGGAGAGACCTGCTTATGTCTGCCCTCCTGGTGCTGGGATCCCAGACAAGAGGTCGGCCGTTTTGTTTTGTTTTGTTTTGTTTTGACGGGTGATGGGGGGTCTGAACTCTGGTCCTCCTGCTCACACGCTAAGCACTTTATCAACTGAGTCACCTTCCCAGCCCCATGAAGATCTTGTTCAGGGCTCAGTCCTCAAGCCCCCTATCCAACTTCTCTGTCATTGGCAGGAAGTTCAGAGGAACCCAAGCGATGTCAACTGTCTTTGCCAATCCTGTTATCAGGTCCTTAGCCTGCCCACCGGTGACCTGGACTCCTAGATCCTCTTCCCCCACACTTCCTCCATCTCCTCCTCTGGGACCACTTGTTCCCTAATGCCAGTGACCCTGTGCCCACAGCCCCATGGATCTCTCTCCCTAGCTTTCTACAAGTCTCTGCCAGCCAGATGGCCCTGGGGACCATGTCTAGAAACCATACCCTCTGTTCTCTCTCCTGAGACACTCCCAGAATCCTCCTCACCCAGGTCAACCCCCTGAGCTACTGTGGGGACCATCCCAAACCCTGGAGTTCCCATCTTCCTTCTCTGCCCTGACACGTTCCTGGGGAATCAAGCAGTTACCATTTTAGAGTCCTGTCTAACCTGTGCTGAAACCTCGGCCATATTTTGGTTAATGATGTCTTTATCCAGTGGAGCTAGGTTTGAACCACCACGAAGGGGCAATAAAATCGTTCATTCTGTAGCCGAGGATGTGGTTCAGTTGGTAGAGCACTTACCTAACATCCTCCAAGCCCTGGGTTCGGTCCTCAGCATGGCTTAAAACCAAGTCTGTAATCCCACTACTTGAGGTGGAGGCCGGATCAATAGCCCAAAATCATCCTTGGCTACACTTTGAGCCAAGGCTAGCAGGGGACACATGAGTGTCTCATAAAAATTAATAATCTCAATCTGAAAGTCACCAAGAGATGGCCTGGACAACTGGTCTAAGGTGCCTTAACCTATCCAAGCTACAGACTACATCAAACCCACCTCCCAACAAGTGGCGCCGGCCTGTGACCCTGTCTCCAACCCAGCCCAGTTCCTGTGCCTTGGGTGACCAGCCTCTCAGAAGGGCGAGGAGGGGTTTCCGAAGCAAGTACTGCAGGCAAGTACAAGCTTTTCCGGCCATTGTTGTCTGCAACTCCGCCCAGCATCTCCCCATTTACCTGAACTCATTGCAAGCCCTGCTTGGTCGGAGCAGGGGGTGGAGGGGTGGGGGGGGTGCTGCAGGTACAGCCCCCACCCAGCTAGCTCCCCTGGCCAGTAGCCCAGGCGCTGTTATCAGCCAACCCCCATCCCCACCCCGGTAGGGCAAAACAGTGGGAGCCTCCTCTGCGAGGGACAGGAGCTCAAGTTATGGATCGCTAAAGGGCAGTGGGGTCAGATCTGAAATAAAAAGGATATTGTTCCTGCTGCTCTGTACAGCCAGCTCCCAGAAAGGGCGGGAGGGGCGGGGGTGGTTTCGGGGGACAGGCAGGGACTGGGCAGGTCCCCAAACAAGGCAGGTTTTTCAGTCTGTCCATGTACAGTGGGAAACCTGAACTCCTGGGCACTGTGGGATTCCCACTGTGGTGGGAGGTGGAGAGTACAAGCCCTTTAAGAATCCTTGGACCGGTTAAGAAACTTCCAGCTAAGCAGGACATGGTGGCATATGCCTTTAATCCTAGCACATGAGAGGCTGAGACAGGAGGATTTCTGTGAGTTCAGTCAAGGCCAGCCTGATCTATACCATGAGTTCCACAAAATAAGACCCTGTCTAAAATTTAAAGAAGGGGAAGAAGAGAAGGGGAGGAAGAGGAGGAGGAAGAAGAAGTAATTACTACTACCACTACTATTATTACTATTATTACCATTATTACAACAACTGCAGGCCCCATCTTGCTTCCTTCTCTGGGAGTTTGTGGCATGCACACCACTTCAAGCCCAAATCCTGGGCTCCTGTCCGTTGCTTTGCTAGTGCGAGGACTTGCATCCTGCATTCAGACCCCCCAAACCAATTTAAAAAGCCAAGCGCAGTGGTTCACAACTTGAAATCCCACAGTGCTGATGTCGTGGTGGTAATGGGGGGGAGGGGCAGTAAACAAAGAAAAAACAAAACAAAACAAAAAACCAGATCTCTGGAAGCTCCCTTGACAACTCTTCTGGACAATGTGGTAAACTTCCGGGCAAATAAGAGATCCTGTCTTAAGTAAATAAATAACAGGAAGGTGCCTGAGGAATGCCATCTAAGGTTGTCCTCTGACGGCCGTTCATGTTCCACGCACGGTCACTCTCATATTCAATTGCCACGACTACACACACACACACACACACACACACACACACACACACACGCAATAGCCAAGCATTCTAAAAGAAGCCCAGAAGTCAATACTTAGAGACGCCCTCATGACTTTTACTCGTAGAGTGACACAGTGACGTGCCACCCAGAGACTCTACCCTAGGAGAGTTTGTAAACTCCGGCCACTGCTGGGTGAGCTGCCACTGTACTCACTAGTGCAGAGGCAGAGTGTGGGACTCTTAGCCCTTCCTGCAAGCCTGGCTGATAAGATCCTAAACAACCAGTTGCCATTGTTCCTGACAACCAGCGGTCAGTAGGCACCTGTTCAGGGCCAGCCTTTTGAATTCAGGTACCAGGACACAGTACGGGCACTGATTAACAAGCCCTGCCCGGAATATAGTTTGCAAGTGCAGCCAATTCCAAAGTTGCCCAAGAATGATTGATTCAACAAATATTTTTTAAAGGGCATTTGGAGGCTGAGTCCAGAGGAGACAAAGGGCCCCAGATGCCCACACACCCACTCTCTGACACATAGAAGCTTAGGCAGGGGGTTTTCTCTGTCAGCTTAAGTTTATGCCTCTCAAGTACTTCAGTCTCTCCCACATGGAAACCTTAAATGCTAGAACCCAGGACTCTCAGACATCGTTTTAAGGACATGTGAATGTTGTGGCCCACACTTGTAACCCTAGGACTCCCGAGGTGGAGACAGGCAGATCACAAGGTCGTTATCGAGGTCGTTAACTTTAACTACAAACTGAATTGGAGGCCAGCCTGTCTTAGATATCTATCTATCTATCTATCTATCTATCTATCTATCTATCTATCTATCTATCTACCTATCTTATCTATTTATGTATTTATTTATTTACTTACTTATTTGTGTGGTTTTTTTTTGGGGGGGGGGTTCCTGGTAAGATCAGACAGTATGAATAGGCATACAACTGAGGACTATCAGTGCGAGGGTGAAGCAACCCCTCAAGACTGTCTACCTTGGGACAGTCTACATCTTTCCTGTAATGGCAGCTGCATGCTCCCTGCAGTGGGCAGAAAAACATACAACCAACGCCAAAGCATCCATAAGCAGAACATCCTTGGGGGGGGGGCAGAGGAAAATCCCAAGGTAGCCATCTTCCTCTGTGTGGTCTGGGGTGGTATGTCTCCTTGATAAATGGAGTCAAGCGTGAAGTATGGGGAATGCCCCCTGCCCCCAGCAGCGGATGCATTAGAAAATGGACTTTGAACCCTGCAAGTGTCCTGTGGGGCAGACTCATGGCAGCCTGTGCTAGCTGCTACATGGCCTTGTGTGTGTGTGTGTGTGATAAAGTATGTACCTGAGGCACATGATCTTCCCAGCAAAAACAAACTTGCCCCCATGTAAATCGAAATGGAGAAAGGCACGCCGCCACCCTCTGCAGGAGACTCTGACTGGGAAAGTGGGCAGGGGAGGATGGGATTAAGGTGCTGGCCAATCTTGCTTACAGCTTGCTGAACGCAAGGCAAAGAGAGTGTAAATTATACCTATGCTAAAGATCTCCTCCAAAGATCCAAAAACACGGAACCCTTGGGAAGAATCAGAGGGTGAGGACAAGAACACGAGAGACTACAGAAGAGAGTCTTGTTTAAGCTTTAATAGAGAATGGAAAAATCTATGGCTCAGCACGCAGATGGGGACATTAATAAAAGCTCAGTACAGGAGACTGTGATGACCAGGAAACTGCTTGAACTGCCTGAAGTGAGAAAGCCTTTTAAATAAGCAATGAGAGAGTCTGTCACAGCATGACTCGTGAGGCTGTGGGACACAGGGGTGGGTGGGCTTAATCTGGACGCTATGGAAGCAAAGAAACTGAATCATAGAATCTCTCCCCCCCCCCTTGAGACAAAGACTGCATAACCTAAAGTAATAGGAGGGAAATTCGTCACTGATTGGAAAAGCTAGAGGAAGGACAGACATTATGGAGGGAAGTGTGCAGGAGAGATTCGGTATTTGATGAGAAGATCGGCAGCCCAAGTAAAATCATTCATCAGAGAGTTACGAAGTCCATTCAGTCAGAACTGTTAAAGGTTTTAGTGGCTTTTCTGAGCACACTGGTGGGGCAGTCTCTGTCGGTCTGCATGATTTAGATGGACGTGTAAATCAGGTCCAATAAATGTTAAAGCAATCCAAGGGGGTTAAGAGAAGGGAGAAGCAGAAGGATGGATGGGTCTGCACTATCACTCAAAGGTAAATGTGGTAAGATCTGTGTTGAGCTGAAACTCTGGGATGAAGTTGAGGGGGTGGCAAATGGCCTTCCACTGGGTCTCCGGAGAGAGTCTTAAAACCAGAGTAACAGATGACAGCAATGATAAAACAGTGCTGGTGGAACAAATAAGTTTGTCCTGGGTGTGAGCAGTTATGTCTGCAGAGCATGCTAGCAATGTAAAGGTCACAGCTACAGCTACAGCCACAGCACTAGCCCAGAGCCGGCCAGAACCAGGCAGCTTGCTGTTGTGACAGGGTAGAGCAAGATAATGCAAGAGGTGAGAGTGGTGGGAGTGAGGCGTCCCAGAGTGACCCGTGACAGCAGCGGCATGCTAAGACGAGGCGGTGAGGTGGCTCTTAAGAAACAGCTGTGGATATGGTACATCCTGTCCACTCCACCTCCAGGAAGCCCTGACCCTGTCTCGAGACTCCATCTTCTCCTGTCTCCCTGGCTGCTGGCTTCCTGTTTGTCTCCCCTGTCTCCTTGCAACCCTTTCTCTGCACAGTGCCGATGGGGTGCATTTACAAAGGATGCTATTTCAGGTCCTCTCTGGCGGCTCCCCGCAGCCCTCCCTCTGCTCTTGCCCGCCAATGTCCTGGGGAGTGGTGACAAGTAGGGTCCCAAGGGGTGTGAGCAGAGAAAGTGTATCTGAGGTACAGTATGGCTCCAAGCAGCATGAATGACTGGTAGGGGGGCCAGGATCTAGGCATGAAGACCAGCCCTGCCTCACTGAGGCAATGGACACAGAGTGTATGACATGAAGCTAAAGAACCCCCATAGTTCCCAGGCCAAGAAGAGAGTCGGCCACTGCAAAGTCTGAGTCGGCTCTCTTCCTCCTGGACCAGCCTACCTAGGATCTGTGTGTGTGCGCAAGGAAGGGAAGCCAAGCCTCGAACCTGTGCTGGACAGTGGCATCTCACAGATGCTTAAAAACATATGAGCAAGGAAATGCTCGAAGATAAGAACTGAAGAAAATGTTCAAAGATGGCATCTCTGAGGAGGGGCACTGTGGCCATTTCCTGTGCTGCTGTGGCCTCCATGTCTGTCCTCTTGGATGAGCAATTATACCCAGAACAGAAAAGAGCTCTTGTCCCCATGTGACCCCCCCATGGCCAGCAGATCTTCTGATCTCCTCTCCCATCACCAAAAACCTTCCTGAATTTTCTCCTTGCTGGCTGCCCATGTCAGACCAGTCCAGAAAAGGCTGAGGGGCCTGAGCTTAGCAGGTGCTTCACGTCTCTACTCCAGACCCCACTTTCGACTTAGGATATGGTTGGGTGCCTGAATCTGTGGCCTCTTTTCTTTCAGAGCTGAGGCTAAGGATGTGGAGCCAAGACGTTGGTAAGGATTTTTGCCAGGGACTTTGGGGTGGGGAGGCAAGGGGCCACAGCAGTCTGTGGGAAGACCTTTACCACCTTCCTGGGGTGGGGCAGGTCCTTGCTTTACACTGCACAAAGAAGCAGCCCACGAGAACAGTCTTCCCACTGAGGGAACACCCGGGGCTGAGGCTGGGGAGGAAGCACTGGAAAGCAGGAGGGAAGGGTGGGTCTCACACCATGACAGGGTACATAGTGTTTCTGAACCCAGGGCTACCCAAGGACTCCCAGCCACACCTTCCGTAGCGGTCAGCAGCAGTGTGTCCCTGAGGCAGAATACTGTTATGGACCTCAAGGAATCTTCAGACCACTACCCCACAACCACTGGGTGTGGCCCAGACTCCCAGGACCTGGAACCCTTTCCCAAAGAAGAATGCAAAAGGGACAGGGCTCCCCCCAGGAGCACCGGTGCAGCAAGGCATAGAGCAGAGAAAGCTTTTCTGCCAGCTCTTGGCTAGAAGAAGGTCCTGAGCCCGGGGACCACACCTTCCAGCCCAGCTTGGAGACACACACGCCATGTTCCAGAAGTAACTGCAGAGGCCAAAACTGGCTGGACTCTCGTGGACTTCTGACCCACCTCTGGAATCTGGTAGTCTTGAACCTGTACACAGAGACCCGAGATCCCCCTATCCAGGGCAGGCTGGAGGGGTATCACCCAGCCACTACACTTCGGTTTAGAGACAGTTCCCCACGGGTATCTAAACATCCTTTACCCCCAAAGAAGGCAATAGAAGGCTCTAGACTATTAAGTCCAGTGCTCTCCAGCTACATTTTAAGGCTTTTCCTCTTCAGTTGGCTGGTTACCTCAGACAAGTCCCTGGTCTGGGTCGCCCCAGGGGATCACTGGCCATAGAACTACACCTGCCAAGCCCACACAATCCTTAGAGGAAGAGAATGGGACCCCCTGCTGGACCCTTTCAGTCCCAGAGGGGCTGCAGCCTGGTAGCAATGGGGCCGCGAGACTTCCCGCCAGGATCCGCTGTCCCGCATCTGTCCGGGGACCATGTCACCCTGCACCCGTAACTTAAGGCATCTGTTACCTTCCCGTCATGGTGGCCGCGCGCCTAGCACCGGTCAGCAGTCCACTCACTGTGTCCCTGACAGAAGACTCGCGGTCGGGACAGAGGGAAGAACACGCCCAAACCGCGAGGGCGGCTCCACCCAGCCTGCAGCCGGGATGAGTGCAGGGGACAGCCTCAAGGGGCACGGGGGATGCCGAAGCTAGTGTCAACCCTGGGAACACTAGAGGCTGACACTAGAGACTCCCGACTTGAGTGGGTCGGTCACGTCCTCACTACCCGGACTCTGTTGCCACCTCCCGGATTCCGGGCATACTTTTCCTTTTAAAGGGAATGAAGTTATAATAAACATGCACAAGTTCGCACCCCACCCCCATTCACCCTCCCTTCCACCCCATCCACCCTCCCCACATTCTCCCCCACCTCCACCCTGAGACACTTTTAAGGGTGTTAGGGAGGCAAAACTGGGACAGCCAGACCGAGCGAGCGAGCGAGTGAGCGAGCGAGCGCGCACTTCCTTGGAGTTCGCGCAGCTGCCCCAGGCTGGAAAAACAGCAGATTTATGCCTCCAAGACGTTTCTAGGCACCAACTGCCTCCCGGGGCATTAAGGATCTCCCCTAGTCTGTGCTGTCCCCTCTCAGAGAGGACAAGGTCCAGGGTATCTTTTCTGTCTGGTGAGCTTAATCTACCTTTAGACCTAACACCAGTGCACACTCTCCTGAACATCGCATAGTTTATTTATTTTGGACAAGGTTTCATGTAATCCATGATGTCCTCAAATATCCTCTTATGTACCAAGAATGACCTGAGCTCCTGATCCTCCTCCCATTGCCTCTCGATGCTGGGATTACAGAAAGGGACTCAGTTTATAAGAAGCCCAGGATGGAACCCAGGGCTTTGTGAATGCACACCACCCACTGAGCCGGTCTTCGGTATTTCATAATAAAAATCAAACCCAGACTCCTGTCTATAGTGAAGCACTACTGATAAAGGGAGATTAACAGTCCTAAAATGATGTGGTGATATAAAAGCTGTAGGGAATTTCTGCTTTGAGAACCATTCTCAGGTACCAGAGAGCAGGATCCACAGTTGCTATCGGTTACTTCTTTTTGTTTGGTTGGGTTTTTTGTTTTTGTTTTTGTTTTGTTTTGTTTTTCACTTGTCTTGGCTCTTTCTGCCAAGGTGTAATTTGAGTGTTGGTTAAACACAAAGTGTGAAAGATCCTGTGGTTCCTCTGCCAGTGTTAGGAGAAGTATTTCCACAGTTGTCCACCCAGAGGAATAGGTATCCAAGACTGAGCAGAAACTGACTTCTGGGTGGTTTAATCAAGCAAGAAGGTCTTGTGGGAATCAATGAGAGCAAAAAGTCAAAGACAGGGCCTGGAAAGATGGTTCGTGGCAAAAGCATGAGGATCCGAGTTCAAGTCCCCACCATGTAAAAAGCTGGAGTCGGTCCTGTGTGCCTGAAACTCCAGTGCTGATGAAGGCAGAGGCGAGAGGAGCACTGGGGGCTTACTGACTGCCAGTCTAGCTCCAGTCCCCAGGAGAGACCCCATATCAAAGGAATAGAGCGGAGAATGATTCCTTAAACACCCAGTGTCCTCCTCGGGCCTCTGTATGCATTCACCTGGCCACCTACCTCCCACTCAGCATGCTCACACACCACACACACTGCACAGGGACATTGTGTGATTGGTGTATGGTATGGGCATGCAGGGATCTGCCTATGGATCTAGGGTCATCCGTTTGCCTGCTACTCAAAGGGTTTTACTCAGCCCCACCGGAGATACAGAGCTTCCAAATGGGACTAGCTCTTGTCATAGGGACACAGAGGACCCTGGGACATCCTGGTTAATAGCTACTGGGCACATCCTGCACAGAATGTGTGCTGCCTTGGGCCAGGAAGCAAAGGGATCAGGCAATACATTTTGCAACTGTTAGAATTTTCTGTAGATGTGGATGTGGGCGTGGCCCTTGCTGGACATGGTGTGTCACATGTGTGTGCTGGCATGTCACATGCATGTGTACATGGAAGGAGAAGCTGTGGGAGTGGAGGTGGCTTTCCTGGACATCGGTGGAGTTTAAAAGTGGACAAAGAGGGCCGGGCGTGGTGGCGCACATCTTTAATCCCAGCACTCGGGAGGCAGAGGCAGGTGGATTTCTGAGTTCGAGGCCAGCCTGGTCTACAAAGTGAGTTCCAGGACAGCCAGGGCTACACAGAGAAACCCTGTCTTGAAAAAACAAACAAACAAACAAAAAAAAAAGTGGACAAGAGGGAGAGGGTATGTTTAGTGGGGATGCGATTTGTGTTTGGAAGTGGAAGGAAGCAGGAAATATGAACACAGAACTCTATCCCAGATATGGAAGGTTTGATTCAGGTACAAGTTCAACCTTGGGGTTAAGTGGATCCCTGAGGATGTCTCTGTGAGCAGAAAACCTTCCATGAGAAGGGAAGAGCAGAGTGGTCTGGACTGGACAGGGCAGGCTTGGTAAAGAGACATCGCTGAGGAGACAGCTCTGTCAGTAAAGTTCTTACCTTGTGAGCACGAAGCCATGACCCACTTTAAAAAAAAAAAAAAAAAAAAGCCAGGTGCAGCAGCATGCGTTTGTAATCCTAGCACAGGAGAAGCAGAAACACGCTGATCTCTGGGCTGGGTGGCCAGCCAAGTAGCCTGTTTGAAAAGGTTTTGTTTTGTTTTGGCCAGTGACAGATCCTGTCTTTGAAAAACCAAGGTATACAGAACCTCAGGAACAACAGCTGACGTTGGCACGCTGGCCTCTGTGAGTGCGCACACACACATGCACCTGCATCCATACAGACACATGTAAAGAAAAAGATAGGGACGCCACAGATCTAAGAAGCTAGGGAACGCTGGTCTCTATTTCCAAGGACAGGAAATGATCTGGGATGGGTAAGGGCCAGCCCAGGAGAGTGAGGGCTCCGTACCCAGCCTATCAGAGAAGAAGGGGAACAGGTACCCTAGAGACAGGATGAGCCCAGGAGGCAGCAGGGCAGTAGTAACTGCCCTGAGAGGAGGAGAAACGCACAGCTCTGTGAGACCAAGGGACAGGGGTGATGTTGCACTGTCTCTGGGCAGAGGAGATGGCGATGTCGGGCACTCAGTCCGTGAATGAGTTTTCAGACTAAACTAAAAGAAGATGAGTGCGGCCAGCAAGATGTGGCAGTGGGTAAAGGTGCCTGACAAACTGGGTTCTGTCCCCAGAGCCCACAAGTCAGAGGCACTAACCCCCCCCTAAGTTGTCTCCTGACCTCCATAAGTGAGTCATGGTTCATGTATAACCGAACACATATGCATTCTGTGTTGTCAACCTGGCTACAGAATCAACCAAAACCTAGGTAGCTGGACACCACCGTGAAGAATTTTCTTAACTGGACCATTTGAGGTGGGAAGGCCCACCCTTAATCTGGGCCAGCCTTCTGGTGGCAGGACACATAAAAGGACCGGCAAGAAGGAATCTTGCTTTTTGCTTGTTTGACCCCCCCCCCCTGGGTGCCAGGTTCTTCAGTCCTGCTGCTGAGGTATTTCTTCGCTGGTATTATGATTTACTTCTTCAGGGCTCCAACACTGCCCAGCTATGGGATTCTTGGCCTTTCAGTCACGAGACAGCCATAGTTGAACTAGCTGGACAGCAATCTATACACCACATTAATAAAAACCATTTTAATATAAATTTATTCTGTCCGTTCTATTCCTCCAGAGAACTCTGATATGATATACACATATACACAAATAAATAAATGGAGTAAGGCTTTATAATTAAAATATAATACTAAGAGTCAAGTGGCTGGGTGTGAACATTCATCTGATGCCTGAATGTGGCTAAAATGTAGCCGGCAGCCTCTTGTTGCTCCTGCTGCCATGCCTGCCTTGCCATGACAGACTGTATTTACTGGAACTGTGGGCCAGAATAAAGTTGTTGCCAGATACTTGTCTCTACATGAAACAAGGAACTAATCCACGAGGCCTTGAGGTCTATGCCCACTATGGACGGCCCTATAGAGGGAGCCATGTGCTTTTCCAAGCAGACAGGAGGGTACAGAGCCAGCCTTAGAGTATGTGAGATGTCCCTGACGGCTGGTCTACCTAAGCTCTCTCCCCTGCCTCTAGGCTATGGCTGGATTCTGTGAGGAGTTAGTGAGGAGTAGGCAGTCAGGAAAAAGAGGTAGGAGAAGGACATTAGCATTGCTACCTGGGACGGAGATGATCTCACAGAACATCTGGAAAGTGTTCAACCGACAAGCCCACCCATTATCCTCCAGGACCACCTATCAAGCTAAAGCCCTTCACTGGACGTGTATTGTTCCGACTATTTCAGTCAAATAATACCATCTGTTTGTGGGCATTTTCTGTTGGAGCCGAGGAAATGAAATGTGGGGAGAGGGATTGTGGAAAAACTCTGCTAATTAAGATCAAAGTCTTCCATCGTCTGGATAGCCTCTGAGCTCGGTGGAATATGGGGACTCCCTTCATTGGTAGGGCTTCTCCTTCTCCAACTTTTGGGAGGTGCAACACCCCCCCAACGCCTCTACTTGCAGAATTAGAGTACAGGTTCAACTTCCTTTCTCCTGATAAGAACACAGTCAGCAGGCACCTGGGATTCCTGAAATGCTTCCCATGCTGATGAGGTATTTCGGTACTTTAAGTCTTCAGCCAATGACCTTTGTTCATCCTGGATGTTTCTACCCTGCCCCATCCCCCCCCCCAAAAAAAAATCACATAAACCTTGAATCACCCAAGTGAAGCTGATCTGCCTCCCTGCAGCCGGTCCCTGTGTCCCTGTGTCCCTGTGTCCCTGTGTCCCTGTGTCCCTGTGTCTTTCTTCTTCACCACGTGTACTCACAGGACTTCTGAGCACCCCCACCCACACTCCCCATCAATAGTCTCTGCTCCTTTTGTTCTCATGGACCAATATCACCAATAATCCGTGAGGGCAGGGATGGTCACAAGGGATCAAAGGACACAACAGTCCAGGGAGCCTATGAGGACCAGTTCAGAGATGGCTTGGCTCTGAGGAAACCACCCTTCCTGACAGTATGCTTTCAATAAAATTTTTCAATCAAAAAAAAAAAAAAACCCCTCAATGAATGAATGCTTATCTGTCTCAATAAATATCCATTTTTCCTCCTCTGGGCACTCAGTTGTCTGTTGTCTCTGGGAAGAACACGGGCACAAAGGCAGCTGGCCCTTGTTTTCTCACACTGCCACATTTCCTTCTCAGGACAACGGTGGGTAAAACGCAGAGCCACGGTGGAGTGACCTAAATCTATGTTCCTGGGGCATGGTCGGTCACTCATGTCTGCTCCAGAGTGAACCTTGTCTTTTACTCCTTTGATATATATTACATTTCTTTATCTGTTTCTACCTATAACATTGTTCTACGTGGTTCTAGATGAGCCAGTGTGCTACACAGTAAGACCCCCGCATCTCGGAAAAACCAGAAAGGGTTGGCATACTTTAAAAGCTTGCCAGTCACACCCTTCCGAGTGGCCTCTGCGTTGTTCAGTGCTGGTCCAGATGTTTAAACTGACTACTGCCTTGAAAAATAATGTTGATGGCTTTTTCAATCTGGCTAATGCGTGAGGGGGGTTGCTTTGCTTTAGTTCTCCTGGTTTGTGGGAGGAGAGATGCTCTGCAGGGGTCCCATCGAAGGACTTGAGACACTTTATGGTTATAGGACTGATTCGCTTTAAAACAGGAAACTTCCCTAATCTCCTGTCTCACTTAAAAAAATCAAGTTTTAGTTATTTTGTTTATAGAAGGCCATGTTCAGGCCTTGGTCCTGGGAATGGTTCTCTAGTCAAATATTAACTATTGAAAGCCAAAGGGTAAGTCTGTGCATGAGCTGGTGTTGTCTGGTAGTCTCCTCCAAACTGAGGCCCTCGCTCCAGGAGGGAGGAGTAGGCTGTGAGCCTCAGGAGGTAAACAAGAATGACATCACATGTCTAGAACACAAACTTGGAAGACTCTCCCAGCTCCCTCCCAGGGGAGAGAATTCTTGGATTGTCAGCCTCCTGCTGCCTTCCCAGAGAGCTCCAGGGCTGCAGACCAGGGTGGGCTTTGGTGGTGCCGCATCTGCTCTTGAGTCATCCCTACTCCCTGTAAGTCACCCCAGCCACTCCTAACCCAAAGAAAGCCATTGGCTCAGCAAGTTAGACATTGGTAGAGCTGTAACTCTGGTCCTCTAGGAGTTCTTTTTTTTTGGGGGGGGGGGGGGGGGGGGGGGGGAGACTAGTGGTAATGTGTTGTGTCTCTCCAGGAAAAAAAAAAATCCATCACACAACATTGTGTGTATATGTTCATGCATTTACTGATGATGTACGTGCACGTGTGTGTGGTGTGTGTAGTGTATGTGTGTGTTTGTGTGTGTGTGTGTGTGTGTGTGTGTGTGTGTGTGTGTGCACAGAGTGGCCAGTAGTCATAATTGGATATCTTCCCTAATCATTCTCTATCTTTTATTTTTTGAAACAGTATCTCCCCCTGATCTGGAACTCACCTAGTAAACTAGGCTGGCTGGCCACTGAGTTCCAGGGACCCCCCTCCCCCGTCTCTGCCTCCCTACCTCTGAGATTACAAGCATTTACCACTAAAGGTTTTTGGTTTGTTTGTTTTTTAAAGAGTTTTAGGATCAAACTCAGAACTTCATACTTGCAGGCCAAGCATTTCACTGACCGAGATGTCTCCCCAGTCCAAGAAGGTTAGTTAAAGGCAGTTGATATGCTTATTATAAAGTAGACTGGGTAGATCACTGCTCAGACAAGAATATTTTTTAAAGGGGGAATTCATGCAGTTTCATATAGAATTTTTGTCAATTCAGTTCATATCGCTGAGATCCATGTTGAATAAAACAATACAACTGGTGGGTGTTCAGGCAGAATAATTTTTTTCTTTACCAAATCAAAAAAAGTTAGCACACCAAATAATAAGTCTAATTATCACATTTTCGTACATATCATTGTACTTTGCTCGTATTGGATCACTCTCTCATGCTCCCTTGCTGCTTCCTCCTCTCTCTGTTCGTCTGTCTCTCTGTCTATCTGTCTCTGTCTGTCTGTCTGTCTGTGTGTGTGTGTGGGGGGGGTGTAGTTGTACATACACATATACACGTAGAGCCCAGAGGACCAACTCTGGAGCCATCCAACTTCTTTCCTACTCTTTTTAGAGTCCAGGGTCCTGCTGTCCCTGCCCCCTTAGCACTGGAATTACACTGTGCCTAGGGATTTCACAAGCTCTGAGGGTGAGACTCTGGCCCTTCTGCCTCAAGGCGAGACCTTTATCAACTGAGCCATCTTCCCAATCATCCTTGCTCTTGACGGTGTCATCAGCACAGCCTAGAGCTGGACCAAAACCTTCGAGGGGGAAGATTCCAATCTATCTGCACTTCTCAGCCGGGACAGATGCAGTTCCACAAAAGCAGTCCCAAATGGCCCTTAATATTCAGGATCTTAATTCTGCATCTCAGGCCATTTCTACCTTGGTCACCCAACCAGAGGACACTTTGGGGCTGGGGATGTAGCTGAGTGTCAAAGCACTTGCCTAGCATACACAAAGCCCTTGGCACCATCTCCAACACAAAGGGATAAAAAAGATTGGACTGGGCACAGACGAGAGTTTCCCGTGCAGGCCACAGCCACTCAACTGTTCTGAGACCATCTCATGGGCAAGCCAAGATATGTTTTGCTTCTTCTTTCACATTGTGACAACCAATCCCGATGGGCAAGCTTTTCATCAGAGCTTCCCAAACCTCTTCACAGAAAAGGTCAGCAGCCCACCCTACCACTCCCCAAACCCAGCGTGTCCCTGGAGGAGACCCGGTATGCAGCCGAGTGAGCTACCACATTGACCGGCCCCAGGAGGGCAGAAGGCCTAGAGCTGTTCCCATCCCCACCTAGCAACATGAGCACAGCACTTAGGGCATAAGGGGAGGCAGGGAGATTCAGGATACAGGCGGGCAGAGGACCAGAGCTGACTAGCAGAAGAACCCTCCCGAGTCTATTACTCCAACATCACACAGCTTTTCTTTACCTTGGTGGCAGAGACGATGCTCTACTTCCCTGGGGCCCTCCTTCCCTGAGAGCTGCCTGTAGCTTCTCCAAGGGCAACAGCAGCTGCCCAGCCTGTTTGACACAGCCACACGGAGAGCGAGACTGGGTGGTAACCAACGTGTCCCACCGCCACAGCTCCAGGACGCTCAGCTCCAGGCTCACCTCTGCCTAGGCAGGAGACTTGGCCTGAGGTCCAAGCCTGGAAGGTGTGACCGGAAGCACTTTGGGGTCAGCCAAGGACGAGTGAGCGAGGACCGAGGTTTAGGAAGGAAAAGCCTGCCTCCCTGGAGATCCAGGATGACAGGACAAAAGTAGTGACAGCGCCCTCTGATTTCAGAAGGGCTGGCAAAGAAACATGAATTCTTCTTGGGGTAGAGAGGTCGTGAGCCCTCAGGACGGTCAATGTTCACAGGGCAGATGGCCAAGAAAATGGAACCCATGGTGAAACAAAAACGGGTCCTCAGCCTCAGCTATCCAGATGCCTCCTGCTACACACTGCTTCCCTTGAAAGCAGGAAAGTCTCTAGACCATTTATATCATCTCAATTACTTTCTACTTATAGTTTTTTTTTTGCTATGAAACTCCCACTGCACTAGATTATGCGCATGAATAGGAAGAAAAAAGTCACACACTCATGCTGGCTTATGTGTGCACTTAATCTTCCGGCTTTATGTTATTGACTATTTTTTGTTTTAAACATTTATTAATTTCTAGGTGCATGAGTGTTTTGTCTGCATGTGTATGTGTGCACTGTGTGTGTGTGTGCCTGGCATCCTCAGATGGCAGAACAAGGCACCCGGTTCCCCGGAACTAGAATTACAGACGGTTGCCAAACACCATGAAGGGGGTGGGAACTGAACTCAGGTCCCCTGAAAAGCAGCAAGGACTCTTAGTCATCTCTTTAGTCTCTTTGTTCAGGTTTTTTTTTTTT